>NC_047089.1:38118660-38437163 GCF_902459505.1 Geotrypetes seraphini
AAACTGGACAACCAAAAACTGTGGGCCCTAGAACCACTAATTGACTCGATTTCAGTCCACTGACTAGCTACCTGGTCTCCATATGGGCTATTAGAGCTTGCCTGAGGCTGCATCTTGCATCACTGGGTGGAGGATAGAGGGTTTCAGTTAAGGGGGACGGAGGGGAAGAGTACTACAAATTAGGGCACTGATGTGTTCGGCATAAGATTGCCTTCAGAAATGGATTGTATATGTTGACAGAATTGTTATCATAATTTTTCATGTTGTACCCTTTAATAAGGAAATGTTGGGAAAAGGTCAGTCAGCGGAGCCACCAGAACTTTCTTTCCAACGAAAAGAACAAAGGACTTTAGGCTGTTTATGACTATGACCTCTGAGCTCCCAAAGTAGGTCATTTCACGCTACATTTAGTGATGCCCTCTATGAAAGATTCATAACTGCTGTATCATCTTAATTCCATTTCATTTTACAATAATTTTTAAGTTTATTTACTTGTTCTGTAATTAAGAAGCTGGTTGATTTGGTACATTACATTGAAAACTGTTCATTCCATCTGTCTACACAGCAAGATAGGTTCATTTACTTTTCAAAAGGTAACAATTACCTGAAACTGTGTTCCTTGCTCCAATCAACTTTTGAGATTTTGGTGGGAGAGGAAGTTGATTGCCTACAGGGGCTGCTAGCGGCATATGAAGAACCTACAGGGGCAAGATATATGACAGCAGAGGACAATTTTAGTTGTAAATATTTTATTACACTTTCCCAATATAAAACAAAGCCAACAATCTGTACAATACCCTTTTCCTTACTCAATACCCTTATTTCCCCCCCTCACCCTGTCCTTGTCCCAAACCTCTCACCGAGAACCCTCTTTCCGTTAGTAACTCAAGGAACAGAAATCTCAATTCTTATAACTCCTAAAAGAGAACATTAAAACAGTACAGGCAAAGGTGAACCCCACCCCCACCCTCGATCATCCTCCCAAACACAAATCAGCAAAGGACAGCGTTAATAAAAATCCCTGCAAGCAAAGACTTTAATCTTGAATGACATAATGCTGGTTACCTGAGGAGACAACACATTCCCACTTTGTCCTACTAATGATACAGGGATCATTCCCATCATTCCTTGCAGCAAAGGCTGGACAGGAGATGCAATTATAATGGCTGACCCTACAAAATGCAAAGAATTTATCAAAACAAAAATATAGTCAGTTTCTTCAGAAATGTTAATTTACAACAATTAAAAGGCATCTACCAAAGCCACCAATTTACTGAGGCAGATTTTTCAAGATTGTGTGTTAAGATTTCCTAAATTCTGCTGCACATTTGCATCTACTTAACATATTAAAATAATAACTTTAAAAAGAACAAAACCCCAAAAAAGAGAAGTTGGTAGAGTTTAGTGGGCGGACAATTTCAGGTTATCAATATGGAAGAGAGGAAGTCCACAGTCTGTTATTGAGACAGACATGGGGGAAGCCACTTCTTGCCCTGGATCAGTAGCATGGAATGTTGCTAACTGTGGGGTTTTGCCAGGTACTAGTGACCTGAATTGGCCACCATGAGGATGGGCTACTGGGCTAGTTGGACCGTTAGTCTGACCTAGTAAGGTTAGTCTTATGTTTTTATGATATTTCAAGTATGTGGAAAAATATAGTAAATGATGGCAGATAAAGACTTGAACGGTCCATCCAGTCTGCTATACCCATTAAAAATACATGATTAGATTAACTTGTCTCTTCTTTGATATTTCTGGGTCATAGACTGTAAAGTCCACCTGGTATTGTCCTAGGTTCCAAATGCTGAAGTTGCAGTCCAAGCTCACTCCAGGAGTAGAAAAGAAAGAAACAGGGATGGGGTGAAGAAAAAATGATTGCTATGGAGGATGGAGAAATTCTGGGATCCTCAGCCCGCTCCCTAGTTCAGTTCCCTTCATCTCTCTTCCTACTATCACCCACTCTTCTCTTTCTTCACTCCTAGCTCTTATTATGGCCTCATTTCAAGTGACTATACACAGTCGTACCTAGCGTGTTCCAACTATTTCACACACCACTTGAATCCCAACCCCAATTCCTATTTTTTTATACCCTACCCTGTTAGGAGCAGGGATATGTAGATTTTATATGGTTATATATATATATATGGTTATATAATTTAATAAAACGGTAAGCCGCGCATGCGCACTTCCTATGCTTGCGTCTGTTTTCCGCGAGCTGTAGCACACATAGGAAGTGCGCATGCGTGGCTTACGGTCTGGCCTCACGCGAGGCAAGACAAGTGGCATGGGTGCCCTTCCCTGCTCTCCACCACTGCTAGCCGCTAGCACCCCCTGCCCTCTCCGTCGCCTCCCGGCTACAGCGGCGTAGGCAGCACTTTACATACGCTGCATCGCGCCCTTCTCTGCCGATTTCCTCTGCCGCGTCTCTGATGACATCATCGGAGACAGTCGTGGCAGAGGAAATCGCCAGTAGAAGGCCACGAAGCAGCGTGTTTAAAGTGCTGCCTACGCGGCTGGAGTCCCGAGCTTTGTCGGCGGTGGGAGGGTCAGGAGCAGGCCGGATCGACAAGGGCAGTAAAAGAAGGGGGAGGGGCCGAACGGAGCAGGGAAGATAAGGTAAGAAAAGGGAAAGGGGGAGTGGGGGAAAATGCTGCTACTGCTTCTACACATGAAAGGGGGGGGGATAGGAGGGAAATGCTGTTGCTGCTGCATAGGGAAGTGGGATGGAAATGCTGCTGCACAGGGAAATGGGGAAAAATGACAGACAGACAGCGGGAGGGAGGGAGACAGAAAGAAAGAAAGGCACAGGGCCAGGGAGAGGGACAGAAAGAAAGACAGAGAAAGGGGGACAGAGAGAGAGTCAGCGGGAGAGGGAAAGGAGGCTGCTTTGGGGGGAGGGGTGTGTTTGGGCCAAATAGCTTTGTTCTGGGGGGGAAGACAGAAGGGGTCATGAAGAGACAGGGAGAAGGATAGGGGGCTGCTTTGGGGGGAGGGGTGTGCTGGAGGGAGACAGAAGGGGCCATGAAGAGATAGGGAAAGGGGACAGACAGCTTTGCTCTGTGGGGGGAAGACAGAAGAGGGCCATGGAGAGATATTTGGGGGGGAGGTGGGTGCTGGGGGCAGACAGCTTTGCTCGCAGCCAAGGAGAGAGAGATAAAGAAACACAGACAGACAGACACATCTATTCTAGCACCCAGTAATGTAACGGGCTTAAAGACTAGTATATATATATATATATATATATATATATATATATATATATATATATATATATATATATATATATATATATATATATATATATCTTGCTATATAGATATATCTATCTATCTATCTATCTATATCTATATCTTGCTATATATATATATATATATATAGCTTGCTAGAATGTGCTAGGACTAACTTGCTGAAGGTGTTGATGATTTATTGGGCAGGAAATTAAGGCAATTGGAAGTAATGAATTGGTATCCTAGATATGCTTGCTTCATTAACAAATCAAAAAGATAGGATGCATCAGTGTTCTCAAGAGCTTGAATAAAAGAATAAAGGAGAAATTAGGTTCTTACCTGCTAATTTACTTTCTTTTAGCTTCTCCAGACCAGTAGAGGTTAACTTTACGAATGGGTATATATCTAATCATGACCAGCAGGTGGAGACTGAAAACAAAACTTTGGGACAGTATATCCTAGCCCCTCCTCTCTATTTCCCTCAGTCTGCCGAATAGCCAAGCAGAACCAAGAACTGGAAAAACAACAGAGAGAAAAAACAATACTCCAAAAGGAGTAACAAATAACATACCCAAAATGCTGTTGGAAAATGCAGAGGAGAAATTCCCGAAGGAAGAATGTCCCCACAGCTCGCCAGCTAAGCCAGCCGAGCCACAGCCGCTGTTCTTCAATTCTCCCCGGCCCTAGAAAAATACTAGAACCCGCAGCAAAAACCAAAAACTGCCCGCGCAACAGCCCCAACAACAACAACAACAGACAGGGTGGGGACCTCTACTGGTCTGGAGAAGCTAAAAGAAAGTAAATTAGCAGGTAAGAACCTAATTTCTCCTTCTTTAGCACTCTCCAGACCAGTAGAGGTTAACTTTACGAATGGGACGTACCAAAGCAGTCCCTCTCACGGGCGGGACCCCCGAAGGGCCGATACCAGTACACGCTCACCGAACACCGCGTCCCGACGCGCCTGCACATCAACCCGATAATGACGAACAAAGGAATGCAAGGAGGACCAAACCGCAGCATTACAAATATCCACTGGAGGCACGAGCGACGACTCAGCCCAAGAAGCCGCCTGACCCCGAGTGGAATGAGCCTAGAGAAACTCCGGAACAGGCTGCTGTTTCAGAAGATAAGCGGAAGCAATCGTCTCCTTGATCCAGCGCGCAATAGTAGCCTTAGAAGCGCCCGCTCCCCGACGAGGACCCGCCAGGAGGACAAAGAGATGATCGGACTTCCGGAATTCCTGGGTCCGCTGCACATAAGAGCGAAGGACCCGACCGACATCCAACTTGCGCAGCTGCCGTTGCTCAGAAGAGCCCTCCCGACCACCCAAGACCGGGAGAACCACCGATTGATTGACATGAAAAGGAGAAACAACCTTCGGCAGAAAGGAAGGAACAGGCCGCAAGACGACCCGCTCCCTAGAAAACTCCAAGAAGGGAGCCCTACAAGAGAAAGCCTGCAGCTCAGAAACACGCCTAGCAGAAGTAATGGCCACCAAAAAGACCGCCTTCAAAGTAAGGTCCTTCAAAGAACAGTCGTCCAAGGGCTCGAAAGGCGGACGCACCAAAACAGAGAGAACCAGATTAAGATCCCAAGAGGGAACCGAGGGCCGTAGGGGAGGCCTAAGCAACTTGGCCGCCCGCAAAAACCGAATCACATCAGGAAGAGCCGATAAACGCTGACCTGACACCAACCCTCGAAAGGCCGACAGGGCCGCAATATGAACCCGGAGAGAAGACCAAGCCAGGCCTCTATCCAGGCCATCCTGCAAGAACTCCAGAATGTTAGGCAGAGAAGCGCGAAAAGAGGTCACTCCCCGCGCCCGACACCATTCCTCAAAGAGACGCCAAACCCGCACATAAGCCCGAGAGGTAGAAAGCCTCCGGGACCCCAACAGTGTAGAGATCACCTTGTCTGAATATCCCTTCTTGCTAAGGCGACCCCTTTCAAGAGCCACGCCGTAAGACAGAAGGGAGACGGGTCGAACATGGGAATGGGACCCTGCATCAGAAGGTCGTCCGAGAGAGGCAGAGGAAGAGGATCCGCTACCAGGTGCCTCACCAGATCCGCATACCACGGACGGCGAGGCCAATCCGGCGCCACCAGCACCACCAAACCCGGATGGTGAACAATGCGAAGAAGCACTCTGCCCACCAGCGGCCAAGGAGGGAACACATACAACAGCCCCTCCGTTGGCCACTGCTGGACCAGAGCATCCAGACCCTCGGCCAGACCGTCCCTGCGACGACTGAAGAAGCGGGGCACTTTGGCGTTGCCACCCGTGGCCATCAGGTCCATCAGGGGCTGCCCCCAAGCCTGCACTATCAACTGAAACGCCTCGGCGCCGAGACACCACTCTCCTGGATCTAGAAAGTGACGACTGAGGAAGTCTGCCTGAACATTTTCTACTCCGGCTATATGAGAGGCCGAGAGGTCCAGCAGATGGGATTCCGCCCAAACCATGAGCAGAGCCGCCTCCTGCGCCACCTGAGTGCTCTTGGTGCCCCCCTGACGATTGACCTAAGCCACCGCCGTGGCATTGTCCGACAGCACTCTGACCGACTTGCCCAGCAACAGGGAGTGGAAAACCAACAGCGCCAGACGGACCGCTCTGGTCTCCAACACGTTGATCGACCAGGCGGCCTCCTCCGCGGACCAGGTGCCCTGAGCTGAGTGACCCAAACACTGAGCCCCCCAACCCAGGAGACTCGCATCCGTCAGGAGCACCGTCCACTGCGGGAGATCCAGACCCACCCCCTGAACTAGGTGAGGGGTCTGGAGCCACCAACGCAGACTGCAGCGCGCCAAGCCTCGCAGGGGGACCGGAACATCCATCCCGTGCCTCTGGGGAGACCACCTCCGGAGCAGAGCATACTGGAGAGGACGCATGTGGGCCCGCGCCCACCTCACCACGTCCAGGGACGCCGCCCTCGACCCCAAGACCTGGAGGAAATCTCGCGCCCGAGGACACCGGGACGCCAAAAGCAGGCGAATCTGAGATTGCAATTTGCTCACCCGGCCCTCTGGGAGGAAGACCCTCCCCAAGGAGGTGTCGAACAGCACCCCTAGGTACTCCAGACGCTGAGCCGGGACCAACCGACTCTTGGAAAGGTTGACCACCCAGCCCAGCGACCGGAGAAACTCCACCACCCGAGCAGTAACCCGGGAGCTTTCCTGCAACGACTTTGCCCGAATTAACCAGTCGTCCAGGTAGGGGTGTACCAGGATGCCCTCCGACCGCAAGGCTGCCGCGACGACCACCATCACCTTGGTGAACGTCCGAGGAGCCGTGGCCAGCCCAAAGGGAAGCGCACAGAACTGAAAGTGCCGACCCAAGATCGCAAAGCGCAGGAAACGCTGATGAGAGGCCCGAATGGGAACATGCAAGTAGGCCTCCGTCAGATCGAGAGAAGTGAGAAACTCCCCCGGCTGAACCGCCAGAATGACCGACCGCAGAGTTTCCATACGGAAAGAGGGAATCTTGAGAGCCCTGTTGACCCCTTTCAAATCGAGGATGGGCCGAAAGGTCCCCTCCTTCTTGGGCACCACAAAGTAAATGGAGTACCTGCCCGTGCCCCACTCCGGAGGGGGCACCGGAACAACTGCCCTGAGATCTAGCAAGCGCTGAAGGGTCTGGCGAAAAGCCTGCGTCTTCCCCGGAGTCTGACATGGAGAAGCGAGGAAAAAAATCCGGCAGAGAGCGGGCGAACTCCAGGGCATAACCGTCCCGCACCACCTCCAGGACCCACTGATCGGACGTGATCTCGGCCCATTTAGGGAAAAATTCGCGCAGCCGGGCCCCCACCGGAACCAAAGGGGGCGCCTGCAAGGCGTCATTGTGCAGGACGGGAAGCGGGGGAACCGGCGGAGGGATTCCCTGCCCCCCGACGGGCCCCCCGAAAGGGCTGCATGCGCTGGAAGAACCGACCCCGGGAAAATCCCGGAGACTGGAAAGAAGCAGCCCCACGCCCAGGGCGATACTTGCGAAAATCCCGCAAACGCCCCCGGGCCGCACCCCCCCGAGACGCCGGACGGGCACGGTCCTCCGGCAGACGGGGAACTTTCGAGTCCGACAAAGTCTGAATCAACTTATCCAAGTCCTCTCCAAACAAAAACGACCCCCGAAAGGGAAATTTAGTAAGCTTAGCTTTGGACGCAGCATCCGCCGCCCAAGCGCGCAGCCACAACACACGCCTTGCGGCCACGCCAAAAGCCATAGACTTAGCCGAGATCCGCACCAAGTCATATAGAGCATCTGAGAGGAATGAGGCCGCCATCTCAATCTTCGCTACCTCCTGATCCACCAGAGACCAGTCGTCAGACTCTCGATCCAAGACCCGCTCCGCCCACCGAAACACGGCGCGAGCGACCAGTCCCCCACAAATAGCCGCCTGGACCCCAAAGGCAGAGACCTGAAAATTTTGCTTAAGGATGCTCTCCAATTTGCGCTCCTCAGAGTCCTGCAAGGCAGAACCGCCCTCAACAGGCACGGTATGCCGCTTGGAAATTGCCGAGACCACCGCATCCACGACTGGCGAAGCTAACGTAGCCCGATCCCCTTCCGGAATGGGATACAGGCGAGCCATGCTGCGCGCCAGCCGAAACGGCGTCTCCGGCGTTTTCCACTGCTCCAGAATAATATCCCGAATATCCTGATGCATAGGAAAAGAGGGGGAAACGGAACGGATCCCCCGTAACAGGGGGTCCCCCACACGCGGAGTCTCCGGCGGCACGTCCTCAAAACGCAAAACCGAAGAAACCTGCTGAATAAGGTCAGGCAGCTCATCTTTCTGAAAAAAGGCGCACCACGGACGCCTCGTCACTGGAGAACGGGAAATCCGACAACCCGCCGCCAGCTTCCGTCCCCTCCAGAGAGTCCTGGAACTCCTCAGAAGGGTCCAGGTCCTCCTCCAGACCGACCCGTTCCTCCGACCACAAATTCTCGTCCCACGACACCCGCGGACGCTTGGACAAGGGAGGCGGCGGAGGGGACGTCACGCCAGACGAAAGAGGCAAAGCCGCAGGGAGCGCGGAGGAAAACCCACCCCCCGAAACCCCCTGGGCGCAACCGGGACCCCCAGCCGCCTGAAAATAGGCTCTGCATAAAGAAAAGAAAAATTCAGGAGAAAAACCCCCCGAGGGTCCCAAGGGACTCCCTGCCACAGCAGGGGACCCAGCAGAACCTTGCCCCTGCATAGTCAAAACAGGGGGAAGGTCACCTGAGGTGGAAGACAAAATGGAGGGGCCAGACAGAGAAGATGGCGGTTTTCCCGCCAAAAAAGCTCCCTCCATAGCCTGAAGCGGCTGAGAAACCTGAATAGTCTCAGCCGCTAAAGCAGGCAAGCCGGCATCAGCTGTCAAAAAATCAGCTGAGAGGGAATCCTTCGGGGAATCCCTCCGTGGGCGGTTGTGGAAGACCGGGCTTCCCCACTGCTCCAAGCCGACTCGCGAGGCACCATCGGCGGGGAGCTCTGGGCGCCTGCAGCCGCTGCCGACGGAGCTCCACCACCTCACCGACCTAAACCGCCGAGTTCAGGCCGGCCGCGAGTGCCTCGCGGCTGGACTAAAATTGTGGCCTACTCCCCCGGAGAAGGGCACAATTGCTCCATACGCGACCTAGCTATAAAAAAGTGCTGGTTACATGAAAAAATACAGTAAAATACAGTTTTCTTAAAGGGAAACAACCCTTCAGACCAGCACTACCTCAGGATTTTTTTTTTTTTTTTTTTACAGAACAGACTCCACAGGCTCTCGAAGCAATATGCCTTGCTTGACTTAGGGGGCAAGGCTTACTGCTGAGGCTCCTCTAAAAAAATGTGGGGAGGTGGAGGAAGTGGGGGGAGGGACCCCGCTCGTGACCCGCCGGGTTTGACACCCCCGAGGTCGGACGAACCCCCAAACAGGGCCCGACCAAGCTCCGTCCGGCTAAAAACAGGGACAATAAACCCCCTAAACAAATTCCAACAGCCCTACCAAGGGAGATGGGTACAGATCACTCAACACCTGCTGGAGACTGAAAGAAGACTGAGGGAAATAGAGAGGAGGGGCTAGGATATACTGTCCCAAAGTTTTGTTTTCAGTCTCCACCTGCTGGTCATGATTAGATATATACCCATTCGTAAAGTTAACCTCTACTGGTCTGGAGAGTGCTAAAGAAATGTATTTTACTTTTCTTTAACACTACATCATAACATGAAAAAGGTGAATTATGGATAGCATTGGCAGTTGAACTATGGGTCAGCAGGCAGCTGATAAGTGGACTGAAGGGAGGAGGTGAGGGTCTGAAGAACTAAGATAGGGGAAGTTGAGCAGTTGGACAGACGGGCCTTTGAAAAGGAGGGCTTCTGGACTCAAGTCTTGTACCTCTATGCAATTAAGCTGTAAGATTAAATAAATGTAGAAAGAGAGAGAGAGAAAATTTTTTTTTTTCTCCAATTTTAGCAAAATGTAGTCTGTGTACCTATGTCAAGGACAAGGTATGTGAAAGAATTATTGTTTTATAAAGGCTGTTTTGTGAAAAGAGGCCATGTATACAGAGTCCAGAAAAGCAATAAGAAACAGATATCTCCTCTGAAATGCTATACTTAATTGCTGAAAAGCAGCTGGTTGAACACTTATTTCCCAAATGTTCATTAATTTACCCTGAACACTGTGTAGTCAAGAGAACAAAACAGAAAGCTACTCGATGATATTTTTCTCACTGCTGCCTTGAAATCAAGAGACACATGCTGGTAGTGGAGGAGTATCCTAATGCAGAGGGCTGATAAGCAGAGAACTGGGCTCAATTCCCACTGCAGCTCCTTGTGACCCTGGGCAAGTCACTTAACCCTCCACTGCCCCAGGTACAAAAATAGATTGTGAGCCCACTAGGGATAGAGAAAATATATGTATGTAATATCTGATCCCTTTTGTTGTACCAAAGAAAGGTGATATATCAAGAATGTAAACACACCCAACCAACCATGGGATCTTGTCAAGTACCTGTGACCTGCATTAATCACTCCTGTCCCAGTATGGCAACACTTTATGTTCTTATGTAACATATGCAAGGTTGAGGCTGAATAGAAATCAGTAATGTAATGTAATATAATATTATCTGGTAAGCTTCACATTGACATCTAACCGGTTAAGATTTTCAGGATTGCTACAATGAATATGCTTAAGAGATATCTCTCATGCATCTTTTTTGTAGGAAGGATTCCCCTATCAAAAGCTTGACAATACTCCCAGCCTTCTCCATGGAGAAACTGTACGATGGCCTCCTAGCTACACAAGCACCAACTCTCCAATTTACTGATAACAACTTCAGACTACAAAATATTCAGAACAGAAATAAAAACCATACTATTAAAAAAAAACAAAACCCAAAAAACATACTACCCAACAATCCCCTGAAATCAACCCAACACCAAAAGAACCATCTCTACTCTCCAATACAATCTAATGCCACAAGAACCATCTCAACTTTCTGTATCAACTTTCTCTACTCTCTAATTCCTCTGGAAATAGCCAGATTTCTCCTTGTGTAATCCGCCTTAAACCGCAAGGTAACAGCGGAATAGAAATCACTAAATGTAATGTAATGTAAAGATAAACCCCACACTCTACCTACAGTCTAATTTTCTCAATTTGATTATTTTTATAGTATTATTGGGTATGTGCAGAACTAGAGAATGACAAGGGGGCAAATTTGTTCCCATCCCCGCAGGAACTCAATTTCCCTGTCCTGTCCTTGTGAGTTTTATCCCTGCCCCTGCCCCATCCCTGTAAGCTCTGCCTTAACCACACAAGCCTCGAACACTTATGATTTTAAAGTGTTTGAAGCTTATACAGATGAGGACAGAGCTTGCAAGAATGGAGCAGGGACAGGAAAAAAAACTCACTAGGATGGGAAAATGAGTTCCCACAGGGATGGGGAAAAATTTGTCCCCGTGTGATTCTCTATGCAGCACTATACAGTAGTGATACATTCTGAGTTTCTAAATTAATAGAGAATGACTTGACCAAGGTGACAAGTAGCATTTGTGGAAGAAACAGGATTTGAACTCTGGCTTTACCGGTCTTCATTCCCAAGGCTTGATCTACATTTCCCTTTTTGATGCAGGTTTAACCCTCAGCAAGATGATAAAAGGAGAAAGGCAACCTTGGTGCAAATCACTGCTGCCCCTGCTTCCCGAATCCTGTGGAAAATTCTCCAAAGCAGGGTACTTCTGTGCTAATTCTGCATTGTTTAGTGACACAAAATTCCCTCAAGATTAATATTCATTACAGATATTCTGAAAAGCAGACTTGTTAAGTATATCAATGAGACAGTGTTAGGAAATATTACTCTATATGCTGCAAAGTCTGGGATAGTTCTGAAAGCCAATAAACTAACTTCTAGTCTACTAGAATCCTAGATAAAATTGACATGCTGCATGTTTTATAATACTTTAACTTACAACTGAATCCAATTACCTTGAGAAAAGCTGGGGGAAGTCTGGCTAGCTGCTAGCATGCTGCTCGATTTTGGGGGAGTCTGTAACAGTTGTTGTGATTGGGCAGATTTGCAAGGTCCCATCATTATGTTAGATTGAGTCACAGTATTATCCAAAGCTGGAGGTTCAGGTACACAAGTAGCTATGAAGACACTATTTGCCTGTCCAAAACTTGTGCTTGTAGCTGGCATTAATTGGAGGAAACCACTGTCTTTGGAAAAATGAGGTGAACTAACAAGAGAGAGCACAGTGCCATCTTCAGTTTGCAGGTTGATAGAATTAGCAGCAGCAGTATCTTTAGGTCTGAGCACCAACATGCCCTGCTCCAATACAGTTGAATCTGCAGTCCTTTCTGAAGGGCTTGCCAGGTTTGTGGCTTCCTTTGAAAAAAGGCATGGTGACAAAGCTGTATTTGTCAGGGGTTGTTTTGCAGGTGAAGACATTATGATGGTAGACAGACCATCTCCTGTAATGCTAGAAATGGCATTGTTAAGCTCTGTATCCGACAATATCGATGGTTCATCACTGATGATGATCTTCAGCGACACAATACCATTAGAATCCAATTCCACTGTCTGGCTATTACTAGAGGATAAGATCATATCTTCAGAAAGTATATTATCAGCAGTTTCTGAGCAAGGAACAATGTTATTTGGGGTTACGGACAAGGCTTCATAATTCTGCACAAACCCTTCTGCATTTCTCAATGCTGGATGTACAATGTTTTCATGATTTAGTGAAAGCAAAGGCTTTTTGGTTCCTGCATCTATTTCAGGTGTCTTGTCAGACTCTGCTGAAACTGAATTCACATTTAAAGTGTTTTGAACAGGCTCACTCAGAACAAGCATACCTCGGTCTAATTGATTTCCAGATGACGGATCTGCAATCTCATACTGCTTCTCTGAGGTTTCGGACTCATCCGACATTCCAACAACAGGTACTGAGAAGAAACCCGAGTCCTCATGATCTGCTTCATCAGTTAAGACTTGTACTAACCTAACAGCAGTCACAGATTCAACTTTGGTCTCTTCTTTCCCACTGGAGTCTGCAGAGGGATCTACACAACTATCACTGGAAACCTGCATCCTTTCACTTTCAGAAGGCTCTTTAGAAAGCTCACAATTAGTAGAAATGCACTTTTCGGTTAATAAGCATTCCTGTGCTATGTGCTGTTCATTACTTCCAGATTCTGATATAATTTCCATTGGTACGTTGGATGAATCCTGGGAATGTGATAAAATAGATGAAGGACAAGGTTCAAATCCAGATTCCCCTGGTACATCTGGAATTGCAGTAAACTCACTATCATCAGTGATCAATGTTTCACTCCCTGTCTCCGGCAAAAGAGTCAGATCTCTGCTTGCACTTTGCCTTGTGTTAGGTTCATCCAAAGGGGGTTGGGATGCAGAGGCAGCACCTTTCTCTTGCTCACTGTTTACTGGTGAATGTAGTGCTGCGTAGCGTTTCTCTGTACTTTTCCACTGCTTAAAACGAGCAGGGCAGCGGTTGTGGACTTTCATTTTTTGATGGGTATTATCCATTTGGCTGTCATTCGAGATTTTTGGGTCACTGTAAGCAGGTAATACAGATTCTGCAGGAACCTCAGCTGTGAACAAGAATGAACAACAGAAAATATATCAATAGAACTTTCACAACTAAACTGTTATGTGCAATAAGTTACAATCAAAGTCACAGCAAAGCCCAATATTAAAACATTGTAGGATCCTACTGGTACCTGTGATCTGGATTAGCCACCAATTTGTGGATACAATTTTGAAACAAGCGCGTCTGAATATTTCAGGAAAAATGTATTAAAAACATAAAAACCATGCACTGTAAATCATCTGTTGCACCTTACTTGTTATATTTCTATCTGTTTTCCATATGCCCACATTGATGTTTGGAATGTCACAATTTGCTGCATTTGTCCACAGTTGCTCATTGCTCTATGTTATTTATATTTTTCTTATAAGTCATTAAATTTATTATATACATATGACATTTTAGTTTCTGTGTTCCTCCGGAAGGGCTTTGTCTTTAACTTCCTGTTACATTTATATTTTCTCCCCCTGTTTCCACTCCGGACGTGGGTTAGCACTTCATTTTTACCAGCTTATTTATTAATAGATATAAAGGTACGATGATGTACGGGGCAGGATTCATTTAGACTTCGGTCTAAGTGCTCGTCACTTCATGAATACCTGCCCGGGGCTGTTGGTTATTGCGAGGGATGAATTAGGCCCGTACTGATTATTGCCTTTTGCTTCTTTAAAATTTTTTTTCCTTATTTAAGGATTAAGCTGGTGGTGCATTCTTCACGCCGTTGTTGGTTCTGGTTAGGAGAATAATATATTGTAGTACCAATTTTTGCGACTTGGATTAATCTCCAGTATTGGTTTTTTTTTTTTTGGGGGGGGGGGGTTTTGGCCCATTTTAGTTTCTGTGTCATTTCATATTTTTATTTAGAACTTGATTTCTTGTTGTTTTAATGATTTACATTCTAGACGTATTTTAAATCATGTATGTATTAGTATGTTTTGCCCGTTGCACAGATTTTTTAAATTATGGGGAACCACAAGTACAAGGGGGCACTCAGAGAAATTGAAAGGGGGAAGGTTTAGAACAAAACTGAAAGGGGGAAGGTTTAGAACAAACGCCAGGAAGTTCTTCTTCACCCAGAGGGTGGTGGATACATGGAACGTGCTACCGGAGGATGTGATAAGCAGGAGCACGCTACAGGGCTTCAAAGAAGGTTTGGATAGGTACCTGGAGGACAAAGGGATTGAGGGGTACAGATAGGAGTAGAGGTAGGTTATAGGGATAGGATTAGAGGCAGTTACAAAATTAGTCAGGGGCACTGTTCAGGCAATTAGGCCTGATGGGCCGCCGCGAGTGCGGACCGCTGGGCAAGATGGACCTCTGGTCTGCCTCAGCGGAGGCAACTTCTTATTTGCTTTTATTTATATGCCATTTGTATTTTGTTTGTTTGTTATTCTCTTAAAGTTCTGCCTTTTTATTTCTGGTTTAGTGTCCATTCATCCTCTAATGAAGGCATCTACGGATGCTGAAACTGGCGCTCGGACTGGGCTGACATAGGATGCATGAAAGCCGGTACCTGCACCAAGTGCGACTTCAGCATCACAGCCAATTCTTTTTGCACCAGTTCTTTTATCTGGTCCTGTAAAGACAGTGTCGGTATCAATGGTATTGTTGGTACAGAGGGCACAGACTGTGCCTGGTGTCGAGGCATTTGTGACCTCATTGTCAAGGCACACCTCCAAGGGGACACCAGTTGTAGAGATGGTGATCAAGCCTCGGTACATCTATGCTTTGAATGCATTGATGGTGTAAATGCTTTAGATGACTCAGAGGTATGCCTGGAAGGGGAAGGATGTCTATGCTTCTTAGCCTTTTTACGAAGCTCCTCTGATGAAGGCAAAGGAGATAAGGTAGTGGTTATTCAAGGCATCAATACTCTCTGTGTTGATGGTGGTTGGTGAGCATCGGCATCAGAGTTGGCAGACATGATTAATGTTGTGGCCCAAAAAGCTTTTCATATTGGGCTTATCTGGCTTTCAAGGATCTTTTCTGATGTTTAGAACAGAGGGTGCAGGAACTATTGCTGTGTTCTGGACCTAGGCACTGTACACACCAATTGTGTGGGTCAGTTGCTTATAGAATCCAATTACACCAGGTGCACTGCTTAAAGCCACTTGGAGCCTGGGACATGGAGGAGGAACACTGCAGACACAAGGTCAAAAAGACTCAATGGCCAGGGAGGGTTGAATAAATGTTAAGCTGAAAACAGATCAATACTCCTGGCTTGAAACAGACTGAGGGGAGCTGAAGGCCACAAAGAAAAATTTTGGAAAAATCAAAAATTTTAACCGAACAGAAAACGCAATGAAAAGTAAACTAATGCCAAAAAAAATGCAACAGGAAGGCAAAAATTCAAAAGGTTTGACGCGCTTTGGAGATTCCAAGAAACAGCTTCTTAGCTCCATGGAAAATTAAGAATTGCTGGTCCCATGAGCCAACATTGGGCAGGAAAGCACTGGCGCATGTGCGATACAGGCTGTCAAGAATTAAAATTTTTTTTTTTTAAGTGACAGTACACTTTAATACTGTCCGCACTGGACTCCGTGGATGATGTCATCTACATGTGAGAATATGCTGTCTGCTTGTCTGGGATAATATACGTTTAGGAGGAGTATTTCTGAAGATGTGGTAATGTCAACTCAAATATATTAAATTCTGCTCTGGAATACCTTTTTTACTTGATGTATTCTGTCCAAGAACTAAGTTTGTGGACTGACAAATGGAAAATAATTTTAAGCAAATGTAATAAGCAGTAACACCCCTTCCTTTTCCAAAAACACACAAGAGATTTTTAGCGCCGGACGGTGCACTGAATGCTCTGCACTGCGCCAATGCTCAAAGGATCTCTATGACCGTCAGAGCAGCGCAGAGCATTCAATGTACCGTCCAGCGCTAGAAATCTCTTGCACGGTTTTGTAAAGGGGGAGGGGTTAGTTCACGCAAGACAAACAAAATTTGACAGTTTTAACCCCTTTAAAAAAAATTATAATAATAATACAAAAGTAGCATACCATCTTGATTCTGAGCAGAAGGTTGGAGAGTGTTGGTGCTGGTCTCCTGGGGAGCTGTGGTACATAAAACTTCTGTTTCATTCTGACTAGAGTAATCCTGAATTACACATTTACTACTCTTAGTTTTACCTGTTTCAGGAAAATTGAGAGAACACAGACTCATGAATTAAAAAATATGAATTCTAATATTAATAACAAATATTTTCATTTTTCCAATTACCTACTTTATAAAATGGTGTGGTAGCCAAGTTAGTCCACTTTTAAAGGTAATATATAAAAATAAACCTAAAGAAAATAAGGTGATACCTCTGAAAGCTAACCAAAAAAATGCATTGTTAGTCCAATAAAAGGGTATTACCTTATTTTCTTAATGATTTTGTTTTATTTATATATTCTACTTAAACTTCAATTAAAAATAAATTAGCACTGAAGTTATCCTTCACTCTTTAGGAAACCTGTGAACTTCTATATGCCAGAAAATTTTAAACATAAAAGAAAAATATGTGTTATATGACAAGGAGAAATTAGATCTTACCTGCTAATTTTCTTTCTTGTAGTCCCTCCAGACTGGCACAGACAGATGGGTTTACGTTCTTCTGCCAGTGGATGGAAACTAAGAACAACTGAATTGTGGCAATGTGCAGTCTACCAAATCTCAAGCAAGGTTCACCAGCTAAACCAGATGCCGCGGCTCCAAAAATAAATATCAGCACTCCCCCTACAAGCAACTAAATATCCTATATAATAAAACCCTAGAGCGTACATGCGCTCTTGAAAAATCGTGATCCTTGGCGCCGTGTTTTCTGATCCGTGGCCGCGTTCCATTTTAGAACGCGGCCAGGGATCACTCTGGCCACTCCCCTCCTCACTCACCAATCCGAAGCAAGCTCCTCACCAACCGGAAGCAAGCACCTCACCTCCCGCCCTCGCTCACCGCTGCTGCTGCCGCTGATCCTTCTCTTCAGGGCAGCCTGCGATTGTGGCCGGCTATGGCAGGCCTCGCGGACCGCTTTCCGGCCTCGGTGGCACGTTCCCTCTGACGCACGGGATCGTGCTTCCGGGTTGGGGAGCGGCCTGTGAGGTTCGCTGGGGCAGGCCACCACGATCACGGCCTGGAGCAGGCCAGAAGACGCCGGGATGCAGGGAAGGTAAGCAGGGGAATCAATACAGGGGGCCAGAGGGAGAGGGAAAGGGGGCTGCTTTGGGGGGAGGGGTGTGCTGAGGGGAGACAGAAGGGGCCATGGAGAGATAGGGAGAGGGAAAGGGGGCTGCTTTGGGGGGAGGGGTGTGCTGGGGGGAGACAGAAGGGGCCATGGAGAGATAGGGAAAGGGGGCTGCTTTTGGGGGGGAGGTGTGCTGGGGACAGACAGTTTTGCACTGGGGGAAGACAGAGGGGCCATGGAGAGACAGTTAGGGAGAGGGAAAGGGGGCTGCTTTTAGGGGTAGGGGTGTGCTTAGGGCAAACAGCTTTGCTCTGGGGGAGAAGACAGAAGAGGGCCATGGAGAGACAGTTAGGGAGAGGGAAAGGGGGTTGCTTTGGGGGGAGGGGTGTGCTGGAGGCAGACAGCTTTGCTTCGGGAGGGGGGGAGACAGAAGGACACAGACAGCGGCCAAGGAGAGAGAGATAAAGAAACACAGACAGACACACATATATTCTAGCACCCGTTAATGTAAAGGGCTTAACGACTAGTACAAATTATAAAGTTGGAAGGGTTCTGTGCCAGTCTGAAGAGACTAAAAGAAAGAAAATTAGTAGATCTAATTTCTCCTTCTTTTAAGTCCCTCCAGACTGGCACAAATGGATGGGATGTCCCAAAGCAGTAACTATCAAAAGTTGGATCCTCAAAGTCCAGATACAAGAACCCATCCACCAAACACAGTATCTTGATATGCCTGAGCATCCATCTGATAGTGACTCACAAAAGAATGCAACTGCTGCCTTACAGATAGCCACCGGGTGCACAAGAGAATATTCCACCCAGGAGGCCACCTGTTTTCTGGTAGAATGAGCCTTTAGAAATTCAGCAACTGATTTCTTCTGAAGAAGGTATGCTGAGGCAAATCGCTTCTTTGATCCAGTGCGCAATTGACACCTTAGATCAGGGGTGTCTAACCTTTTGGCTTCCCTGGGCCGCATTGGTCGAAAAAAATGTTTCTGGGGCTGCACAAACGTGCAAACGCTGCAGCAAGACAGAGGAGGGAGCTGGAAAGATGGTAAACACCTGGGGGCAGCAGAGGAAAACACTGCATTGTCCTCGACCGGGGCTGCACAAAATACTTCACTGGGCTGCAGGTTGGACACCCCTGTCTTAGATGCTCCCTCACCCATTCATCTGCCTCCCAGGACTCAAAAAGACGATCTGTGCCGGAACGCTCAAGTCCTGTTCAAGTAAACGCAGAAAACCCTGCAAACATCCAACTTGTGCAACTGTCTCTGCTCCAAGGGCCCCTCTCGATTCCCCAAGACCTTAGGGAGGACATTTGATTGACATGAAAAGGAGAAATTACTTTAGGAAGCAAGGAAGGAGCAGGCCAAAGAACTACACGTTCCCTAGAAAATTCCAAGAAGGGAGTTCGACAAGAAAACACCTGCAACTCAGATACAAATCTTGCTGAAGTGATGGCCACTAAAACTACAGCCTTCAGAGTACAAGAACCCAAAGGCTCAAACGGCAGACAAATTAATATCGACAATACCAGATTTAGATCCCAAGCCAGAACCAATGAACACACCGGAGGACGAATCACATTCAGGTGGGACTCCAACCACCTTCCCCAAACTATCCATCGAAAGGATGTCAAGGCTGCTGCCTGCACCTGAAAGGAAGACCAGGTGAGGCCCTTCTCTAGATCATCTTGCAAAAAAATGCAGAATGCAGGGCAAGGAAATGCGAAAAAGAACTTTAGAGCAAGCAGAACACCAATGCTCAAACAAACACCATATGTGCACATAGGTGCGTGAAGTAGAGAGCCTCCATGACCCTAACATAGAGACCACTCTATCCGAGTATCCTTTCTTGTTTAGCTGCTCCATTTCAAGAGCCAAGCCAAGATCTAACACCGGAATGGGTCCCTGGGTCCGCAGAGTGTCCAACAGGGGCAGATCAAATGACTCTGCAATTAGGAGACAAATCAGATCCCCATATCACAGACGTCAAGGTCAGTCTGGCACTACCAGAACCATATGGCTCGCATGACACAATGTGAAGAAGGACACTGCCTGTTGGTGACCTTCTGTTGGCCAACGCATCTAACCCTTCTTTCTGACGATCCCTGCTATGAACGAAGAAACGCTCTGCCTTGGCGCTGAAGCACGTGGCCATGAGATCCATCAGTGACTGACCCCATGACCGAACTATCAAGTTGAAGGTATTTGAGGAATCTTAGAATCACCTATGCTAATCACCAGCTTGTCCAATGCCTCTCCAAACAAAAAAGAACCTTTGAAAGGAAAACGACTGAGCTTAGACTTAGAGGTGGAATCTGCAGACCAACTACGAAGCCACAAGGTCTGCCTAGTAGCCAAGCCCAATGCCATATTTTTTTGCAGAGGCTCGCAACAAATAGTACATCGCATCAGAAAGATAGCTCTCAATATCAATTTTATCAACTCAATTTGATCAATCACTGTACAAGCTCAGCCCACTGAAAAACAGGCCCTATCCACTAATCCACCACAAACTGCAGTTTGAACAGCTAAGGCCGCCACATCAGAGCTCAGCTTGAGGAAAGACTCCATCCAACGATCCTCTGGGTCTTTGAGAGTGGAGCCCTCATCTACCAGAACCGTGTTTCTCTTAGTGATAGCTGAAACCACGGCATCTACTACTGGCGGCCTCAAGGTGTTCCTTTCAGCATCAGGAATAGGATGCAATGCACCATAGAATGTACAACCCAAAAAAGTGCATCACTGGCCTTTCACTGTGCCTGAATAACATCACGGATGGCCTGATGCATAGGAAAAGACCTTGAGGCCACCTGAATACCCTTGAGCAGCAGGTCAACCACCCGAAGGATCTCTTTCGCATCCGCTTCAAAACACAACACAGGCAAAACCTGGAGAATGAGCTCCTGCAGCTCCTCCCAGTGAAAAACACAGATTGAAGCATCCAGCTGACCACCAACTCCCCCCACACACTCTTCCTTCTGGAACCCCCATGGCTCCCCTGACAAGAGCCTTTTCTCATCTGAAGCTCACAGGCTCAGGGGAAGCAGTTTCTCCATTCAAATAAACAGTCCCCAGTCAGACCCATGAACATATACCACAGTCCTCACTATAAGTTGGGCTTATCTCAGCTAGTCATGTACCAAGTGTCTTGCACTGTCAGCTCCTCTAACAGTCCTTGCCAGACCTCTTGACTTCCCCAAGGCTCTTCCTCAGCCCACAGCCAGGGAAGAGTTCTCTAATGCAAGTCTCTCTCAGGACCTCCTCTCTCAGGGACCTCTCCCAAATAATTCCGAGCTAAGCATATATCTTTCTCCCTGCCCAAGTCCCGCCCCTCTGATTCAGCAGGGCTGTATTAACTCCTTCATAGGTTTTAGCACTGAGCTGCAAAGCTCTGTGCATTCTAGGACAGGTAGTTCCCCCAGATTTGTTTAACACCCCATGTTGCTTAGGGGTATAACTGCAGCTTCAGTGAGGGAAACCCCTGAATCTCTCACACTGACCTTTAAGGATATAAACCAATGTCATTGCCTCCTTAAGCCAAAATGCAACAGTAGATTTTGAAATTGCTTAACCTTTCTTTGTACCATCATACATAACGAATATGCAATCTGATCTGTGAAAACCACTGGTCAAGTTTCAAGTTTAATTAAAAGTTTGATTAAATTGCAGTTTCATATTTCAAAACGATGTACAAGATCGCATTGTTAACATTCAAAATATTAACAGATAAAGCACCAATATTCCTAGAAAGATACCCAATACCTTATACTCCCATAAGAACTTTAAGATCGGAAGACAAAAATCTTCTTTCTATTCTGACTTTGAGAATAATCTATACAAGATGTGAAACTATTTTTTTCGGTCACAGCTCCAGAAATATGGAACTCTTTACCAGGTTATATTAGGGAAGAAAGGATCCTTAACAAATTTAAGGGAGCATTAAAGTGCTGGCTCTACAAAGACGCATTCAAAACTTGGATTTCTTATGAGGCTATCTTAATCTTAATTTAAATGGACAAATTACTCCCTTCTTGTTTTTCCAGTTTTTTGTCTCTCTTTAATTTAAATTGTAGTTCCACCCTTTTCTCTTCTGTACTTGTTTGTTTTGGTATACTTCTTAATGTAGTAAATGCAGTCCGTCTCCCCTAATTTTTAACTGTACATCGTTTTGAAATTTTAAACTGCGATTTAATCAATTTTTTTTTCCCAAAATCTTTATTTTTCATCTTCCAACAAGTGTAAAACATATTAAACAATTGACATTGAATACATCACTTGAAATTCTATCATTTATAATGGTAATATATAAAATTTAATCCCTCCCCTCCCATCCCTTCAATCTCATATGCAATCAAATATATCACTTAAATATTCTTCCCTTTTAAACCATACATTTAATAAATTCAAATACCCCCCTCCCACCCCCTCATGCTCATATTGTACTTATAAAGTAAAAATGGTATCTATTCATTGCAATATTTAGTCAATGGCCCCCATATTTCTTTAAAATTATTATAACTCCCCTTTTGTATACCTATTGTTCTCTCCGTTTTATAAATGTGACATAATGAATTTCTCCAGAAGTTATAATTTAGTCTATTCCAATTCTTCCAATTACTTGTGATTTGCTGTATGGCGACTCCTGTCATAATCATTAAAAGCTTATTGTTTTTTGATGAAATTTGGCTCTTTGTTCTCATTGATATACCAAATAAAATTGTATAATATGATAATGCTACATGATTCTCTAATAAACAATTAATTTGGGACCAAATTGATTTGCAAAAGGCCATGATGAAGGGACAATAGAATAATAAATAGTCTAAAGTCCCTACTTCAATATTACAATGCCAACATCTATTAGACTTAGAGCTATTTAACTTTTCTAAACGAATTGGGGTCCAAAATGCTCTATGTAACAAAAAGAACAATGTTTGTCTCATAGATGCAGACACTGTACATCTCATCCTCCAAGACCAAATTCGTAGCCATTGAGACGCAGAAATTTGATGCTTAATCTCAAAGCTCCAAATATCTCTAAGAGCATTGGTTTTTTGTTCATAAATCCAGATATCAATTTATACCACTGTGCGGCCTGGTGTCCCAGAAAGTCCGCCTGAAAGCAGAAGAACTCCAAACTATATTGATTATTAAGATTTTTCCATTCAGGGAACCCCTCCTGAATAGCCTGCTTCATTTGCAACCATCTAAAGCTTTGAGATTTATTTAGACCATATTTATATTGCAACTGTGAAAAATCAAGCAGTTTACCATTTGAAATAACATCATCTAAAGTTCGTATACCTGCTATAATCCAATGCTTCCATACGACTTTAAATCCGCCAATTTGAATCTTGGAGTTTAGCCAAATAGTTTGATTAGTTGACTTATGTATTGGGATAGGTGTTAAATTACTAACATATCATAATGTTTTCCATATATCCATTAATATTCTGTTTTCTTTATATACTCTAGGCATCTTGATACTGAGAACATGAGATAAATGTAAAGGAAGCATGAGTCGCCATTCCAAATACAACCAATCAGGGGTATTTTCCAAGAGCTCTGAGAGGACCCAATACATACCCTGGCGTAAAATATAGGCTTGATGATACCTATAAAAATTTGGGAAATTTACCCCACCCTCCATAATTGGTTTTTGTAGAGATACTAAAGCAATTCTAGGCATTTAACCCAGCCAAACAAATTTTGTAAGAATACCATTTAATTTTTAAACTTGAAACTATAAAAATAGGGAAGACGGATTGCATTAATTAAAATAAGACGTGTACCAAACTTACAAGTACAAAAAGGGGAAAAGGGTGGAACTACAAATTAATTTAAAGAAAAGTGAGACAAAAAAGCACAGTTACTTACCGTAACAGGTGTTATCCAGGGACAGCAGGCAGATATTCTTTACGCATGGGTGACGTCACCGACGGAGCCCTCGGTACGGACCTTTTTAACTAGAAAGTTCTAGTTGGCCGCACCGCGTGTGCGCCTTCCCGCCCGATGGAGGAGTGCGTGGTCCCCAGTTAGGATAAGCCAGCTAAGAAGCCAACCCGGGGAGGAGGGTGGGACGTAAGAATATCTGCCTGCTGTCCCTGGATAACACCTGTTACGGTAAGTAACTGTGCTTTATCCCAGGACAAGCAGGCAGCATATTCTTTACGCATGGGTGACCTCCAAGCTAACAAAGAGGGAGGAGGGATGGTTGGCCATCAGGAAAATAAATTCTGAAGTACAGATTGGCCGAAGTGCCCATCCCGTCTGGAGAAAGCATCCAGACAGTAGTGAGTAGTGAATGTGTGAACTGAGGACCAGGTGGCCGCCTTGCAGATTTCCTCAATGGGTGTGGAACGGAGGAAAGCCACAGAAGCGGCCATAGCTCTCACCCTGTGGGCAGTGACAACACTGTCCAGTGCCAGACCGGCCCGAGCATAACAGAACGCGATGCAAGCTGCAAGCCAGTTGGATAGCGTCCGTTTAGAGACCGGTCGACCCAGACGATTAGGATCGAAGGTCAGGAAGAGCTGAGGGGACAAGCGGTGAGCCCTTGTACGATCAAGATAGTAAGCCAGGGCACGCTTGCAATCAAGACTGTGCAATGCCTGTTCCCCGGGATGTGAATGAGGTTTCGGGAAAAAAACAGGCAACACAATAGACTGGTTGAGGTGAAAAGCCGAAACAACCTTGGGAAGGAATTTAGGATGGGTACGCAGAACCACCTTATCATGGTGAAAAACAGTGAACGGTGGATCGGCGACCAGTGCATGCAGCTCACTAACCCTCCTGGCAGAGGTGATGGCAATGAGGAAAAGCACCTTCCATGTCAGAAGTTTGAGCGAAGTTGTGGCAAGAGGCTCAAAAGGAGGTTTCATGAGGGCTGATAAAACCACATTCAGGTCCCAGACGACCGGAGGAGGCTTCAGAGGTGGTTTGACATTGAAGAGGCCCCTCATAAATCGGGAAACCAGAGGGTGAGCCGTGAGAGGTTTTCCTAGGATAGGCTCATGAAACGCCGTGATGGCACTGAGATGGACTTGATTGAGGTAGACTTGAGGCCTGCGTTGGACAGGGAGAGCAAGTAGTCCAGCACAGTTTCCACCGCTAAAGAGGTGGGGTTGTGATGATGACGGAGGCACCAAGAGGAGAACCTGGTCCACTTCTGATGGTAACATTGGAGGGTGGCCGGTTTCCTGGAGGCGTCCAAAATGAGACAGACAGGCTGAGACAGATTTCCTGGAGAGGTCAGCCCGAGAGAAACCAAGCTGTCAGGTGGAGCGAAGACAGATTGGGATGCAGCAGAGACTGACGTTGTTGCGTAAGTAGAGTAGGAAACACAGGAAGAGGAATGGGCTCCCTGACGCTGAGCTGAAGCAGGAGAGGAAACCAGTGTTGGCGAGGCCACCGAGGAGCGATGAGGATCATGGTGGCCCTGTCCCTGCGGAGTTTGGATAAAGTCCGCAACATCAGAGGTAGTGGAGGAAAGGCATAGAGGAACCGATCCGTCCAGTAGAGCAGGAATGCATCCGGGGCCAGACGGTGAGGAGAGAAGAGTCTGGAGCAGAACTGGGGCAGCTGATGGTTGTGAGGAGCTGCAAATAGGTCCACCTGTGGAGTGCCCCAGCGAGCAAAGATGGAGAGGAGCGTGGGAGGATCCAAAGTCCATTCGTGAGGTTGAAGGATGCGGCTGAGATTGTCGGCCAGGGAGTTCTGTTCGCCCTGGATATAGACAGCCTTGAGGAAGAGACTGCGGGCCGTGGCCCAGGTCCAAATGCGGAGAGCCTCCTGACAAAGGAGGCGAGACCCGGTGCCGCCCTGCTTGTTTATGTAGTACATGGCGACTTGATTGTCTGTGCATAGGAGAAGAACCTGAGGGCAGAGAAGGTGCTGGAAGGCCTTGAGAGCGTAGAACATGGCTCTCAGTTCTAGGAAATTGATGTGATGTAGACGCTCCTGCGGGGTCCAAAGACCTTGGGTGCGTAGATCTCCCAGGTGAGCTCCCCATGCATAAGGGGAGGCATCCGTGGTGATGATCATGGAATGAGGGGGCAGATGAAAAAGAAGGCCCCTGGAAAGATTTGAGGAGTTCAACCACCATTGTAGAGATCGCTGAAGAGACGATGTCACAGAGATGGGATGAGAAAGAAGATTCGAGGTCTGTGACCACTGGTTGGCCAGAGTCCATTGAGGTGTCCTGAGGTGGAGTCGTGCCAGGGGAAGCACATGCACCGTCGAGGCCATGTGGCCCAGGAGGACCATCATCTGTCTGGCAGAAATGGAGTGATGAAGGAGCACCTGACGACAAAGGTGGAGCAGAGTCCGTTGACGGTCGGAGGGGAGGAACGCCCTCATTAGTGTGGTGTCGAGAACTGCTCCAATGAACTGGAGGCGCTGTGTGGGGAGCAGATGCGACTTGGGGTAGTTGATCTCGAACCCCAGAAGATGGAGGAGAGAGATGGTATGATGAGTGGCTTGTAGCACAAGTGGAGACGTAGGTGCTTTCACTAACCAATCGTCCAAGTAGGGGAACACCTGGAGATTGTGAGACCTGAGAAAGGCCGCCACCACAATGAGGCATTTGGTGAACACCCTGGGTGATGAAGCGAGGCCAAAAGGTAGCACTTTGTATTGATAATGGTGGTGATGTACCTGGAATCGCAGGTAGCGACGTGAAGTTGGATTGATTGGGATGTGAGTGTAGGCCTCTTTGAGGTCCAGGGAACATAGCCAGTCGTGTTGAGAGAGAAGAGGGTAAAGTGTGGCAAGGGAGAGCATTCTGAACTTCTCCCTGACTAGACACTTGTTGAGGTCCCTGAGATCGAGAATGGGACGGAGGTCTCCTGTCTTCTTTGGAACTAGGAAGTAACGGGAGTAGAATCCCCGGCCTCTTTGTTCTGGAGGCACTTCTTCGATGGCATTGAGAAGAAGGAGGGATTGGACCTCCCTCAGGAGGAGGGGGGTTTGAGCTGAATGAGAAGCAGACTCTACGGGAGGATTGTCTGGTGGGAGAGTCTGGAAGTTGAGAGTAGCCGTGGCGGATGATGTTGAGGACCCACTGGTCCGATGTGGAGCCTGCCTCCGATTGGCTGAGGAAGAGGCAATGAGGGTGGAAGACTGGCTAAGCCCTGGAGAGAGGAGTCAAAAGGGCTGAGATGGTTTGGCAGGAGGAAGAGGCTTTGCAGGTTGATTAGACTGGGCACGAGCCTGGGTGTGCTGGTGTTGGCGGGCCCGCCTAGGTTGCTGTGAAGGTGGATTGAGCGGTCTAGCGGAGAACCTGCGCTGGTATGAGGTCTGTGGTCTGTAAGGACGAGCAGGTGGAGCCTTTTTCTTAGGTTTTATGAGAGTGTCCCATCTGGTCTCATGGGCTGAGAGTTTCTGCGTGGTGGTATCCAGGGACTCTCCGAACAATTCATCTCCAAGACATGGGGCGTTGGCTAGTCGGTCTTGATGGTTGACGTCCAAATCAGAGACCCTGAGCCAGGCCAGGCGGCGCTTAGCCACAGCGATGGCAGATGCACGGGAGGTGAGCTCAAAAGAGTCATAGACAGAGCACACCATAAATTTTCTCAATTGGAGCAGACTGGAGATATGCTGCTGGAATAGTGGAACCTTGTGTTCCGGCAGGTACTTCTGCATGGTGGAGAGTTGCAGGACCAGATGTTTCAGGTAGAACGAAAAATGGAATGAGTAGTTGTTTGCCCTGTTGGCAAGCATGGAATTCTGGTAGAGCCGCTTGCCAAACTTGTCCATAGTTTTGCCCTCTCTGCCAGGAGGGGTGGAGGCATAAACACTAGAGCCCTGAGTCTTTTTTAAGGTGGACTCCACCAGGAGAGATTCATGGGGCAGCTGGGGTTTATCAAATCCCGGAATTGGAATAACCTGGTAGAGGCTATCCAGTTTACGGGGGGCCCCAGGGACAGTCAGCGGATTCTCCCAATTTTTATAAAAAGTTTCCCGTAGGATGTCATGCACGGGCAACTTTAGGAACTCTTTGGGAGGTTGATCGAAATCCAATGCCTCCAGGAAAGCTTGTGACTTCTTAGAGTCAGATTCCAGAGGCAAAGATAAGGCCCCCGATAACTCCCTGAGGAATTTAGAAAAGGAAGATTGTTCAGGTTTAGATGTGGTATCGGGGGCCGAGGGCTCTTCGTCCGACGACGATGCATCCTCCTCGGTACCGGGAGGGGATTCTTCCCATAGGTCCGGGTCTCTGACATCGGTGTGCGCGTGTCGAGAGACCGGAGTGGAAGGCTCGGTATGGTGAGTTTTAGACAGAGACTTGCCGGAGCGTACCGAGACGGTACCGGGGGATGAAGATCTGTGTCTGTCTCGGTCCCGGGAAGAACGGTGCCGGTCAGGGTCGCGGGAAGACCGGTGCCCTGTTCGGTCCCGAGGAGGATCGGTCGTCGTCAAGGCGATGGTCTCGGCATGGGTATGGAGATGCGACGCCGAGAGAATGGGCATGGAGGAGTCCATAGGTACCGATGGTGTGGATACCGGTTGGACGGTGCGGGGCTCGGGCCGGTCTGGTACCGAAAGCAGCGGTGCCAAGATAGAGGGCAAGAGCTGCTTAAGTTGCTGTTGGAGTTGTTCCTGCAACTTATCCTGGAGGATGGCCGCAATGCGGTCATCCAAGGGTGGCACCGGAACCACTTTTTTCTGCTTTGGTTCCATGGGTGCCGCTCTACGCTCCGGCGATGAGGAGGCCGATGACGAGGCACTCACCGATATCGGAGCGGAGCGTTTTTTGGGGCGGCGTGGAGCCGAAAGGACTGGTGTCGCCACCGAGGTGGGAGGGCGCTCAAGGGTGGAAGGCTTCTTAGCCGGCTTACCTGGCGCCGGTGGCGCCGATGTCGATTCAGGCGGTGTCGAAGTGGTCGGTGCCGATTTCAACGGTGCCGCAGGTGAAGAAGTCGAGTCCATAGTCGGGCCGGTGCCGAAAAGTAGATTTTGTTGGATTTGACGATTCTTCAAAGTGCGTTTCTTAAGAGTGGCACAGCGGGTGCAGGAGTCCGCCCGATGCTCCGGTCCCAAGCACTGTAAACACCAATTGTGTGGGTCAGTGAGGGAGATCGGGCGTGCACACCGCTGGCACTTCTTAAAACCGGGCTGCGGGGGCATGAATGGGAACACGGCCTCCGCAAAATCAAACCCCGAGGCCTGGATCGTGACAACAGGCCCCGCCGGGGCAGGAACGAAAAATAAAGCAAAAAGAAAATATATATATATATTTTTTTAAAACTGAATGAAAAAAGCACCCGAAGGTGAAAAAACGAAAAAATAACGCGAGCGGGAAGGCAAAAAGAGGATTTCAACGGAGTTGAAAAACACACGTCTTCTTCGCTCCGCGGAAACGAAGAAACTGGGGACCACGCACTCCTCCGTCGGGCGGGAAGGCACTCGCGCACGCGCGGTGCGGCCAACTAGAACTTTCTAGTTAAAAAGGTCCGTACCGAGGGCTCCGTCGGTGACGTCACCCATGCGTAAAGAATATGCTGCCTGCTTGTCCTGGGATAAAGGTTAAAACAAGAGGGAAGGGGTAACTTTATCCATTAATTCATTTAAACCATTCTGAGCTCCCCTGGGAGAATGGTATAGAAAATTGAATAAATAAATAATAAAAAATAAGATTAAGATAGCTGTGTAGAAAATTCAAGTTTCGAATGCATCTTTATAGAGCCAACACTTTAGTGCTCCCTTGAATTTGTTAGGAATCCTCTAAACAGAGTAATATCACTCTACACACACATTCAAAATAAAGACAAAATTCATCTCCCCAATTTTGGTGCCCAAAGGGATGGCAATGAAATCCTGCTATTCAATATAGTTAGGGAGATAACCAATGCAACTCTGTGATAAATAACTCAAATCTTGTTTGCTTAATCACAGCTTTAAATTAACTAATGATAGTATGCATAATATTTTTCATAAACATTAGTGAAGTGCTCAGACCATATAACCAATGATTCAGTGTTGTCACCAAACTGTGGTTAATAAAGGGACCATCATTGCCTTCACTGTCCCTCACCCAAACATTCAAAATTGATAAATAAGTAAATCTTCCCAGCCATTTCAGATAAGTGGTATTTACATGTCATCTACTGCTTAGGATTTACTTATTTATTAATTTTGAATGGTTGGGTGAGGGACATTGAAGGCAATGATGGTCCCTTTATTACCCACAGTTTGGTGACAACACTGAATCAACACCGAAGGTCTGATCCGGAGATGGCGCTTCTTATGTTCTTATGTTATGTTCTTATTGGTTATATGGTCTGAGCACTTCACTAATGTTTATGAAAAATATTATGTATACTATCATTAGTTAATTTAGAGCTCTGATTAAGCAAACAAGAAATGAAATCCTGCTGCCATGTGTCTGCACCATCAGCTGAACAAAGAGAAATACTGAAGGCAGCAGAACCCGCTACCTATAAAGGAGGGCAGTTAGCTCTGAGCTTTTTTCCTCTGTCTCCATCTACTGGCAGGGGGACATAACCCACTTGTCTGGCCTGATCAATACGGACTACTACTTTTCAGTATAGAGAGGCGTATAAATACTCAGATCATTGCTACAAACAAGATACAATATAAGGGTTTTCTAAAGCAGCATTTCAGATCTGAACTTTTTAATTGATAGTTGAAAAAAAACAATGTTATATAGCTTATTCTTATGAACATGATGGAAATCAAAATTATGGAAAGACAACCTTTTGGAATTTTGAGGATAGTATTAGAAAGATCATCTATGCCACAGGTGTCAAAGTCGGTCCTCGAGGGCCGGAATCCAGTCGGGTTTTCAGGATTTCCCCAATGAATATGCATGAGATCTATGTGCATGCACTGCTTTCAATGCATATTCATTGGGGAAATCCTGAAAACCCGACTGGATTACGGCCCTCGAGGAGGGACTTTGACACCCCTGATCTATGCTATTACTAATCATTTCTATAGTGCTACTAGATTACACACTGTACATATTATATGTAGGTACTTTCTCTGCCCTAGTGGGCTCACAATCTAAGTTGTAATTCTTGGGTGGGGTTGTACCTGGGGTAATGGAGGGTTAAGTGACTTGCCCGGGTCATAAGGAGCTATACTGGGAATTGAACCTAGTTCCCCAGGATCTCGGTCTACTGCACTAACCATTATGCTACTCATCCACTCTACAAGAAGTACTATTATAGGTAGCTTTGCTGGAACCTAAACATCAGCAGGGTCTTAGGGCCTAGAGCACAGCAACTGGAGCTCACATCAACTCATGCTACTTGCTTTGTTACCTGCAAACATTGGACAGGACTACTATCCCATAGCAGAACAATTCAGCACACTTGATTACAGCCTATGCAGCAAAGAGGAAACTGAAAAGGTTTGGATTATTAAAATAAAATCATGTGATAGTATAATCTTCCACAATACACTTTCATTTCCTCAGTTTGCATTGGTTTTCAGAATACCTGGGAAACAAAGGCAACACCTACCATACTCAAATAAATCAAAAAGTCCTTGAAATGCTGGATCTGATGCAGTCTGTTCTAAGATGTCTTGGAGAGCCTCTTCAGACATGTGGATTTCTCCACCCTGAAAAGACATCAGGTTAATCCAGTGTTGACATGAAAAATCTCATTAGTACAGCATTGATCTTCTTTAGAATTGTAACTCATAGAACAAAGTTGTCCAGTTTCCTACCCCCCCCTTACTTTTATATTGTTAGGAATGGCACTACCTTTTCCTAGATCCTCCTTTACTGTAGTGGAGCTGAAACATTAGTGCCTTCTTCTTTTTGCACTAGGTGCCTTGAGAGGGCCCATTGAGATGGTAGATTTTGGAGCTTTAGCTATTTTCTTCTCAATTCACTGTCAGCCATGGTGTTTATTTTATGTTGGACAGCAGAGAGCATCTTGTCAGCCCGAACACATGGAACCATACATAGGGGTGGGTGAGATGTCAGCACAGACCTCCCATCCATGCCTAATAACCCTACAAGATTTTCAGGGTTCTAGAAGAACAGACATTAGAACTTAATCTGTCCTGATATCATTAGCAAGCATGGATACATTATCCCTTCTTTTTGACAGACTTCAGTTAATTCAGATACCACCATTGGCATGCCTTGGGCCCAAAGCCTGTGAACATCAGCCTTTTAGTACTACAAAACAAGCAGCACTAGATTAGTAGTCATAGCATAATTCAACTGCTTGTAAATTAAATCAACTGCAATTTTACATACAAAAACTAGACCCAATACAAAAAAAATCTAGTCTGTATTCACACCATGGTAGAGTTACCTTTAAGGTGTGTGATTTGAAAGGCATACCTAAAGGTTTTTCACAAAACTAGTGATAAAATGTCCCTGGTATGCAAAGAAAACAAAAAAACCTCTGTGGAGTGACGATGTTCCTAAATGGACTTTATTTGAAAGTGTCAAGTTCCAAAGGTACACTAAAATCATCCAAATAAAAATAAATTCATCCACATAAAAGCCTTAAAGGACCTAGTCCGCTAGGGATACAGGACCCAACACGGTCTGCGTTTCGATAAAAAGTCTTCTTCAGGGGTCCCTGGGGGGTCCAATAAAGGTGAATACGTGGGAAACAATTGTGTGGTGAACCGGAAGTGAGACACTGCTTGCACAATTGTTTCCCACGTATTCACCTTTTTAGGAACATCGTCATTCCACAGAGTTTTTTTGTTTTTCTCTAGATTTTCTTCTCTGTGGATATTTTGGGGTCAATTCCTTTTGGTTTTTTTTCCTGGTATGCAAAACCATCTCTTACCTCAAAAGCCAAAATTTCATCAAAGGCTGGGTCTGGCTCTGCAGCAGTATTGTCTGTCTGTCTGGAAGCGAGCGTAGCATTTGTGTCACTAAGAATGCAAAAATATAATATTTATTTATTGACTGGATTTATTAACCACCTTTATGAAGAGATTCACCCAAGGCAGCATACAGCAGATATAGCTTAACATTAAAATGAAAAAAAAAAAAAAAACTAACAATTTTGTTAACAGTACAGTAAGGAGAAATTAGGTTCTTACCTGCTAATTTTCTTTGTTAGCCTATAGACTGGTATAGTCTCCACCTGCTGGTCATGATGAGATATATACCCATTTGTAAGGACTATACCAGTCTACCAGGCGCTACCGAATAGTAAAATGACCAAATTTAAATGTAAATATAGATCAGTGAGGTAAACCTGGAGACAGGTAAACTGAATCCTAACATGAATTTAAAAAAAAAAAAGCACAATAGAACAATCATATAATAAAAAGGTAAATATTAGCAGAGTACAAATGATATTTTAATTTAATCAGCATGTAAGAGCACATATAACGGATATGATACACAGGATATCAGCAAAATACAAATATCATATATTAATAGGCAAACTGAATATTCAAAGATGATGTTTATAATGTTAGTATGATACAATGAAACAACAGGCAGCCAAAGGGGCAAATACAGTTGAGACACATAGAATAAAGTTCTTGGGATAATTAGGTAGGTGGTTAAAATGTAGGCAAATTAAAATTTAAGTAGAATAATGGATGTGCAACTAGTCTGAATTACAAGGTGTGTGACAAGTTAGTGTAGATGATGTCTGAATGGATAGCCTTTTGCCACATGTATTAAAGGCTTGGGAGAAGAGCCAGTCCATCACCTGCTTCCTAAATTAGAGGCAGTCTTGATTTAGGCAAGTCTCTTTGGATAGGAGACTATTCTTGACAAATCTAGCTGACAAGTATTATAGCATTCAATTTCTAGGAATTTTCATTTTAAAGGTCCAAAAATTTAAGAGGGATGAAGAGAAGATGGAAAAAAATTGGTTTTATCTGTTAATTTTCTTTCCTCAAGTCCAAAATAGAGCAGCCTAAAATGGATGGGTTATGCTCACCAACCAGAAGCTGGAAGTATACTGATCTCAGTATTTTCTGTATCTAAACATTCATATATCACACTTCACTCGGGCTGCACCAGGACCCTTTGAATCTAGCTTGATATAAACTGAGCTGTGTAGCACAAAAACACATCTCCTCACTGCAGAAAATTTGTTCATTCTGGACTACTACTCCCAGTTATAGTGTACCCCTACATACAGATTTTTTTTTTTAAAGAGTTTTCTCCCAATTGCCTAGACTAGGAGGAAGGGAGGATGTGAATTCCTTCAGGTATCCTATCAGGTGTGGGAGTCTGCTCAAGGACCAGAATCCTCTCTGTCCTCTAAAGCTACATCAGAGAACAAACTCCGGAATTTAGAGAAGCATTAAAAAGGTCAGTCAGCAGAGCAACCGGAACTTCCCTACATTCCTTTAGCACCCTCAGATGTACACCATCCAGCCCCATCACTTTGTCTACCTTTATTTTAGCTAGCTCCTCATGAACACAACACTCTGAAAATAGATCAGGGTCTACCACTCCTCCATCCCTATTCACGTTTGTTTTCTGTGGTCCCATTCCCGGCGCTTCAGATGAAACCTGAAATTCTGTCATTGAATGTGGTAAGATCAACAAGAATTCGTCAATCTATGCTGTCAATACAAGTTGCAGTACTATGGAACAGTTCTCCTTGTATAGAATCCAGGATTTCCCTACTTCTAGAAGACTCCACAATAGGGATACTCCAATTAACATCCGGCATGTTAAAATCACCTATTAGTAAAGCTTGCCTTTTTTTAGATATATTCTGAATGTCTATTAAATCTCTGTCCACTTCTTCCATCTGTGAAGAAGGCCTGTATATCACACCAATATATTCACCATTTCCTCTTTCCAAATTGATCCACAGTACCTCTTCCTTGTCCTACAGATCTTGCAATTGTGTGGCTTTAATATGCTCTTTAACATATAACGCTATTCCCACTCCTTTTCTTCCTACCTTGCCTTTCCTGAACAGATTATAGCCTGGTATAACTACATCCCAGTCATGATTCTCCGTGAGCCACGTCTCCATGATCACCACTATATCCAATTTATCTTCTTCCATCACAGCTTCTAGATCCAGAATCTTGTTTCCCATACTTTGAGCATTAGTATATACTGCCTTCCAGACATTGCCCCTTTTCCCATCAGTGTAGAGGTATTCAGCAATTTACTACTTACCTGAGGGCTTATACTCACTCAGGGGCTTTGATCACGCTGCCCCATTGCTTCTAGTTTAAAGCTCTTCAGTAGATTAGCCAGCCTGCTGCTGTTAGAAATGCTTAGAAAACACTTTAAATAATGTAAAAAAGCTACCAATTAAAAAAAAAAGCGGGCCCTTACTTTGTGATTAAAGACTGTCTTTAGCCTATATATTTTTTTTTTTACTTTGATGGGCATAACACACAGGTTCTGGACTAATCTGGTGACGTGCCAAAAAATGTCTGGTTATGCCTCTCCCAGCTTAAAAAGATGTAGCGCAGAACACAAGAAAACCCCACAAAAACAAAAATGCTTTCTTGCAGCATTTTAAGAGCAAGCCACCTAGGCATGCTGTGACAGGGAGGTGGAAGGTGTACAAGAAAAGAAAAATGCTGGAAAACAAACTTTTACAACAATGTCAAAACTCATATATTGAGCTTTTTACCTCCCCAGAAATTTGTTGATGTTTTCTGCCAGCTTCTCCTGCAGACATTTGTTGCTCAGAATTGTGTCTCTGGCATTCTGAATAACCATTTCCTGCATAAAGAAAATATTTTATATTTTTTTTTATCTCCACTGGTTTTAATACATTTTCCCAAAAACTTTACCATAAATAAAACTACATTTAATACATAAGTCAGTAACTGTTTCAAGGTAAAACACTTAAGTACATGTTTGGTGCAAAAGGTCTATATGCTCCTGGGCCAATAGACTTTTAGCTCCTATTAGTACATTTATCCTGACCATTCACTGAAAAGCCTTGGGTTTATACACTCACAGGGAAGTTTCCCTCTCGAAGTTCTTGGAACACATCACTTTCTCCTATTGTAGATGTGCTGGAACACTGGATATTTCGAATAGTTGTGTGAGGGCCCGATATCGTCATGGATCTTCGCTTCTGAGTGTCACTGAAACATTCAGAATGTAATGAGAATGCTCAGAAAGCACAATGCCATCAAGTTAACACACATCTGTCAGCATAGTTGTATATCACAGGACAGGTAATCATGGGAAACCCCCCCACAAAATACCCCAGAGAAATTAAAACAAGAAGGCTGTCCGATGGAACATTTGGCTTACCCTTTTCGACTCCCTGGAGACAGCAAACTCAAGGGCTGTCTTTTATCGGAAGGTCCAGGTAATGACACATGTAAACTACTACCTGCTAATAAAACAGCAAATTAACAGAGAATTGATGCTAGGTAAGTCAACCATAAAAGTACTGTACTATATACATACTAACACTATAAAGAAGTTTTGTTCTGTGTTTTTAAAGAAAAATTATGATTTTTTTTTTTTTTTTAAGTCACCTAGGACAGAGAAGAAACAGTGAGAAAGAGTCAATCCTGAAGCTGACAGAAGGGAAGGTCTGCCCACAGAACTGACTGACTAAAGATGCAAAATGTGAGAAAATAGTATTATATGGCTAACTCCCAAACTCCAGGATATGATCTCCACAACAGTGGCTGAAAAGCTGAGGGAGAAACTGAACAGTGCATATCAAATTCTACGGAAAACCCAGAGTGAATTGTTTTAGTTTTAAAAACTATTTAGAATATTAATATCATATACCTGAAAAAGCAACCTCTAAAGCAGTTGAGTTTTGCTGTGAGCATAAAGGCTTTCAAAATGACTTCTTTCCCTTGGATAGAGAAATTCTCTCTTACTTGCCAAATTTTTTTTCCTTGAGTCTCTTCTGTCTATTCCTGATGAGCAAGTATAAGCTCTCCTACTAGCAGATAAGAGACTGAGAACTAAGGAATATATAACATCATCCTATAAGGTTCCTGTCCAGCCTTGAACCAGCCAGTATTTCTAAAGGCCAAACCAGATGGTATAAACCAGTGTTCTTCAACCGCCGGTCCGTGGACCAGTGCTGATCTGCAGAAAATTCCTGCCGATCCACACAGGGCCGGCGAGATTGAGCTGCAATTTCCTGCCGGTTCGAGCAGGGCCGGCGAGATTGATGAGCTGCAATTTTCTGCTGGTCCACATAGGGCCGGTGAGATCATGGGGAGCCTCCGACAGTAGCTTTCTCCCCTCCCAGCAGCTCTCGGTACTTACCAGCGCAGCGATTCACTAAGGCAGCTTTGGGGCTTTTGCTGAATCACGGCCGCCTCTGATGATGCAACTTCCTCTTTCCTCAGAGGAGGCACAACCCATCAAAGGAACCAAGGCTGCCTTAGTGAATCGCTGTGCTGGCAAGTACGGAGAGCCGCAGGGAGGAGAGAAAGCCACTGTTGGAGGCTGGGAAGCTGCTGGACAAGGGAAAAAAAGGGACAGTTGCTACTGGACCTGTAGGGAGGGAGAAGGAGAGATGCTGCTGGGAGAGGAAGAGGGAAAGGAGTCTGGGAAGCTGCTGGACAAGGGAAAATAAAGGGACAGCTGCTACTGGACCTGGAGGGAAGGAGAGATGCTGCTGGGAGGGGAGGAGGGAAAGGGAAGGGAAGAGTTACTGCTGGACAGGAGGGAAGGGAGAAGGAAAAAAGGAAGGAATCAGCTGGCAGGGAGATTAGAGGAAGGGAAGGGGAGAGACAGGAATGAGAAAGTAGAGAGATTGATGATGGTAAGGGGGTCAGCAGAGAAATAAGCAGAGAGGGATCTGGTTTTGCTAGATCTGGTTTTGGAGAGATAAAATGAAGAGAGCAGTGAAGCTGGAATGAATCATGTAAAAAGGAGAGAGGGGAGCAGGCTGGATGGAAAGGGGAGAGGGGCATAGAAAGAAGACAGATACCATATGGGAGGGGGAAAGGGCAGACAGTGGATGGAAGGGGCAGATGCTGGATTGAAGAGACAGAGAGGGCAGAAGCTGGAAGGAAGAGTGAAAAGAAGATGAAAGCAGAAACCAGAGACAACAAAAGATAGAAAAAAATAATTTTATTTCTATTTTGTGATTAGAATATATCAGATTTGAAATATATATCCTGTTAGAGCTGGTGTTAGACATAACTGGGGACTGCAAAGCCCAGACAGTGCTTCTTTAGCTTCCAGCTGGCTTAGGGCTCTCTCTGATCAGGGGGCAGTTGCCCTAGTTGCACTCCTCTAACACTATTCCTGTCATGTGTGACTGCGGTATTCTGTTAGCATGATATTTCTGTGTAGCATTCTGTAATAATTTGGCTTATTCAGTTTTCTTGATAGTAGAGGTGATATATGTGAAGGGGAGGGGAGACAGGGGTTTTGTTGATCCTTGCTCTGTATTATTTGTATTAATAAAATGACAATTGTATAGAATATTGTTTCTTTTTATAATTTAATAAAATACACTCAATATAAAATAATAATTGAGGCTTGTGCAGATGGGATCAGATGGTTTGTGGAGACTGAACTTGTGGAGACGGGGCGGAAACAGGGTTTCTAAATTTCAGTCCTAGTAGTTTGTTGGTCCACAAAATAATTTTTTTATTTCCACCGGTCCATAGGTGTAAAAAGGTTGAAGAACACTGGTATAAACTAAAACCCTATAACTCAAACCAACAGGATGAGATCTAATTATAACTAACTCCTCATATGCATATATGATCTCACAGAAATTGTCTGAAAGCAAAACTAGGCAAGGGAGGGATGAATCTCAGCAAACCCCACAGACGCTCCAATAAGGATAAACAAGTCTGTATATCTGGGTTCTGGTTTCTTCAATTGATCCATCACCTCCTTCTTGATTGCTTTAAATAATTATGAAAATTTTTTTATCATTTAAATATGATCTAAATGTAGACTTTTGCAATAAGCAACGATTTCAGAAGAACTTATCTTAAGAGTATTGTGCAAACAATTCCCACAACTTTGTGAACATGGTGAAGGTTCACTGTATCCCCGGCAGACCCGTTTCACTTTCAAAAGCTTTTTCAAAGGTCAAATCTATTCAATGGGGGATGTTGTTTGTGGAATTCTATTCACAAAAACGCCAGCGTGCACACACACAGAACTATCATTCAGAGAGTGTGTACGCTGGCGTTTTTGTGAATAGAATTCCCCAAACAACATCTCCCATTGAATAGATTCAACCTTTGAAAAAGCTTTTGAAAAGTGAAACGGGTCCCGTCGGGGATAGAGTGAACCTTCACCATGTTCACAAAGTTGTGGAAATCGTTTGCACAATACTCTTAAGATAAGTTCTTTTGAAATCGTTGCTTCCTGCAAAAGTCTACATTTAGATCATATTTAAATGATAAAGATTTTTTCTTAATTATTTAAAGCAATCAAGAAGGAGGTGATGGATCAATGAAAGAAACCGGAACCCAGATATACAGACTCGTTTATCCTTATTGGAGCATCTGTGGGGTTTGCGGAGATTCATCCCTCCCTTAACTAGTATTGCTTTCGGACAATTTCTGTGAGATCATATATGCAAATGAGTTATAAACTAAAACCCACCAAATCCTCCAACAACTCAGGGGAAGACGAAAACAACCATAAAAACAAAAAACATACATATATATTAGGGCTGCATTTTGATTAACCACACAGTTATTCTAATGATTAAAAGCAAGGGGAGGGGGGATGCATTTCCTCCCTCCCACGCATTAATTATAATATCTTTACAGGCAGAATTGCTGAAACTCTGTCAGCTGAAGAAATCCACTGACTAAGCTGCCCCTCCCTCTTTCTTTCCCAGGAGGCACACAAGGAACCCTTTCCAGTACATAGGAAGGAGGCAGGCCTGTCTTTCTGTAATTTTTAAATTTTGTTCAATGCTTTGTACTGTTGGATAAGCGTTTAATCAAATATTTTAAATAAAGATAAAGGAGGCAGGCCAAGAAACAGGTACAACTCTGAATGGCAGGGGGTGCTGAACTTTGGAGTGTACGCCCCTGGAATACAGAGGCTTTGACTTAAAATGCTTTCTCCTTCCCCCCCCCCCCCACAGAGCCAGTATCACACACCCAATCAAGGCCTGACCAGAGCAGGGCTGCACAGATCCTCAGACTCCAGTAGATGGTAGGTGAGTAATACTAGCTGGTTCAGGGCTACACAGGGCCCTTATAGGGTGATGTCATACATTCAGTAGTTCTCAGTCTCCATATGTTGGTAGAAGAGCATATAGCCAACCACTCATCAATAATGGTCTGCAGAGTAGAAGTAGTAAGCATTACTTATGACAAAGGATTAGTGTCGTATGCTTAGAAATACTGTGTGAGAACTGTTGCTTACTTCAAGCTTAGTTCAAAGAAAGGTTCTATTTTATTTTAAAATTATTTCTTTATCATTGTTTGTGGACAATGTGAAAATGTGAAATGTTTGGATATTGTGAAAATGTGGACACAATCTAGACGGCAGAAAAAAAAGGGAATGTGGCAAATTTGCAAAAACTTTACAGGTTAAGTAGAAATTAAATTAGAATGTTAAACAAGACATGGAAAGCTTCAAGTACACTTGTAGCAGTAACCAATGCTTAAGGCAAATGACCATTAATAGTGCACATCTATATATCACACTTCTTGCTCCACACAATGCTGATGAAAAAATGGATATCTGTGCAAACATTGGTTTCAAACTACTCTGGCTATATGGATTACTCACCACTTACGTTACTAGAAGGTCTGCTGTCCAGGGCAGAAGACTGATGAAAGAACAGAGGATTTGATCTTGCCTGACTTGCTGATCTGTTGATGATGTTTGTTACTGTCATAGGAGGAGAAGGCTGCTGTCCTTCCTGCTGGGACAGAGTAAGCAGCCCTGACCCTGCCAAAGCTTGCTGTCGTCTGACACTTGCAAGTCCAATTCGGGTGCGTGCTGAGGAAAAAGAAAGACCATAAAAGTCACAACATATAAAGAGACTATGTACTTACCCTGGTAAGCTCTTTTCCAGTAGAGGTCTGCACGGGAACGGGGATTGTGGGAATCCCGCGGGGGACCTGCAGGAATCCCCCCTAACCCACGGGACTCCCACAGGGACCCCCCTCTGGCCCACAGACTCCCATGGGGACCCCCCTCTAGCCAATGGGACTCCCACGGGGACGGAAGGCTTTGGAAGCAGGGTTCGTCCATATAATATCATGGACACGTCAGCCTTAGTAAAAGAGGGAGTTTATAAGTTAATTACCTGAACAGAAAACAAAAAAAGGGTTCCTCCAAAGAGATTCCACAAGGAAACCAGTAGCACAAACACAAAAGAAACTGTGGAATTGATGATCCTGTCAGAAGTAATTGCTGCTTTTTATGGGGACGGGCGAAGATGAAGGTAACCCATTCAGGGAATGGGTGGGGACGGAGAGGATCCTGGCGGGGATGGAGAGGATCCGGATGGGGATGGGTAGGATTTCTGTCCCCGCGCAACTCTCTATTTTCCAGTAGATAGGTGAGACATTCGAGACCAGTGGTCTCAAACCCATGGCCCAGGGGCCACATGCGACCCACCAGGCACTATTTTGAGGCCCTCGGTATGTTTATCAATCACAAAAGTAAAATAAAACAGTTTCTTGATCATATGTCTCTTTAGCTATAAATTACAATATTATTATTAAGACTTAGCCAAAAGGAAAGATTTAAACACTATAATGAGTTTTACCTCATGCAAAATTGCCATTTCTTTAATAAGACATTAATTATTTTTTTCTGAGGCCCTTCAAAGACCTACAAATCCAAAATGTGGCCCTGCAAAGGGTTTGAGTTTGAGACCACTGTTCTAGACCATAGGGTTATTTCCCTTTACTCGTATGCTGCAGAAGGAATCCACTCCGCCTCCAGTATACTTCAGAGTAGTTTAGCGCCCTCTACAATCAGTACCCAAGCACAGAGAAACGCCCGTATATGTGAAGTAGAGGCACCTGTAACAGGTCAAACCATTGTTCTGCTCAAATAACCAAACAGTACCACTAATATTGTTCAATTGTTGTGAACCACTTGTAATTTTTTTTGATAAACAAATGTGAACCGCCTAGAACTCCTTGGGTATGGCTGTATACAAAAATAAAGTTATTATTATTTATTATTAATCGCCAACAAAGGCTTCAAAGGAGCTCAGAACTACTCCCTCAACAGGTTGAACATATTTACAAATTCTTCCCAACCCCAAAAGGCTGACCAGTCTCCAAGAAAGAGATTGGAGAAGTATAAACAGCCAGAAATGTGAAAGCAGGCACAGCAAGGACAGGACGGGACGGGTCTACTGGAAAAGAGATTACCAGGGTACATACAAAATCTCTGCTCTCAGTGCAATAGGTGAGACATTCTAGACCAGTGGTCTCAAACTCGTGGCCCAGGGAGCCACATGCGGCCCGCCAGGTTCTATTTTGAGGCCCTCTGTATGTTTATCATAATCACAAAAGTAAAATAAAACAGTTTCTTGATCATATATTTATTTAACTATAAATTACAATATTATTATTGATTTAGCCAAAAGGAAAGATTTATAAACCTCATACAAAATTGTCATTTCTTTAATAAGACATTAACTATTTTTTTCTGAGGCCCTCCAAGTACCTACAAATCCAAAATGTGGCCTTGCAAAGGGTTAGAGTTTGAGACCACTGGTTTGCGGGGACCAAGCTCGCAGAGACAGGGCAGCAACAGTTTTTAAATTTCAGTCTTAGTAGTTTGCCGGTCCACAAAATAATTATTTTATTTCCACTGGTCCATAGGTGTAAAAAGGTTGAAGAACACTGGTCTAGAATGTCTCACCTATTGCACTGGAACAATATTTATATTAGGTAAAAGCTGTGTCTTGTATGCCACAAACCCAAGAGTGATGAAGTGGCATCACAGTACCAGCAAAGAAACAGAATCATGGTCAATCAACTGTTGATTTTAACCATGATATTAAAAGTGAAAGCTCTGTCAGTGCTGCCACACAGAGGCTTGCTGAATACAGATGGTGTTTGATTGATTTCTGCACTGCTCATATGCTAGCTATTTTCATGTTTCCCCCCTTATTTAAATATCTCTCCAATTGTATTAGATTCTTATACATGAGGATTTTCTGTTTAGATGTTTGCTTTGATCAAGGATTTCCAATTGCTAGAACTAATTCTATGTAATGTTGAAACAAGTATTTATATCCAAGAATCAAAAGTAACTAAAAGTAACTACAATATATTACTTTTTCTTTGCAGTAACTAGTAATTTAAGTGTATTATTTTTACAAAGTAACTTGACCAACACCAACATGGAGACGTTTAATATTCCCTAAAAAGTCTATGCTGATATATCCCCTGCTAATTCCCTGGACTACAAAACAAAGTGCTAGCCTCCAAATACCTTGTCAACCCAATGTGGGTTAGTTTTCATCTTCCAACTTGTGCTCCTAAAATGCCACCATGTATCTAGGACCCTCTCAACCTCTCAGCATGAATGACATAAGTTTGTCAAATATATTGCCATATTGGTTGAGGTTAAACTTACAGAAGTGATTTCTTGGCTCTTTGATGTATTAAACTATATAGAGTTGCTTGTGATGCCAATAAGTTGGTTTTATTCTGGTAGGGTGGTCACTATCATTATGGAATACATGTCCTTGCAGTCATCTCATCAAAATTAAGAAAGCACAAAGAAAAATTCCAGGTTTTCCCCACAATACCACTCTAGCAATCTCCCAATAGAGTCAGTAAGTGTTCCCTGTGGTGCTGGTGAAACTCATCCCATGTCTATCAAACAGCTGTGATCTCTATATGCATTTTTAATCTCTATATGCATCTTTAATCTCTATATGCATCTTTAAGCTCTATATGCATCTTTAAGTTCTCTCCAAAGACCCTCTGCTCCACCTCAAAAATTTTATCCAAATCAGAGAACGATCCAACACCACCGAGTGACCTTTATATTGCCCTCTACTATTTTGGGAAAGAGCTATTTGGTGTCTAGAGCCCACAATTCGCTTTCATTTATTAGCAGACTAGAGGTGCATGCCATCTCTCTCCTGTAGATGAAAAAACCTCCACTGTATTCTCTAAAACCATTTGCTCATAAAACTGGTTCAATTCCTAGGTAGGTAGTCCCTTCCCCAAATGAATATGATAGATTTATCCATACCTAGATCCAATACACAATTAAGATCTCCTGTCAATACCAAGGCATTATTAAACCTCAAACTGAAAACAAATATTTAAATAGACAACCAAAATCAAAACGGAATTCATGATACCAAATACAGCAATATAAGCAAATCCACTAATGGACTAAATCCAGTATTCAAAAAAAGCACATAAGTCTGATTTTCAGAAAAGCCATAATGAAAATGAGATATGCATACATGATTTGTTTTAACTCATTAATTCATATAAACAGTTTGTTAGGCTGTTGAGGATTCTAAAGGACTGGATCTGTTAAGCAAATAAACTAGGACGTTACTTTCTTTGACTCTTCTATTTGGGGATCTCTTTCTCACAAGCCAGTATTATTTAGACTTATCTACTCTTTCAATTTACAGCATCATATAACATTTAAAAACCAAATAAATTGAATACGTACTTCGTTGATGGGTAGAAAATGCCACCGAGTTCTGCATGCTTCTACAAAAAATAAACAGCCAGCTTTTTATTAGTTCATCTGCAATATTTTAAAGATTAGATACAATGAGAAGGCATATAAGCAAAAAAAGAAACCCATGGAGAAAAGTGCATCTGGAGCCAGAACTAGCTACTGCATTTAAGTAGTGAATGGGATTAAACAGAAGAAAAATGGGAGCAAAGGCTGTACAAAATGATTCTCAGTCCTGTCCAAGGGATACCACAGCTAGTTGGATTGTCAGGATTCCCAAAACAAATGGGTCAAAAATTAAATTGGAATTTAACTTCCATTGCATATAAATCTAATCTCCTGCATATTCATTGTGAATAACCTATAAACATAACTGGCTGTAGGATCGCCAGGATAGGCTAAGAAAGCCCTCCTGTATTTAAAAAATCTGTGGTGGGGAGGGGATATAAGGGTACTTTATTTGTAGTAGAATGAATGGTTCATCTACCTTTCCAGAAATCGGTAAAAATGATATTGTTCTCAAACAATCACTTACCAACCTTGAGACCTTAAAGACCAGACTTTAGCGACCTAAAATTAATTGCTGACAGCAGCACACTATTTCGAACGAACACTTTTTCCAACCCCTAAGGTCCCAATCAGTCTCTTGTTCCCAGTTTAGATGAGAATATATGACCAAGACTCTTAATCCACGGCTCAAAAATAGGGGCTCTAACGTGTGTGTGCCGGCTTCCCTTCTCTTCCCTCCGAAACCGGAAGTTATGTCCCATTGGGGGGGGGGGGGAGAGAAGAGAAGGGAAGCCGGCACGCACACATTAGAGCCCCGGAGGGAAGCTTACAACTTGCTGCTTTTACTTGCTTCGGGCCTTCTTCGCTGCCGGGTCCTGCCTTCGCAGAAACAGAAAGTAGGCAGGACCCGGCAATGAGGAAGGCCCGAAGCAAATAAAAGCATGCAGGCAAAAAAAAGGCAGGTGTCAAACAAAATTTTTGGTGGCAAGTCAGCCCAGGAAGGAGCATCGGTGCAGCAGCAAGATTCGCTGGTGCGGTCATCTAAATTAGCTGGGTGGAGTGCCCGGCTAAAAGGACCTGGGGAGAACACTGCATTGGGGAAACCCTGAAAACCTGACTGGATTGCGGTCCTCGAGGAGGGACTTTGACACCCCTGCTTAACTGTGTCAGTGGCCATTACTATTATTCCTCCACCCTAGTCAGCAGGTTTAACAATACCAGAATCATTCTTCAAAGTATTCACTGCTAATTTTTCTTCTTTGGTAAGGTTGTATAAAACTCTTATTGCTGTCATCCAATTCCTGAATATCTTTCATAAACAACTATCAATGGATGAGAATTGCCTGGGGGATTCCATATACTATTGCATTTTAACAATAGAGAGGTCAGTATAATTTAAGTTTATTTTGAAAAATAGTCTATGAGCTTCAATTTCCTAGTAAACTGAAAAAGCTCAATCCTAATGTTAAAATGTATTATAATGCGGGGTAGGTGTAAAAGATAACCCTTTATTTAGTACAGAACATTCATTTTCATTTTCTTTTGGAAAGGTTCTAAATCTTATTCATGTTCATCTTGATCTAAAGGCAGATAGCAGCTATCTATAGTTCTGGTCTAGAACTTCTTGTTTTGAAATGTCCTTCCCTTTCCTCTCCCATATGGTATATATTGGTTTTCTGTTCATCTGGCTGGGGGCGGTTTTTCCTCAGATTTAGAATGTCTTTTCTAGATTTTTCCTAAACTCTGTTGGCTTATACTGTGTCTAAGTTGAGTTTGATACATGGAAACAGAGGGGTCAAATATATCACTGTACTAGATTCACCTGCTTAGCTATTATAAATGAGGAGCGTTTGGTCTTAGATAAATAGTTTGACCTTTAACAGGAAATTCCAAATTCCACTTTGTCTTGATGTTTTACCTTATCTGGCCCAGAGTATAGTCGAGTTTTTTCCACAAAGATGACATCATTACTGGCACATCAGGTGTTGTTTCTGAAACAGAAATTTTATGGTTAGCCAATCCTATCTTTGACAGAGGAGTTAGGCCCTGAATATGAATCCATGTGAAATTTTGTATGTATTCTGTAGATAAAAGACAGGAGTCCCAGCTGTGCCTTGGTTTGCTTCTATGAAGTCACGCCCCTCACACTGGCTCACCTTAACACAAACATCAGGTAAGAAGCTGTTTGAATCATTTGACAAAATGGCAACTTTTAGATTTCAAAACCTCAGGGTGAAAATGACTGCCAAAATCAAACACTTAAAAGTGAAGTTTCAGACAAATTTATTTATTGGGATTTATTAACCACCTGTACACCCAAGGCGATGTACAGTATCCCTATTCCTGTGAAGCCTTCAGCTTATAAGGACAAGCCCCTGAAGCAGCACTATATATACCTGTATGCATGAGCCAGATAGGCATTACTCTGGCCAGAAATATGCTCCATTCATAACAACAACAACAAAATGGTCAATATCTGCTCCCCTAAAGATCTAACAGGATGGAGGCTTGCACATATGGGCAAGTGGATTTCTCATCTGCTGGTTAGATGACAAAATAAATAGATGGTGTTTCTGGACCTCTGGATACCAAGGAAAAATCATGAAGTAGGCCAATAGATAGTAATACAGCATATACTTAGTGGGTCTTCTTTTCTGAAGTGACTAACTTGAAATTCATATTACTCTGATGGAAATGAATTCCTCAACTGTTCAACAGGCAGGAAAGGTCCCAACAGACAAAGAAAGCCATGGTTATGACTATTCTACCCCCTCCCCGGCCTTAAAAAAGAACTTGAAGGCATTACAATGTTCAGATTTTCATCCCATATTGAATTTAATTTTAGGGGCAATAAACCACCTTCAATAGTTTAGCCAGTCATAGTACAGAGACAATTCTATTAATGCTTACTGATAGTGTCAGGCTTAAAGCCAACTAAGGATTCAAATAGGCCTACTGGAAATCTCTGACTCAGCCAGTCACACTGTCAGTCATAGTTTGCTATTGCAGTATTCATCAAGAGATTGTTATATGCTCAACTTTTTTTGTTGGCTTAACACATTATTGATGACTTATATCAGCAAAATGTAGTTCTGGATATAGATATATCTAAAGGTACGAGCTTCTCATTTTGAAAAGGCATTAAATTTCCATCTAATGCCTGGGAGGATTTCTATGATTTTGTGATAATTATCCAAATATACCCCAAGACTCACAATTTCATTTGTTTATGTCATGTGTTCAATAATGTGGTTAGATTCGGTTTTATGTGGTCAATAATGTGGTTAGATCAGGCTAATCTGATATCTTAAGCCTTTGTTGTCATTGGAAAATCTGGCCAAGGTTAACACATGCTGCTATCCAATCTAGATTAAGTTATCAGAATTCTTTATATGAAGCTTTCTCTCAATAGTTTAAATAAATTACAGTATGTTCATACACTGTGATATACCGTATTTGCCGGCGTATAAGACGACTTTTCAGTACCTTAAAATCCTCCCCAAAGTCGGGGGTCGTCTTATACGCCGGGTACAGTTTACATGCCCTTACTTGCGGGGCTGGATGTACTCAGTCGCGCGGCTCTTCTTCTCCCTACCTTCTCTGCTTGCAGCACAGAGCCGAACGGAAGTCTTCCCGACGTCAGCGCTGACGTCGGAGGGGAGGGAGGGCTTAAACAAAGCCCTCCCTCCCTCCGACGTCAGCGCTGACGTCGGGAAGACTTCCGTTCGGCTCTGTGCTGCAAGCAGAGAAGGTAGGGAGAAGAAGAGTAGCCTTGCGGTACCAAGAGAGAGGGGCGGCCGCCCCGCCCCGGTTGCAGCACAGCCGGCCAGGTTCCCTTACTTTTGTGGCACTTCCCCGACCAACCGACAACAGCCCCGGTCCGACAATCCTCCCTGCCCTGTAGCCGCGAATCTAAATTACCTTCTTACAGCAGCTGTAAGAAGGTAATTTAGATTCGCGGTTAAGGGCAGGGAGGTTTGTCGGACCGGGGCTGTTGTCGGTTGGTCGGGGAAGTGCCACAAAAGTAAGGGAACCTGGCCGGCTGTGCTGCACCCGGGGCGGTAGAGAAGGTGTGCGGAAGAAGGGGTCGTCTTATACGGCGAGTATAACACAAAACTCTATTTTTTAACTAAAAGTTGGGGGGTCGTCTTATACGCCCAGTCGTCCTATACGCCGGCAAATACGGTATATTACTGCTTAGGTTAAAAAAAGAGAGATATGATACAATTAAACACCACCAATTCAATGTTCTTCCCAGGACCTTTTGAATAGGCTTACTACCCAACTGATTCTGACCACCTAATACAACTTGGCTACTCCCTACATAAGAACATAAGAATTGCTCTACTGGAAGTGGTGGGTGATGATCAAGATGGCGTCGGGAGCGGACGCCTGAGCGAGCTGTGCTGCTCGTTGCTCCTAGACCCGCATTGTGAGATTCCTCCCCAGTAGCGATATGGGGAAGAGGAAGGGAGTTTCCTGCTTGGTCCCTCTGGCGGCTGAGTCCCCTCAACGGCTGATCCAGACGATGCTAACGAGCGTCTTTGCTCGGTCGGGTGAGGAGACCTGAATTACTTCGGGAGGAAGCTCGGAATCTCCGGGGAACCTCAGCACAGAGAGTAGGGCTACGCTGAGTACTGACCAGAGGCTGGTTCCTCCCCAGCCCAAAAGTGCACTAGTGCAGGGAATGGCTGGAATCCGGCGGCCCCAAGAGGGAGAGCTTGATCCCAGTATAGGAGGGACAATCCCACTAAGCCCTTCAGAAGAAGGAGGAGACGGGAACCATCAGAAACTTCCCTGCACTTTAGAGGAAGAGGTGAGAGGCGCTTCGGGAGGGAATACTATCAGTTTTGGGGAGATGAAGAAACCAGACAAGATAGATATGGAGGCGCTATGGCAGGCCATATCAGTCATGGATTCCAATCTCAAATTGACTCTATCTACAATTAAAATAGATTATGGAACTGTCTTTTCCAAGGTGGAACAACAAGGGGTACTTCTTAATAATTTGAAGGAAAAGTTGGAGGAAGAGGAAAAAAATTTGAATGATGTAAAGAAGGTATAAATGGAACTGGTTAAGGAGAGATCTTATGTTTCCCGCAAGATGGAGAACTTTGAAAATCAAGTGAGGAAAAATAATTTAAGACTTTTGAACTTTCCAAAATGTCCTATTTTATCACCAGTTGAGATGGCTAGGAAATATTTTCGTGAAACTTTAGCCATTCCACCAGAAAATTTACCTCCAATTGTTAGAGCTTACTATTTGAATATAAAGACACCACAAGGGGAATCCACTCCTACAGAAACCTTAGCGGATAATATAGTGGATATGAATCTATCTTCATTTTTGGAAAATTCCCTTGAGGTTGTCACTCAGAGAACTACCATTTCACTCAGAGAACTACCATGACTCTAGCCTTGGAGAGTGATAGGGAATTTATTCTTCGTATGTATTTTTGGTTCTGGGCAGGATGGTAGAAGCACTGATAAAGGACAGTATCTGTGAGCACATTGAAAAAAATGGGCTGATGAAAGCGAGCCAACATGGCTTCTGCAAGGGAAGATCGTGCCAAACAAACTTACTGCACTTCTTTGAGGGGGTAAACAGCCAGTTGGACAAAGGGGAACCCATAGACATCATTTACCTCGACTTCCAAAAGGCCTTTGACAAGGTACCCCATGAGCGGCAACTTAGGAAACTGTGGAACCCGGGGTGGAAGGGGGCATACACAGATGGGTCAAACACTGGTTGGCAGGCAGAAGGTTGGAGTGAAGGGTCACTACTCGGGCTGAAGGAGGGTCACGAGCGGAGTTCCGCAGGGGTCGGTACTCGGACCGCTGCTGTTCAACATATTTATTAATGACCTGGAAACGGGGACGAAGTGTGAAGTTATAAAATTTACAGATGACACTAAACTCTGTAGCAGGGTTAGAACTGTGGAAGAGTGTGAGGACCTACAAAGGGACCTAAACAAACTGGAGGAGTGGGCGAATAAATGGCAGATGAATTTCAATGTAGGGAAATGCAAGGTCATGCATATAGGGAAAAAGAACCCGATGTTCAGCTACCAAATGGGGGGATTAGTATTAGAGGGAAGTAACCTTGAAAGAGACTTGGGTGTACTGGTGGACACAACAATGAAGTCAATGGCACAATGCGCAGCAGCCTCGAAGAAGGCAAACAGAATGTTGGGTATTATTAAGAAGGGTATTACGACCAGAACAAAGTAAGTCATCATGCCGCTGTACCGTGCGATGGTACGACCACAACTAGAGTACTGTGTCCAATATTGGTCACCGTACATAAAGAAGGACATGGAGATACTTGAGAGGGTTCAGAGAAGAGCGATAAATATGGAAAACCTTTCATAAGCAGAGAGGCTAGAAAGACTGGAGCTCTTCACCCTGGAAAAGCGAAGACTCAGAGGAGACATGATAGAGACTTACAAGATCAAGAAAGACATAGAGAGGGAGGAGAGGGACAGATTCTTCATCCTATTGGGAACTGCAAGAATGAGGGGGCACTCGGAGAAACTGAAAGGGGACAGGTTTAGAACCAATGCTAGGAAATCTTTCTTCACTCAGAGGGTGGTGGACACCTGGAATGCGCTTCCGGAGGATGTGATAGGACAGAGTACATTAAGGGGATTCAAAGAGGGATTGGACAAGTTCCTGAAGGATACGGGGATTGAGGGATATAAATAGAGATAGAGATAGGATCATGAAGGGTATAGAAAGAAGAAACATAGGGATTAAAGGGTCTTAGACAAAGGATCACTTACAGGTCATGGTCCTGTTGGCCGCCGCGGGAGCGGACTGCTGGGTGCGATGGACCCCTGGTCTGACCCAGCAGAGGCAACTTCTTATGTTCTTATATAAATGATAAGTTTTTGGGCTCTAATGTTCGAGTTTTTCCAGATTTAGCTCAGAGGACTCAGAGACGTAGGAAGGAGTTCTTGTCCTTGAGGCCAAGAACTCTAGCCTTAGGGGCTACATTTCTTGTTAAATTTCCTGCAAAGTGTTATGTATCTTATCAAGATAAGAATTTTCTTTTCTTTGAGCCTAAACAACTTTTGGAATTTATTGGATCAAAAGAAAGATTGGTAACCATGTCTAGTGATGTATGACCTTCCAGCTGGCTGTAATTCGGGAATCTAATGCCATGACCTTAATTAACTTTGTTATTTGTTATTTCTATTTGGAAGTTTATTTCTTTTCTTGACCTTCATTTTTGTGGACTAAATAAGATATAGTTAATGTTTCCTTTATAACTCTTATTGAATATAATTTCTGGATCTGTAGCATCGTGTAAAGCAATGCTTGTATCTAAAATTGAAAATCTTAAAAAAAAAAAAAAAAAAAAAAAAAAAAAGAATTGCTCTACTGGATCAGACCAAGGGTCTGTAGGGGTAGAAGTCCCTGCCACAAGATACAAAGTATATTGCAGAGACCGAGGAAGGCATCGCAGCGGACGCTGGAGTCTGAGCCGGCACGAACGAGGCAGGCTTGAGGAGGCTCGAGGCCGCAGAGGCGGGAGACTGGTGTGTGGATGATGTCGAAGGCGAGGGTCCTTTCGATGAGGATGGCTCCCCCGAGGACTCCATGAACAGCGACTCCCACAAGACGCAACGACGTTTGAGTGCGGTGAGTGTGGAGCAAGGCCGGCACGATTTTGGAAGGTGTTGAGGCTCGAGACAGCGTCGATGAGGGTCCGTTAGCGAAATCGCGCACTGGCACTTGGCACACTTTTTAAAACCGGTGATAGGCCGGGACGTAGGCCGGAAAAGCTCCGCCGCAAAATCGAAGCTGCGGGGCTTCGGCCACGTGGCCTACCCGGTTGAACGGATGGAAGAAATTTTTTTTATTTTTTATTTTTAAACAATAAAGAACGACGAAAATCGGCAATTAAGAGAAAAAGAACCCAAAACTGCGGACTTTAGAAGGCACAAGTGAAAAAACTTCACACAGAGATTCGAAGACGGACTTCTCGGCTCCGCGGAAAAGTAAGAACTGAGGAGACGCGCCCTGCACTGGGCGGGAAGGCACTCGCGCATGCGCAGTGCGGGCGACTCGAAAATTCGAGTTTCTTCAAGCAAGACTGCTTGTGAGGCGTCCGCATCGGGGCTCCATTGGATCACGTCACCCATTAGTGAGAATACCTGCCTGCTTGTCCTGGGATAAAACATGTTATATCTAAGGGCCACCTGATATAAAATCACTAAACCTGCAGTGCTCACTGCTCCAATATAAAAACCTTTGTTACAATGTAAAATCTGCCAAGTCATGTTTACTCTGATGAAAGGGCCGCTGACCTTAATGTAGATAAAGAATGTGGGTATTGTAGTCATGTCAACCCCCCAAACTGCCTGAAGCCCAAAAAGAATCCAGAATTATGTTATAAGACATTCCTGTGGGTTTTCAAGCTTTAAGAGCCAATCACCCTCTGGCCAAAGGGTGGATCGCAGGTGTGGTGGGATGTACTGGATAACCCTACTGTAAGGGCTGTAGTATACAATGACTTCTATTTGCACATACTGGCCTTCTTTTTACCATATAAAGTGGAATCTGCTAAACTAGCTTTTGTCACTAACTCACTCAAGACAATTTCTTACATTTTTTCAGACAAATGTTAATCCTAAATTCTACATATTCACAAGCTATATACAATGGTACCTCGGTTTACGAGTGCACCGGTTTGCGAGTGTTTTGCAAGATGAGCAAAACATTCGCAAAATCGGCGCGCTCGGTTTGCAAGCGCCCCCCCCCCCCCCCCGGCGAACTGGCACCCTCCCCCCACGATCCGGCACTCCCCCGCCGCCATCGCGCACCCCTCCGCCGCAACCTAAAGTCCCCCAGAGCCCTCTTCTTACTTTAATGTAGCACCGGCATGTCGGCCTCCTCTTCTGTGCTGGCCTTGAGCATGTGCACATGCTCAAGGCCAGCACAGAAGAGGAGGCCGACATGCCGGTGCTACATTAAAGTAAGAAAAGGGCTCTGGGGGACTTCAGGTTGCGGCGGGGGGTGCCCGATGGCGGGGGAGGGGGGTGCCGGATCGCGGGGCCTTCGGGGGGAGCAGCGCTGCTGGCCTCAGTGGGGGGGGTGGGAACGTATCAAAGCGAGTTTCCATTATTTCCTATGGTGAAACTCGCTTTGATAAACGAGCATTTTGGATTACGAGCATGCTCCTGGAACGGATTATGCTCGTAATCCATGGTACCACAGTATAATACTATCCACCTTTATTTTCTCTCATTTAGGAAGAGAAAAACCTGGCATAAATACGGTATGCCTGGCAATACTGAATGTCACTTAGGTGACGCCAAATGCGATTCTATATAGTACACCTAACTTTTATAAAATCATGCTTAGCACTGCACTAGGTGCCTTTTTCCAAGGTATATAAGCTTTCTTCCTTCAGTCCTAAAGTTGCTCCTGAAAGTGCTGCCATGCAATTTTCATAGCTCCAGACACTTCAACATTTTCCAGTAATTAAGTTGGCCAAGTAAGAGGTATTAAAACCTGTAAAGAATTGACTTATCTTTTGTACTTTTATTCCAACACCAAACTGGTGGTACAACTACAGCACTGTTAGTTAAGAATCTATAGAGTTAGGAAGGGAGGTGGCCCATAGATTTCAGGAGGAACCAATATGAAGGGCTCCGTTTACTAAAGTGTGCTACGTGTTTTAGAATGCGCTAAATATACACGCACGCTAAAACGCGTCTTTGTAAAAGGACCCCCAAGTGCCACAGCCATTTGATAAACTGCATCATACTACTTGTGCATAAGTGATTTATCATTCTTCCAAAGATGCTCTAATCTTAAAGTTCTAAGTCTACACTTGGAAACTAGATCTACAAATATGTGATTATCATATCTCTGAAGGTCAAACACTGATTTTACTACTACAGAAAGGATTTAAAGACTGTATTGTACAGGAACCAGTGGATGTGAATACTTACCTTTTGCTTTCATAGTGACATATTCATTCAGGATAGTTGTCAAGTTTTTTCCAAACAAGGACTGAAAAAATAAAAGAATGATACTCTAGAAACAATCTCAGCAATATACACGCCGATAAAGGAGGGAAGTTATCATATATGGCCTACTGTTAAAAACGGGTTATTATACCACAAGTAGTGCTTTTTAGCATAGGGTCTCACATTATACAATGAGGCCCTGTCCTAAAAATTCATGACTTGTGGTAAAGCAACATGTCTTAATGGTAGCCCACTTCCTCCCAAAAGCAAACACAAAAGGGACACAGCATCTATATAAGCATGATAAATTGATAAGCGCTACAGTATCTAAGTAGGCATTAAATAAATTAGAATTTGATCTCTCCTTAAATGAAAGTTCATCAAACATAAGAAGCCCATTCCAGTTTGGAATGCATGGCAGGCAGACATGGGTAGTAAATGCTCCGCATTCTTCCCTCTTTTAGAGAATTAAAAGTTGCTGTTATTCACCCTACATGCCTCAAGTTTTGTTTGCTCGGTGCCATGGGAGTGATGCTGAAGCTGCTAAAAGGGATAGCTCCTAAAACTATGAAGAAATGTATGCATTCAAGGTTACACAGAAAAAGGTGGCGGGAGACCAGGCCACGGAGCCCTGTGGTCCTGACGGTGATAGTGAGGAGGGTGAGACAGGATTGGAGGGAGAGGACAGTTTTGGCCTTGTTTTTCAAGAGCTCTGAGAAATCAAAGAGGAGATTCTGCAAACTGTCTTGAGCAAACTTGATGAGCGGTTTGAAAGTTTGATGTCACGTGTTGGAGAGACGGAGCAGAGAGGGTCAGCTCTAGAGGACTGAATGGAAACAGGGAGCTCCTCCATACAATCTTTGCACTCCCAGGTTCGTTTTCTTCAGGACCAGCTGGAGAATCAGGAGAATTGGAGCCACAATTCGAATATTCGGATCTTTGGAATCCCTGAAAAGATGGAAGGTGCAAATCCTTGAAAGTACATCCAGGAGTAGCTGCACACCTGTTTTCCAGGCCCTACAGCACTTCCTCAGTATGAGGTGGAGAGGGCTCAAAAGATTTAGGGCCCCTTCTGGGACTGGAGCCGCTCCGAGCATTCATTGTTAAGCTTTTCTGGTTTGAGGATGTGGAGCACGTGTTATTGATGTCGCCAACATGCGATGGAGTGTCTGTTCAAGTTTTTCCTGACCTGACACAGGCCACAATAAAAAAAAAAAAAAAAAGTAAAGAGCTGTTGCAATGGAAAGAGGCTTGGGATCATAAGAACAGTCTTACTTGGTCAGACCAATGGTCCATCAAGCCCAGTAGCCCATTCTCATGGTGGCCAATCCAGGTTACTAGTACCTGACTAAAACCCAAGGAGTAGCATTATTCCATGTTACCGATCCAGGGCAAGTAGTGGCTTCTCCCATGTCTCTCTCAATGGACTTTTCCTCCAGGAAATTGTCCAAACCTCTCTTAAACCAGCTACGCTATCCGCTCTTACCACAACCTCTGGCAATGCATTCCAGAGCTTAACTATTCTCCAAGTTAAATAAAATGTCCTCCTATTGGTTTTAAAAGTATTTCCCTGTAACTTCATCGAGTGTCCCTTAGTCTTTGTAATTTTTGACGGAGTGAAAAATTGATCCACTTGTACCTGTTCTACTCCACTCAGGATTTTGTAGACTTCAATCATATCTCCCCTCAGCTGTTTCTTTTCCAAAATGAAGAGCCCTAACCTTTTTAGTCTTTCCTCATACAAGGAGTTTCATCTCCTTTATCATCTTGGTCGCTTTTTCATTCCGTCAAAAACTACAAAGACTAGGGGACACTCGATGAAGTTACAGGCAAATACTTTTAAAACCAGTAGGAGAAAATATTTTTTCACTTAGAAAATAGATAAGCTCTGGAAAGCGTTGCCAAATGTAGTAAGAGTGGATAGCGTAGCTGGTTTTAAGAAAGGTTTGGACAATTTCCTGGAGGAAAAGTCCATAGTCTGTTATTGAGAAATACATGGGGCAAGGCACTGCTTGCCCTGGATCAGTAGCATGGAATGTTGCTACTCTTTGGGTTTGGGCCAGGTACTAGTGACCTGGATTGGCCACCATGAGAACGGGCTACTGGGCTTGATGGACCATTAGTCTGAACCAGTAAGATTATTCTTATGTTCTTATTTGAAAGGAAGATCTGGAATGAGTGGGCATAGGATGAAGTTAAGAGAAAATAGGCTCAGGAGTAATTTAAGGAAATACTTTTTTACAGAAAGGATGATAGATGCAAGGAACAGTCTTCCAGAAAAGGTGGTGGAGACAAAGACTGTGTCCGCTACAAATGTGGCATCTCTTAGACAGAGGAAAAGATAATGGTTACTGCAGATAAGCAGACTGGATGGGCTTTATCTGTCATGATGTTTGAGTGATGTACCTGAAATCTTTAAAATACTTAAGAGTACTCACCAGTATGCAGCCAGGGATACACCCATCATCTGTATAGTGCTCTGCGTATTCTTTCAAGTCTGAGCTTTCCATTATAAATGCCCGACAAGTAGATGTCAGTTTTTCCTGCTGTAAATATCCTACGAACAGCAACAAACAAAACAAGAAAGATGAAATAAAGGGTTTTGCACTAAAGAAATGTACTCCAGCATACAGAACAGATGTACATCTTTAACACCACTCTTATTGCTATTTCCCAGTACACAGCAAAGATCTCCAAATTCTGGTTCATGAGGGCTGCAAACCAGTTGCATTTTCAGAACATCCTAAATGAATGTCTCAGAGCCAGATACAAAGAACTCTGGCAAACCTGTGGAAAACAGTTGTTTTACAGCGATTTTAAAGTCTTGCGCATCACCCAGTACTAACAGCATGCAAAGTATATGAACACTTTTACTGTCTAATATCAGCGATAAAAAGAGGCGGAACATTCCCAGCATCAACACACAAAAGCAGCTCTTGTGTGCAGGCCCAGTAGAGTGTACAGCTGTGATCTCCAGAGCTTCAAATAAGGCAGAAGCAGCAGCAAGGGTAAACCCCCCCCCCTTTGAAAACAAACAAAAATAAAAATACCATGGAGTTTGGAAGGTTTTTTTGGGTGGGGTTCCAGGGCGATTTTAGATTCAGTTGTTATGTGCGGGGCTGCAGGCATAGAAAACCCACATATATGGCCACATGCAGCTTTTAAAAATGCTAGCAGGTAGCTTGAGATGTCACCCTCATGTTACCATTAGCTCTAGACCTGCTGGAAAATTGTGCATTACAACCGTGCATTTTAATACTAAGGTGTTCGCTGTAATGCATTTACACAGGATTCTTGGTGGCTGCTACCACAAATTGTAAAAGCCACACAGAACCCTTTTGTGTGTTGGAAGCCAAAATAACTTGCAAGCTAGACTGGCTACAACCAATCTAAACTGAACTTTACTGGCATAGTAAGCTTTGAGCATCAGGGCACCAGAGTAAATTCTGCTGTGCTGGTCTACCATTAGTTTGTAATACACATAGCAACCACTAGTAAACTACATGGGAGTATAAAGAAAGGCAAACTAAGGGTGTTACTGTACATAGTAACTACTAAGAAAACTATTTAGTTCAATCACTATGATTCACTATACAACAAAAAAAAACCAAATATACATCAAAATCACTACTAGGCAGCTCAGTAAATTAGGGATGTGAAAAGCATATAAAAGGGACATTCTATAACCAGCACCTAAACTTAGGCATTGGTAGGCGCCATGCCGATGACTAAGTTAATTGAAAAATACCGTCAGACATAGCAGCGTTAAAACACCTACTGACGCCTAAATAAAAGGCGGCTGGCATCGTAGCTAGGTAGCTGCTTTAAGCCACGGAACAACTAAATAGGCGTGGCCAATGCTGGAAGTGACGTTATGCAGGCTGAAGCAGCTACCTAGCTGCGATTTATGGCAAGATAGGCAGCTGAAATGTAGGCCTGGAAAACCCTAACCTACATTTCAGCCACCTATCTATAGTGTTTTCCCTAGGGCCTTTTAGCCAGGCGGTCCGCCTGGGTAATTTAGATGACCGCCCGGCTATCATCCGCTGTGAATTCTGCTGCTGCTGCCGGTGCTGCTCAACACCAAAAAAAAACAAACCAAAAAAACGGCTTGGAGATTTCACACCTTAGCCCATAGCGAACTTATGCTCCGGGGCTCTAACATGTGCATGCCGGCTTCCCTTCTCTTCCCTCCTAAACCGGAAGTTATGTCCGGGGAGGGGGGGGGGGTGGGAAGAGAAGAGAAGGGCAGCCGGCATGCACATGTTAGAGCCCCGAAGCATGCGTTCGCTATGGGCTAAGGTGGGAGATAGGTCACTTCTTGCTGCCGGGGCCTGCCTACTTTGTTTCCGCGAAGGCAGGACCCGGCAGTATTTCCCCAATAGGTCGATCGCGATCTTGGGCCGATCAGCCTTCCTCTCTCCGACGGCAGAATTGACGTCGGGGAGAGGAATGCTGGTTGGCCTGAAGCAGGGAGAGCTTGGGGAAGCAGCAGCTTTGGGGTCTGTTAACCGATGGCGGCGGCTTGGTGACCTGTTCCCCGATGGCAGCGGCAGTTGCAGTGGCTTGGGGGAGGGCAGGGAGAAAGAAAGAAAGAGGGCAGGCAGGGAGACAGAAGGAAAGAAGAGAAACAGAAAAAAAGAAAGGGGGCATGAAGAGAGAGAGAAAGAAAGAAAGGGAGGCAGGGAGAAAGAAAGGGTAGGGAGAGAGGAAGAAAAAGTTGGGGGAGGGAATGAGGTCTAGAGGAGAGGAAGCATACAGGCTGAAAGAAGGGAAGAAAGATTGGATGCACAGTCAGAAGAAGAAAGTGCAACCAGAGACTCATGAAATCACCAGACAACAAGTTAGGAAAAATGATTTTATTTTAAATTTAGTGATCAAAATGAGTCTGAATTTATATCTGCAGTCTATATTTTACACTATGGTCCCCTTTTACTAAACCGCAATAGAGGTTTTTAGCACAGGGAGCCTATGAGTGTCGAGAGCAGCGCTGGGCATTCAGCGCAGCTCCCTGCGCTAAAAACTGCTATCGTGGTTTAGTAAAAAGGGAGGGGGTATATTTGTCTATTTTTGTATGGTTGTACTGAGGTGACAGTGCATAGAGTCATCTGCTTTGACCTCTTTGAAAAAACCCTGGAATAGGAATGATAATTAACATTTTCTATGCGTACAGTGTGCTTTGTGTTTTCTAATAATTTTATTGTTGGTAGATCATTTTGACTTGGTCATTTTAAAAGTAGCTCGCAAGCCCAAAAAGTGTGGGCACCCCTGCTCTAGAACATCGCTCCTTAGTTTTATCAAGTGGTGCAGTGAGGGGCCAGCACTTTACATCTTATCTCCTCATGTACAGCACGGTTCTTTATTCTAAGCAGCTCTGGCACTAACAAGTGTATTATGCTACTTTCACTACCACTTGCAGTCAGGTTTGGCATTTTATCATGGTTTTGGTTTTTTATTTAGTTTTTCACCAGTATTTTCATTTATTTATTAAAGCAGCCTTTTTTAACAGCCCAATGCCCCTCCCCTATTAGTGTGCATCCGATCCACTGCCGACACTTTTTTGGCGCCTCTTTCAACGGATCAAATATCATAGCCCCACTGTTGCGTGTTCACATTTATTCTGCGTACGAGTTTATCTCATCAGTGCAGAGACCTTTTCGGAAAGTCCATTTTACTCTCCCTTTTTTACTTTCCTGAGTGCTGTGGTTTTATTCTTTGGTTTTAATAGAAGCTCATTTGAACAATAATTTAGATCTTTCCCAGGTTTCACTTTTCATTTACCCGGTTGGCTTGTCTTTGAGCTACTATCAGCTTATGTTTTCAAGATACACTCTATTATCAGCTGTTCATTTCCCATACTTTTACTTTTGCCCTGTTTAGGTCTATATAGTCTAGGCATATTGTTTGTAACCAGCCATCATTTTAAGTATGTATATGCCCTATTTTAGGGGGGGAGGTTAAGTTCTTTTAGCATGTTATTTCATTAATTCTGAGTTCGGTGTTACAATATATTGTTCTTGGTTTTTAGTTTACACATTATTTATTCTTTTCTATGACATGTTCGCATCGCAATTTTACTCAAAAGTATAAATAGGTATTCATATTTCCATTCAAGTTTCATCACGGTGCTCTGGTTTTGGCTTCCGTCCACAAGGTCTGGCTCTCCGTTACCGTCTCATATTTTAAAGACTCACTCGTTATAATTAGCGGTGATCCACACGTCTCTTCATAATGGACATGTCTGATTTTAGCATTTGGATCTTAGTACTATGGGTTTGGTCTTTTCTGGTTTCCTTTCTATAGTCTGCTTTTCGTCTGGAGTCTTTTGAGTTTAGAATTACATTTTATGACATATTTTTGTGGTTATAATTGTATGACATGTCTAAATCGGTCAAGTTATACATTCTTTTTATTATTTTTTGTCCCCTCATACAGTGGCAGACCGCCCCGGGTGCCAGCCCTAGGGGGGTACACAGCCGGCTGGATCCAGAATCTTCCAAGCTGTTCTAAATGGCACTTGCATCTCAGCGTGGCTGCCGTACTTATTCCGAAGCAGAGTCGACAGCCGCACTGAAGTGTAGGAAGGTCCCGCGATGACTGCTTCTGTTGCCTCTGCCTCTGGAAGACGTAAGTGACGTCAGCAGGGGTGGACTGGCAGCTGAAATCATTGCGAAACCTTGCCGCAATTCCCTGCATCTGCCAGCCCACCCCCTCCAATGTCACTTACATCTTCCAGAGGCAACAGAAGCAGTCATCATGGGACCTTGCTGGTTTGGAGGGAGAGAGGAGCATAGAAGGGTGGTGGAGGGAGAAAAAGGGGGTCAGGGTGGTAAGGAAGGGTGGTGGAGGGAGAGAAAGGGGGCAGATGCTGATGGAATTGGTGTGCAGGGAAAGGAGAGAGAGACACAAGGGGGAAGGATACTGGATGGAATTGGGTTGGAGGAAAAGAAAGGGGGCAGATGTTGATGGAAGTGGGGGGAAGGGAGAGGAGAGAGTGAAATGCCAGACCATGAGGGTGTGGGAGAGGGAAGGGAAGAAGAGGAGAGAGATGCCAGACCATTGGAGGAGGGAAGGGAAGAAGATGGATGCCAGAATAATAGGGGTGAAGGGAGAGATGGAAGTGGAATACAAGGAGAGAAGATGCCATATAGAAGGGGCAGAGAGAGGGTAGACAGTGGATGAGAGGAAGAGAGTGACAAGACTATGAGGAAAGCAGAAACCAGAAAAGACAATGTAGAAAAAAATTCTATTTATTTATTTATTTTGCTTTAGGGGAGATGCATCGATGTTTCTGTGGTGTTGCATTGTATGCAGAGTCCAGCTTCTTGGAGGTTCAATTTAACCTTTGTCTACGTTTTTCTATTTTATCCCCCCTTTTACAAAACTGTAGAGCATTTTTTTAGTACCAGCCATGGTGGTAATTGCTCAGAATTCTATGAGAGTCTGAGCTGTTACCACCATGGCTAAAAACCACATTACAGTTTTGTAAAAGGGAGAGGGATTAGTTTGTGATTACATATTCCATACTAGGCGAAAGTGTTTTCTGTGTTCTGTGTGTTTGAAAGACATGGTTTTCAGTTACGATTGATCTGTACTAGTCTGGCTTGTTTAGTTTTACAATGGGTGTATTGATGTACTGCTCACTGCAGTATGTAAGATGCTGCCTTTTCCTAGGTACACTCTTGTGTGATGTGTGGTTTGTTACTAAAAATCATGTTTTTCATACAGATGGGGGGGGTGTCAAAAAATGATGGGCCTCGGGTGTCACATATGCTAGATACACCACTGCCTTCATAGTTTATATCTAATCCACAAGCCTGCTTTTAGGACCTACAGGGTATGTATCCCTCTGATTCATGACAATTTCACTTCTCATGTTATCTTATCCATTCTTTTTATTATACAACTGCCCAGATAAGCATCATTCTTTGACGTGATTGGACCTTGAAAACTAACGGCAACAGTGTTCTCCCCAGAAATTTTTTCCAGCCATGAAAAACATTTGCTGCATTTAGTGTGCCACAAAAAACATTTGCTCTGTTTGTGTGCCAGAGTAAAAAAAAGTGTGAGAGACGCTGCTCATACCATTTGAAAGAGGGCAAATATCTAATTATTCACTTCTAGAATTGGATACTTCTTAAATTTAATAAAAAATTATGGAACAAGTGTCAAACCTTATGAAAGGCAGTCATATTGAGCATTGGAAAATAACTACTAATAATTAGCTAATACAAATAGTACACATTTAGGGCTCCTTTTACTAAGCTGCGATAGCAGTTTTACCGCGCGCTTAGCTCACGCAGAATTGCCGCACGCGCTAGACGCTAATGCCAGCATTGAGCTGGCGTTAGTTCTAGCCATGTAGCGTGGCAATTCTGCACGCGCTAAAAACGCTATTGCAGCTTAGTAAAAGGAGCCCTTAATTTTTTCCACCATCAAATTTCCCTGTCCCGCCCCACCCGGCTACTTTTTCATGCCACCCAGCTGGAAAAAATTTCTGTGGAGAACACCGATTATCTATGCCACCGCGGGATCTTTGTCAGGTCACAGCAGCCATAAGCTGATCATGGCAGGGGAAGTTATCCACGATCAGCTGAATAGGAACTACTCTCTGAAGCCATGGCTTCAGGGAGTCCTGCCGGTTCAGCTGATCGAGGGGAAAAAAATCCCTGCTGTGATCAGCTGAGCGGATGCGGCAGGGAACCCCTGCCTGCCTGAGGCATCCACCCAATCGCAATAGGCAGAAGGGACGCCCACTCCCTAATGTCTGCAGGCCCGAACCCAAACCCATGACCCACCTCAATCACTAGGTCCTTTCTCGTTTTAGGTAGGCAGGGGTGCCTACTCTACTGCAGATTTTGGTATCATCTGCAAAGAGGCAAATCTTATCAAACAGCCCTTAAGCAATATCGCTTACAAAAATGTTAAAAAGAACAGGCCCAAGAACTGAACCACCAGCTCAAGACTCTGCAACCTGGTATGACAAGCACGTATCTCAAAGGTGGGGGTATGTGCCTGACAAGAAAGGAGAGGTGGAGGTATTATGTATGGGGAAAGCCTTGGGAACAGACAGAATTAGGGGTCTTGCTGGGAGATAGAGGGACAGAGTTGCAACTGAAAAGAGGTTAACTGGGGAGACTAGAGCCTGTTCAAGGAGGGGAGGGGGGTGTCGTGTGTGTATCTCGTATGTATATGTATTTCCCCCACAATACAAATAATTACAACAAAGAAGATGCTGATACCCAAGAACAAAGCCAAGCAATCAGAACAGAGTGGGATTTAATAAATATGCGAAGAGGACAAAATTTAATCAACTATTTATTGTAGAATGTTCACTCAGGACTCACTGTTTTTCAGCAGAAAGCCTTCATCAGGAGTCCTACCCAATATTCTATTACAGCAATATGACAGACATGCAAAGAAAATAAAAATGGCCATATTAAAAATCACATTGCAAAATATACTGAAACTATATTCAAAATGTTAAAAGATGCTTACTCAAATACCCACAAAAGTGTTTAGAGGTAACAAAGGTGTTCATCATAAGGTTACACTTAAAAATAACAATACATAAATAAAACCTTTAAAAAAAACACACCTTTTTTTTAAACCCTAAAACAATGCAAAAATGAAGCATGGGAAACATACTAACATTAAACATACTAACATGCCATAGGGTATGGAACAAGAATAAGTGCCTCCCTTGCATTGTTTCTGCATTGTTTTTTAAAGGTTTTATTTATGTATATATTGTTAATTTTAGGTGCAGCCTTAAGATGAACACATCTGTTACCTCTAAACACTTTTGTGGATATTTGGGTAAGCATCTTTTAACATTTTAATATGGGGTCTTTTTACTAAGGTGCGCTAAATACTAACATGTCCATTATATCCGATGGGCGCGTTAGCATTTAGCATGCTCTAAAATGGCTAGTGCACCTTAGTCAAAGCTAGCCATAATTTCAGTATATTTTGTAATTTGATTTTTAATATGGTTGTTTTAATTTTCTTTGCATCTCTGTTATATTGCTGTGATAGAATATTGGGTTGGCTCCTATTGAAGGCTTTCTGTTGAAAAACAGCCTATGTTGAGTCGTGTGAACATTTCCACAATAAAGTATTGACTGAATTTTGTCCCCTTCGCATGTCTGTTTTTATTCCAAGTTATTATTATTACTACAAATAATTATGCAGAATTCTAATTTTTTTTTCACACACTTCACATATTCCTCAGAGTGAAGCCATAGGAGCACATTGGGGAGCCAGGAAAGCATAAAGGACAGATGACAAAAATAAAGCTACCACCACAACTTCCCAAATCTGATCACATCCCTTCTATCCTTTAACAGCATAAGAAATGCCATACTAGTTCACATGAAAAAATCCATCAAGCCCACACTGGATCTCAGAAAGTACCCAATTCATGCCATTAAGAAGCACTCTATAGATCCATTTCGTGAAGTCTCTTCCCAGGGAAGCAGTAGACCTCAGAAAGTTACTTATTATCTAAATAATTATTTACCGTATTTTTGCTCCATAAGACGCAATTTTTTTCCCCAAAAAAAGTAGGTGAAAATAAGGGTGCACCTTATGGAGCGTGCTAATGCCTGGGCCCACGAGACTTCATCGGGCAAAGTGGGAGATCGGCATTCGGGACGTTCTCAGCTGACACAGTGGAGATTGCCATAGACATCTAAGAGGCACAGAATGGCAGGTGAGGGACGGCAGCAGAGAGGGGAGAAAGTTTAGCAATGCCGGCGATCCCAGCAACGCGGACTCCACCCGAAGGGAGGCAGCGCGCAACTGTTGTAATCGGCCTCCGAGCTTAGCAGCCACCAGCATGGAAGAAAGCAGGGGAGAGGCCAGGGCTTCGTTGACGCTGAAGGGGGACTGACTGCCGATACAGCTGGAGTCGGCATCCCCCAGCAGGAAAACCGAAGCATTTTCGGCCTGGGTCGCACCAAGGAGAAATCTGATTTGGTTTGCAGTCGACAGCGTTTCCTTGTCCATGCACTGAGCAGATCTACCAGTAATTTCAAGCTGGACTTAAATGGGCCTTATTTGACTGTTAATTTTTATTTATTTTGGTTTCGTTCTCACCCATTATGGTTTCATTTTGATCTAATGACATTTCTTAGAGTTTTTTGTAAATCTTTATTTTGATCTTATTTTTTTCCCTTTTCACAGCATACAACCGTTGGTTCTAACTGTCCACCAGTTTCTCCCGCACTAGGCATTCTACTTATCCTTCTGCAGCAGGGTTTATTGCTTTAATATTGGGAGGGGAGGTTTTCTCATCTTCATTATTTCCATTTTATTTTATTTATCTATTTATTTTATTTATGTTTTATTGTTCTACTACTGTTATCGTATATATTTTCTACCGCTGGCCCCAACATAATCAGCAGGCAGCCGTCCAGCAACCACCACAATTTAAAGGTACCGCTGGGTGTGTGGGGGGGGGGGGGCTGGGATGGAATTTAAAGGTGCCGGGGGGATGGGACAGAATTTAAAGGTGCCGGGTATATATTAGTATACAATTTGGTTAAGAATGTATTTTCCTCCTCTAAATCTAGGGTGCGTCTTATGGTCAGGTGCGTCTTATGGAGCAAAAAATACGGTATATTCTTCTTTAAGAATTTGTCCAAACACCTTTTAAACCTAGCTATGTTAGAAACCTTGATGACATCTAACAATACCAAATTTCAGTTTGATAGAAAAAAAAAATTATCCAATAAATCTGCTAGCAATCAGTTTCATGGAGCATCCCTTAGCTTGGTAGAATGTGAATGCATAAATAACTGTGTCCTGTTTATTTGAGCCACCTTGCTCATGATTTCCTACCTCTCTATCATATCCCCTCTCAAATATCTTTTCTTTAATGTAAAGACCCCTAATCTATTCTGTCTTTTCCATAAGTAACCTATTCCATTTCTTTTATCATTTTCACTATGTCTTTAGAGCCAGGACAAGCAGAACTGTACACATTATTTAAGATGCAGTCACACCATAGATGTATAAAGAAACATTACAATATATTCTCCATTTTATTCTTTCTGAATAATTCTTGAGCAAAATGGCGTGGTGGCCATTTTAGCCTACTTTTCAAGGTCAAATATAGAAATAAGCATAAATAAAATAACAACTTTTTTATTGGACTAACAATGCGTTTTATGATTAGCTTTCAAAATGTTACCCCCTTCTTCTTCTTCAGATCAGTGGGCATCTCTCCTGCATGTCTTCAATACAAGGTACTGGGGGGCCCTTTCTTGGTGGGAGGGACAACCCCAGTTTTTTAGGGGGGAACCCCAGTGGCAGGAGGGAGTGGGCAGCCCTCCTGCAATTTAAAGTACAAAAGGGTCAGAGAAAGGGGAGGGCAGGGTTGTTGTTTGTTTTTTTAATAGGTGCAGTTCATGTGCCTATTAAAAAAGCAGGAGCCAGCAGGGGAAAACCCAATTCAAGCCTGTAACTGGGACTGAGCTATCACTTTCCTGTCAATGCCTGAGCCTATCAAAATTCAGACACTGGCAGGAAAGTAAGGCTATAACAGCTCAGACCCTAAGTTTTGCACGGGAAACGAGTTTCCCTGCTGCACATTACACGGAGTGCTAATTAGAATACTAATGAGCTCCTGTAATACATTTACATAGGATTCTTAGTGGCTGCTACCAATAATCAGTAGCAGCCACAGAGAAGCCTTTTGTGCATTAGGAGGAGAGTTTCCTTAAAAGTAAGACTGGTTAAAACCAGTCTTACTTACAAAGAAACCTTTTGTGCATCAGGCCTCAGTCCTAGTCTGTGCTTCTTATGGTTTAATAAGTTGATAACAAGAAATGTCCTAACTCATAACTTTTTAAATTTCCTATTGAAACTCTCATAAAGGAATGTATCCAGTGCCTTCTAAAAATCCAAATGTACTACAATCAGCCAGCTTTTCTTTATCCACTTTTATTCACGTCTTCTTGAAACTCTAATCCACTTTCCTGCAAACTTTTGTAGAGTCATGGTAAACTAAATGTAGTGGTTACAGCACTAGGCATCCGAAGGGCATGGACGTTATCGTGATGACATCATGTGCATGCATGACATCAACGTCCATGCATGCACAAAGGCCTGAGCCACCAGTGGGTGGTGCCAGCAGGGAAGAGGGCCGGAGAGAAGAGAGGCGCTGGCTGGCTGCCTACAGGAGGTGCCTCTCGCCGCAAGAGGCATGTCCTGTAGGCAGTCAGCCGGTGCCTCTCCTCCTCCCCAGTGTGTCATGGCACACCTAAAATCTCAGGAGGCACACAGCTTGCAATACACTGCTCTAGTAATCCCTTTTCTAAACCCATGCTGGCTGATCCCCATTAAATTATGTTTTCTTTATGATCTGATCAATACTCTTATTTTTAACAATTGGCTTTCTCCAATTTTTCCAGACACTATGCATACAGGTAGAGGGACCTTCTAGTCCAGTTTGTCTTTTGAGCAGGGACTGTCTCTTCACTGTTTTGATGTATAACGCTGCGTATGTCTAGTACCATTATAGAACTGATAAGTAGTAGTAGTACAGTACCCTAAGATCAGACTAGGAAGTCTGAAGCCACTTTTACAAACAAGTTTTTTCTTCACGATATTAAAAATGGAGAACAGTGCCCCTTTCTCCTCCTCCAGGATAACCCCTCAAATACTTACCCAGCACCAGGCGGGCCACATCTGAAGGCAGCAACATACTTCTGTTGATACTCGTGGCCCAGACTACATGTACTGTTCACATTCACTCAAACACACCGCCTTCCGCCATAGAACCAAAATGGCGGGGAAATCTACAGGTTACTCCCCCGGAAGTAATGATAAAGAGTTCCGGACCCTTTGCGCGCGAACTGGTTCTTAGCGGCTCCATCTCGGTTTAAGAAAGCAGCGCAAGAAGGAGCATCGGAACACCAGCAAGCCCGGGTCTATTCCTCTTCATTCTGTTACGGCCGTATCTCCAGCACTAAGGCCGTTATCAAAAACACCAATAACAACAGCAAAGAGCAAACAGTCCTCCAGCTATCCGGAAAGCTCCACTGGTCCTGCCCTCTTTAGCGTGTATTTCCCTTTGCGCCGGAAATACGTACGAGAGAGGGGCTGGGCTCTCAGGGTATTTGGCAAACACGTGAACTTGAGGGCTGCCCGCGCGCTGAGCGCTGTAGTGGCTCAAGAGGTAAAGCAATCGTAGCGCTAGCAAAAGTAACAGCAAAAGGGAGGGGAAACCAACCTGGTCCTTTGCTGCTCCTGCAGATAAGGTGGTCTCTGAGTGAAGTACTAGTGCGTGTTGTGGTTAGTGAGAATTATCGGTCGCAGGTTTAAAGGAGTATACTGTAGTTAGTTTTAGTTTTTCTCTGTTGGTGTTTATGGGAAAACCGTTAAAGCGCGGACCAGTTTCTTTCCATTGTATATTGGCAGTAGTTACAACAGAAGGAACGGGCTTCTCTTATATCTCCCGTATGTTTTCCCATGTTTTGGGCTATGCAGCAGGGAAACGTTGCCCTTTCTTGATGACTTTAGAATTAGACCCTCGGTTATGTTCTTGTTTGAAGGTGCCGTTCTTTCTAAAATCTTTTTCCCCTTATGGTTCCGTAGGTTGACTCTTGATTCTGTAAAATATGTACGAGCTGAATTTGCATGCACTGCCTCCTTGAGATGCAAATCTATCTCATGCATATTTATTGTGGATATCCTGAAAACCTGATCTGGCTCTGGCTCTCGAGGACTGGAATTGCCTACCCCTGCCCTAGGTGGATGCCACTGATAGGTAGGATGTGTACCTTCTGTTCAGGATCTTTGGCTCCAAATACTCTGTTGTCATAGGTTTGTCAGTTTGCATACAGTGTTTTTACGTCGTGAAGCATAATTATGCAATATCAGTTTGTTAGAAGATAATAGCTAGATGAAGAAACAATGTCTTAGCTTTTGTAAAGATTTGTATTAGGTCTCTATGCAGTGATTCTCAAATCTGTCCAGGGGGGACCCCTAGTTAGGTTTTCAGTATATCCCTAATGAATAAGCATCCCTAATGAATATGCATGAACCAGATTACATGCCTCCTGCTAGAGAATGACATAGGGATAAATTTTTCCTTGTCCCATCAGGAACTCAATTTCCCCGTCCTATCCCCGTGAGTTTTGTCCCTGGCCCAATCCTTTAAGCTCTGCCTTAACTGCACAAGCCTCAAACACTTATGATTTTAAAGTGTTTGAGGCTTATGCAGATGAGGACAGGGACATGAAAAGAATTTACAGGAACAGGACAGGAAAATGAGTTCCTGCGGGAATGGGGACAAATTTGTCCCCATGTCATTCTCTACCTCCATTATATGCAAATTTATTTCATGCAAATTAATTAGGGATATCTTGAAACCCCGAATGGCTGGAGGTCCCCCAGGACAGGTTTGAGAACCAATGGACTACTGTGTCAGTCACATTTATCTCTGAAATAGATAAAATAGCTGATTTAAAAACATGTACCATGTTTCCCCTAAAATAAGACAGTGTCTTATATTCATTTGGGGCCCAAAAAAGGCACTAGGTCTTATTTTTGGGTAGGGCTTATTTTTTTCATGTATATGATCATATCTCCATTCCTTTCCTTCACCTCAATTCTTCTTCTTTCCTTTCCCCCACATATGCAACATCTTTCCTTGTGCCTTCCCTCTGCAGCATCTTTCTATCCCTTCCATCCCCCCGTGCAGCAGAACCCTTGCCCAGCTTCCTATCCCTTCCATTCCTGTACAGCACAACCCTTGAGCGCCCCCACTGCGCAGCCGAACCGCCAAACCCCCGCTGATCCTCCATCCTTCCCTCCCAACCGATCCCTGGCGACCGCAACCATAAACACCTTCCGGCAGAGAAGCGTCAGGCCAGCAGTACTCACAGGCTACTTTGCAGCCTTCTCGCTGGGGCTTTATGTATACTGATGACATCATCGGTAATGCGGCACACAGAAGGCTACTAGCCTGACGCTCCTTTGCCAGAAGGTGTTTATGGTCGCGGTCGGCGGGGATCAGTTGGGGGGGAAGGATGGAGGGTCAGCAGTTTGGCTGTGCAGCGGGGAGGGGGGGGGAAGCGTGGATGCCTACCACTAGGGCTTATTTTAGGGGGTAGGGTTTATATTAAGACCTACCCCGAAAATCATGCTAGGGCTTATTTTCGGGGTAGGTCTTATTTTCAGGGAAACCTGGTATGATCTTAAGATTGCCAAACAGGTTGAAAAGGTGACGGTGAAAGGTAGAAAAATGCAAGGGTGCATAGGAAGAGATATGGCCAGTAGGAAAAAGGAGGTATTGATGCCTATGTATAAGACTCTGGTGAGACCTCATTTAGAGTTTGTGTACAATTCTGGAGACCGCACCTTCAAAAAGATATAAAAAGGATAGAGTTGGTCCAGAGGAAGGCTACTAAAATGATGCGTGGTTTTCAGCATTAGGCAAATGGGGACAGACTTAAAGATCTCAATATGTATACTTTGGAGAAAATCATGAGGGCAGGATGTCAAGAGATCAGCCAAGGGTATTTAGTTAACAAAAAAAAAATCACTTTATTGATGAGTATGCCAAAATGGCTCAAAAGACTCGACACAGGCAGTGTTTCGGCGTCTGTGCTTTTATCAAGAGTCTAAGGCAGTGTTTTTCAACCTTTTTGCACCTATGGACCGACAGGAATAAAAGAATTATTCTGTGGACCGGCATCGATCCGTGGACCGGTGGTTGAAGAACACTGGGCTAAGTTGTGGGACAGACCCCGCCCATCTCTACCCAATCTCCACCCCAGACCCCGCCTCCATAATAGTACTAATTGCCCCTTGCACTTCCAGTGCCTCATCTGGAAGCCTTCCCTCTGACGTTGCAACGTCAGAGAGAAGGCTTCCGGTTCAGGCGCAGGATACCCGTAGGAGCCACTGCCCGTGGCTTTGTGCACTGAATCAGTTAGGAAGAGGGAGCTGGCTTGAAGATAATGCTGCATCGATTGCACCATGGACCGGCGGTTGAAGAACTGTGGACCTGCTGGACCTGTGGACCGGCAGGAAATTTCTGTGGACTGGCACTGGTCCATGGACCGATGGTTGAAGAACACTGGTCTAAGGGACCTTTGCTGATCTGTATTGCTCTGTATTTTTTCTTACTCATGTACAACTATTTGGGTAGACTTTACTCGAATGTCTAAATTTATGCCCCAAATCACATTTTGAATGTTGCCATGAACTTTTCTTACTGATATGCTTTCATTTTTGCTTTTATATAAATGGTTTTGAGTATGTTTTTAATCATGCTACGATACATATCTTTTATGTTTAATGCCTCTATTTTGATTAATCTTAATAGCTTCTTTATTCTTGTATTGAGAAAACACTTTCACAAGAAAAATACACAATGTCTGATGGATAGAAACAACACAGCTCAGGCTTAATTACAAAGTGCAATTGAAAAACAGGAGGATAAAGACGCAGACTAGGTCCCTCCCACCGCCACAAGAGGTGGTTAGGCGTTAACCTCATCAGTAAAAAACCTCCATTTCAGTGCAAAGGATAAAAGCCTTGTGCGGTGCTGTTTTGCTCTAAAAGATAGATGAAAAGACTTTCAACTTATCTTCTGGTTGACCGGTACACCAACGGTGGCCAGTGTTTCACAAGTCTGCTGCCTCAGGGTATAACGTATTCAATTGCACTTTGTAATTAAGCCTGAGCTGTGCTGTTTCTATCCATCAGACATTGTGCATTTTTCTTGTGAAAGTGTTTTCTCAATATTATTGATTTTTCACAATATCCGAGTTTTTTGGGTTCTTTATTCTTGTGTTAACCTCTTATAGCTTAGCTCTTCTTTATTATATATATATGTCCTTGTTTTTATACATACCGGTATGTCTCTGAACAGATTTTTAATCATGCTATGGGGCTTATAATTGAAACAGAAAAACGTCTAAAAACCAGCCTAAATCGGCACTTGGACGATCAGTAACATAAGTCGTCCAAGTGCCGATAATCAAACCGGGTTTTAGACATATGTAAAAACAACCTAGGCCTTCACAGTGCTGCTGAATGACCAGAGCTGAAAGGGGCATTTCAGGAGGAGTGTTGAGGGCGGGATTTGGGCGGGACATGGGCTTTCCTAGACTTAGTCGTACTGCATGTATAACCGAAAGTTTTATAATACTGCCAAGATGGAACTTGGACATTGTGACTTAGGTAATCTAAAACCAGGTCTAAGTCACAAGAAGGTATCCAAAGTGACCAGATAATAACTGCAGACACAAAGTACAGACCCCCACACACTGCCCCAGTGATCACTGACCCCACCCTCATAAAAAACATAATAACAACTTCGCATATCTGCCTCCAGAACATCAGCATCTGGCAGCCTGGCATAGGGAAGCCTAGTAGAGCTGCACAGAGGTGGCTTAAGTGGTCTTGGGGGTGGGTTAGTGAACCATGGAGAGGAGGACCCAGGCCCATAAGCCAATCTAATCACTGAATCCATGGAGAAACATGTGCACCCCCCAAAAAAAAAATCCCTAAACCCTTTTGTACTGCCATATAAGTGGCTCCTGCAGCCATAAAAGCTATTGGGATAGTAGATAGGTGGATTAGTAGATTCTGGGGGTGTTTTGGGGGCTCACCATGACTTATAAGGGAGCTATTGTGAGATGTTTATGTGGCACTCTTTTTGTGAAGTTCACCCCTGTAAGGTGCCCCACTACTCTGTTGCCATGTCTGGGTGCCAAGTTCCTTACTTTTCTGGCTCCTCCCATGCCCAAAAGGTCTTTTTCTAAGCGTTTTTGAGTTGGATGAATTTTTGGTCGAAAATGGGGTATAAAGATGGACGACATAGTGGTCTGGATGATCAAATGGCTGGAAGTACAGTTGGACAATTTTCGAGAAAAAAAATATGCTGGATGTATTTTTTGGAAAATGGCCCTTTTCCCATGTCCGACTTTGGACGCCTTTTGACTTAGGCCAAAATGGACTTAGACATTTCTTTTGATTATGTCCCTCCACGTTTTTATCCATGCTATGCTTTTATACATGCTTTCAATTATGCTATGTTTTTATTTATGATATGTTTTGACTATGTGATACTTTATATGTCTTTTGATTATGCATTTTATTATGTTTCAGTTTGTAATTATGTTTTATTCTGTTCCTACATGGTCCCTTAGACTCTTGATAAAGGCACAGATGCCGAAACACTGCTAGTGTCGATTCTTTTGAGCCATTGTGATACACTCATTAATAAAGTGATTTTTTTTTTTTAACTATACATCATTGGCTGATCTCTTGACATCCTGTCCTCACGACTCCCTCATTGTGTGCTTTCGTCCCGTCATTAAGGCCAGTCCTTGGCTTCCGATTCAGTACTTTGGAGAAAAGGCAGGAGAGGGGAGATATGATAGAGACATTTAAATACATAAGAGGTGTAAGTTCGAATGAGTCGAGTCTTTCATTTGAAAAGAAGTGCTGGAATGAGAGGACATATGATGAAGTCAAGAGGTGATAGACTCAGGACTCCGAAGCAATCTAAGGAAATACTTTTTTACAGAAAGGGTGGTAGATGCGTGGAATAGTCTTCCGGAAAAGATAGTGGAGACAGAGACTGTGTCTGAATTCAAGAAGGTGTGGGATCTCTTACAGAGAGGAAGAGATAATGGTTACTGTGGATGGGCAGACTAGATGGGCCATTTGGCTTTTATCTGCCATTATGTTTCTATATCTATCTATCTGTCTATATTAGGAAAAAAAAAATAGTGGCTTACACCTTGAATGGAGAAACTTTAACTAGGACTACAGCAGAAAGAGATTTAGGAGTAATCATCAGTGCAGACATGAAAACTGCCACTCAAGTGGAGAAGGCTTCATCTAAGGCACGGCAGATGATGGGTTGTATCAGGAGAAGTTTCGTCAGCCAGAAGCCTGAAGTCATAATGCCGCTGTACAGAACCATGGTGAGACCTCATCTGGAATACTGTGTGCAATTCTGGAGGCCACATTACCGTAAAGATGTGCTCAGAATTGAATCGGTTCAGCGGATGGCCACCAGGATGGTCTCGGGGCTCAAGGGTCTCTCGTACGAAGAAAGACTGAACAAATTGCAGCTCTACACTCTCGAAGAACGTAGGGAGAGGGGAGACTTGATTGAGACTTTTAAGTACATCACGGGACGTGTCAAGGTAGAAGATGATATTTTCTTTCTCAAAGGACCCTCGACCACAAGAGGGCATCTGCTCAAACTCAGGGGAGGTAAATTTTATGGAGACGCCAGGAAGTATTGCTTCACGGAAAGAGTGATTGATCATTGGAACAAGCTTCCAGTGCAGGTGATCAAGGCCAGCAGCATCCCAGACTTTAAAAATAAATGGGATACCTATGTGGGATCCCTACGAGGACCAAGTCAAAGAATAGGGTCACTAGGGTATAGACTTAAAGGGGTGGGTCAGTAGAGTGGTAGTAGTCTTAAAGGAGGTCAGTAGACTTAAAGGGGTGGGTCAGTAGAGTGGGCAGACTTGATGGGCTATAGCCCTTTTCTATGTTTCTATGACTATAAATGTGCTTTTGCTTAGTATTTTAAAACTTAAACCATAAAAGTTTATTCAGCTGTTTGTCTCTTTTGAATCCAATAGATATAAGAACATCCATACCGGATCAGACCAATGGTCCATCTAGCTCAGTCTCCTGTTTCCAACAGTGGCCAATCCAGGTCACAGTACCTGGTAAAATCTCAAAAGTAGCAACATTATATACTACCAATCCAGGGTAAGCAGTTGCTTCTCAGTGTCTGCCTTAATAGCAGACTTCAGGAACTTATCCAGACCTTTCTCAAACCCAGCTACATTAACCACTGTAACCACATCCTCTGGCAATGAGTTCCAGAGCTTAACTATTCTTTGAGTAAAAAAAATACAAGAGTAAATCAAAAAGTAAAGGCAAAATACATTTAGGGCTCCTTTTATCAAGGCGTGATACGGGGGTTAGTGCGTTGGGTTAGCACGTGCTAACCCCTGCGGCAGCCTAAAATCCTAACGCCTCGTCAATGGAGGCGTTAGATACTAGTGCGGCAGGCGGTTTAACACACGGTATTCTGCGCATTAAACCGCTACCGCGCCTTTGTAAAAGGACCCCTTAATGGCTTTAATAGAAGTAACTGAGCAATTGAACATATTATCACTTTTCCATATAGGCCCCATTTGTTGTATCATTCAACTAATTCTGCATTCCTGCAGAGAAGTTTTTCTGCTACTGCTTCCTGTCCCCGCATAGCTGGGCAGCAGTAGCAGAGAGAAAGGTTCGGGGGTTGCCGAAAACAGCACAAGAAGTTTCAAATTACCGACCTGTTTCAAATACTCCTTTTTTGGCTAAGCTTACAGAAAAAATAGTTTTCCGCCAAATTTCAGACTTCATTGAGCAAACAAATGTACTACATCCTCACCAAACAGGGTTCTGTCAACATCATTCCACAGAACTTTCACTTATTGGGTTGACTACAAAAATTCTTTATCATCTCGATCACCATCAGTCTGTTTTACTCATTTCCTTAGATTTATCATCTGCGTTTGATACGATTGATCATAAGCTCCTACTGGCTCATTTGAGAATGTTTTTATCACGCCATAGTAAATGGCCAGCATTTCTGGTGCATCTCAAAAAAGATATAGTGGAATTAGAAAAGGTACAGAGAAGGGCAATAAAGGGGATAGGACGGCTCCCCTATGAGGAAAGTCTAAAGCAGTTAGTACTCTTCAGCCTGGAGAAGAGATGGCTAGGGGAGATATTATAGCTCTATAAAATACTGAATGAAGTGAAATGGATAGATTTGATAAAAACATTCTCATCTTTGGTTTTCCATTCCTTTCCGGAAAATTCTTAACATTCTATTTGCTTTCTTACCTGCTGCCACACACTGAGCTGAGAGTTTCAGCATATCATCAACGATGACACCTTGCCTTTTCCCGAGTGATGACTCCTAATGTGGAACCCTGCAGCTCAGAGCTATAGCTTGGGTTTCTCTTTCCCACATGCATCATTTTGCACTTGCATTTTCAAATATATAAAGTAACCATATACATGTACTTTGGAAAGGAGTGGAAATTATTATGATAAAGTATTTGAGTTTCTCTAAAGCTTTAGTAAATAACACACAAGCAACAAATATTTCAGAAGAAAAAAAGTCTAGAACAAGAAGTCATGAGCTGAAAGAGAGTAGCTACAAGAATGTGAAAAACCTTTTACCTGAAACAAGTGGTCTGAAACTATTCCTAAAGCTTCAGAAGCCATAAACGTGATGGAGCACTGGATGACAACCTTTAGGCTCAAACTTAATTCAGAAAAGACAACTTTCTTCGTTGCTTTGCCACATCCGCTTGACACCAAATCACCACTATTTATCAGTAATCTTAATTACCCTATCCAACCTACCATAAAGATACTAGGTGTAACTTTGAATCAGTGCCTAACCATGAGAGACCAGATGGACTCCTTGATCAGAAAGGGATTTATCACTCTCTGGAAACTCAGATCCATTAAAGCTTATTTCGATACAGCGGCATTCAGAACCCTAGTCCAATCCCTCGTACTGAGTTTACTTGACTACTGTAACATCGCCTATTTAGCAATTTCCCAAAAGAACATGCAGCGTTTACAATTGATGCAAAATGCAGCAGTCAAACTGATCTTTGGGCTGAGGAAGTTTGACCACGTGACACCCTACTACCGGCAGCTGCATTGGCTGCCAGTGGAGGTGCGCATAAAGTTTAAATTTGCCTGCTTCTGCTTCAAAGCACTACACGGACTTGCCCCTAAATATATAACTGACCTTTTCGTCTTCTCAGCCAACAGACACAAGAGAAGCTCACATTCCAACTTCGTTTCCCCCCCCAGTGAGAGGTTGTAAACTGAAAAAACACCATGAACATCTTCTCTCGCACCAAGCAGCATCATGGGGTAAAGACCTAGAGCAATTGCTTTCGCCCTCTACTTATGAGGAATTTAGGAAACGTCTGAAAACACACCTGTTCCTAAAGTATCTAGACAACTGATCCTCTCTTCTCTCTCCCCTCTGTAGCGATTAACTTGTTCTATTGATCACTCTCTCCTCAAAAATGGATTTCCTGTCCTATTAACCCTCTTTCTTCCTCCCCTCTTAAAGTCAGTCGATTTGTACCTTTGCTTAATCTTTGTAAACCGAATAGAACTTCACGGTATATAAGCTGTTATTATTATTATTATTAATAAACAACAAGATCAATCAGACACACAAGTGAATTAAGTCTTCGCACGATTCCAGAACAGCTCTCTCTCAGATCTCAAAACTAAGGTAAAGGTTTGGGCATGTATGACCCTTCCCACCCCCAACAGTTTCTTCTGTTAATTCCATAAGTCAAGGAGCACTTACTCTTTCCAGTAATACTAGGGCTAAGGGGCATGTGATGAAGCTACTAAGTAGTAGATTTAAAACAAACAGGAGAAATTATTTCTTCATACAACATGTAATTAAACTGTGGAATTTGTTGCTAGAGAATGTGGGCGTAGCAGGGTTTTAAAGAGGTTTGGATAATTTCCTTAAAGAAAAGTCCATAAGCCACTAAGATGGACTTGGGAAAATTCAACGTTTATTTCTAGGATAAGCAGCATAAACTCTGTTTTACTCTTTGGGATCTTGCCAGGTACTTGTGACCTGAATTGGCCACTGTTGGAAACAGGATACTGCGCTTAATGGACCGGGACCTATTTTTTTTATCTCTACTACAATGTATTGCAAACTATGCTGCAAGACGCCGGCTAGGAAGAGAGGTTCCAGCTGATTGCTTACAGGACATGCCTCTCACGGTGAGAGGCACATCCTGTAGTGTACGCAGTCAGCTGACACCAGCATCTCTCCTCTCCCTGCACCTTTCCTCCTCCAGGATCCCTCACCGGCGAAGTGACAGGTTTAGGGTCATGGCGGCCACAGCACCGAAGTTTGTGGGATACTGCTGTACTGTATATCAAAAGTGAAAGAACTCTTAAATTAAATGTTTCTTTAATTGGTCATTAAAACCCCCCCAAAACGGAGCCATTTTTGTTTAATCCCTTCAAGGATTACACAAAATTCCTGCCCACACTGTGTTCACTCGCATATTATTTCTAGTTCAAAACTTTTCTAATCATATAAACTTATAAGTTAAATGCCATTCTGATTGCACAAAACAAGTAAGAGAAGCTGGTTTCTAGGAACAAAATTATGCTGGTTTTAAAGTTTCAAGAAAATGAAGGAGTTGAGCTTATACCTCCTGAAGAAGCCTAAATGCCATCAGGGGAAATGGTGGCCTTGAGGTTTAAAGCTAAGTTTTCCTAACTCCATGTTAAGGTCTTGCATCCAGTATTGATAATTAGAAAATCTTTAAACTGGAAGCAGTTATTTTATAGCCAACATTGCTCATATGTTTATATGATTAGAAAAGTATAGACCTGGAATAAAGATTTAAATTACGCTTATTAGGAACACAAAGCAAACAAGAGTGGGTGCAGGAATTAGAGTACTTGGAAAATTCCACAAAATGGCTCTGGGAATTTGACCAATGAAAGCAATGTTTAATCTGATCTGCAGAGATATTTCAATGTTAATCTCTGCAAAGACTTCTGATGTCTCTTTCTCCCATCCATGTGTATATTGACTAAAATGCAACCGTAATTTCAGATTGTTTTGGGTTTTTTTTCGCTTTGATTATTTTTCAGTCTGACTGCCTTCTTGTTTTCAGTAGAAACATTTAGACCACACAGAGGTATGACCAGAAGTTACGGTTTTCCTGTTTGTGACTGTATACTGAAGCTGTTTGCTTAGCTGTCATAAACTGTCTGTCTCTTTGTTCTACAAGGACTGCTAAATCTAACATGAGCCTTGCCCTACATGAGCTGCTTCTCTGCTGTCGTCATCTTGAAAATGACAAAGCTACAGAAAGAAGGGTAATGAGAGAATTTAATTTCTTGATGATTATAAAATCAAGAGTATAGTGGCTGCAGATTAAGTGTCTTGTTCAAATTATCCTTTATAGAAAGAAATTGAGAAGTTCAAACGTCTTCTGCGGGATTCTGAAACTGTTCAGCATTTGGATCGAAACTCTGATGGCAAACATGGCAATCTCAACTGGGATATTGTCTTCAGGTGCTTTACTGATTTTCTTTATTCTTCTTTAACTATTTGCATTTGTATTTAAAATATAAAACTGCAGGCAGTGCTGTTCATCACAATCCTGTACCTAGCTCCAAAAACATATAAAAATTTACAAAAAATACTCGTCAGTTTTTTTTTTTAAACGGTTTCATTCAGGATTGTAGGAACTTGATGATAAACTGAAATGTAAAATTTTAATTTTCTTGTGAAATGCCCTGTGGACTATTGAGGTTTCACTATAGTCATTTTACTAAGAGAAATCCTGTAAGTGGCTTTGGACCCCTTTTACAAAGCCGTGGTTCAAATATCGTCACAGCGAATGCAACTCAGCACATAGGAACTGAACGGGCTGCATCACATTTGCTGTTCGGGGCTTGCTATCGCACAGCCAGTTCAATATTGCTTCATCCCTTATTGTGCAGCATGGTAGAGATATTTGCAACTATAGTGCAGATTATTTCATGTTGTAGTTATGCTGTAATAAACCAATGTAGTACTGCTTCATAGACTTGGGGCCCCTTTTTCAAAGTCGGAGTAGGAAATGAATGGGCTGGACTCCCTGCTGTAGCTTTGTAAAAAAGGCCCTTAGAGCAGAAACTGGTATCACAAGATTTGAGATGATCATCATTTGGACATAAAGCATAAAAGCTGTACTGCTGGGCATGATGAACCACTGGTCTGACCCAGCAGCAGCAATTCTTATGTTCTTATGATGTCCAAGATTTAATATAAAGGACACAGGAGTAGAAAGGTAAATCAGATTAAAAGTGAATACATAGTACATTTTGGAAGGTTTTCTTTAAAGGTCAGTAACCCAGGATACTTGAAAAAATTAGTTGTTTCAGGTTTGAGCTTTCTCTCCTAAATAAGAGAATTGAAATATTCTACATTTTCACCAGGCCAGCCATTTGATATTTCTGAAACGGTGCTGACCCACTTCAGTGAAGACATAAGATATATTTATTAAATTCTTAGCAGAAGGTAAAAGTAACATGGGGAGGAAATCCCAAGTTTCTATTACATAAGCATAGGCGTCTGTACAATAGGTGAATATCCCCTGGTTGTGAGTTGTTGCAGAAGACTATCAGTCACTTCTTTTCAACTCTGCCTTCTTCCCCAATGGATTGTAGTTTGCAAGCAAGTTGAGAAGTTGTGTTCTGATCTGCTCTGCTCAGTTTTTATTATTTTTGGATTTTTTTTTATCTCGATTGAGAGGCTTTGGTGCTTTGAGGTCCTCAAATTTGGGGCAGATTTGCCTGGGAGAAGACGCAAACTCTGAGTAGGCGGTTCGCAAAGAAGCCCGCAGGTGTGTGGCATAGTGGTTAGAACTACAGCCTCAGCACCCTGAGGTTGTGGGTTCAAATCCCTCACTGCTCCTTGTGACCTTGGGCAAGTTACTTAATCCCCCTCACTTCCCCAAGTACACTAGATACAGTTTCAGCCCACCGGGACAGATAGGGAAATATGATAAAAAGTACCTGAATGTAAAACCACTTAGGATATAAGTGGTATATAAATAAATAAATAGATTTAGAAAAATATCTGCTGAGCCAGCCTGCATTCTGCAACTTGAAAGCTTGGGGTCCTTTCCTCTGGAAGCTAGCTTCCCTTGGCTGTGGGGCCCAGTTTTAGCCCTGTGGGACTTATTATGAGTCAGCAGCATCTTTTTACCTCCCCCCATCATGGCACAGATTCATAGGGGTGGAGGCTCGTCGATGCCGGACTGACTGGCAGCCATTAAAGAAGAAATGTCAATGCAGAACCCTCTTAAAATCGGATCTTTCTTCACTAATCAAAATCGTTACTTCCCTAAAACTACTTGGCGTCACCTTTGATAATAAATTCAACTATCATCTTCACATAAGTACCATAGTTCAATGCTGTTTTTACCGACTACGAATGGTCAGATCTCTTGCAAAGTTACTAGAACCATCTTCATTAAATACTCTTATCCACTCTCTAGTAATTTCATGCATAGACTATTGCAACGCCCTTTATAAGCACATAACAAAAAAGAAATAAGACGCCTCCAGATCGTGTAAAAACACTGTAATAAAAATCATATACAATGCAAAAAAATATGATCATGTTTCCCTCTTTCTATGCAAAGCACACTGGCTGCCAGTAGAACATAGAATAAACTACAAAATCCTTCAACTCACGTTCAAAACCCATCTAAGCAATTAATCAGAATTCATCAATAATCTTCTCATTCCCTACAATCCTTCTAAAGCCCTCCGTTTGAAGAACCAGAATCTCCTCATAATTCCATCTTTAAAACAAATAAATACTATATGATTAAATAACTTTGCCTTATTAGTACCATCCCTTTGGAACTCCATACCCAATTATCTGCGTGAAGAAAAAAGTTTACCTCATTTCAAGGCAAACCTAAAAACAGTTCCAGGATGCCTTCAAAACATAACTGCCCTCTTTGAGTCTAGCCTTACCTGCTCATGTTCTGTTCCAGAAGGAACTTATCCAACCTTTTCTTGAATCCCCTATAACAGCCTCTGGAAGAGCATTCCAGATTTCTACCACCCTAGAAACATAGAAAGATGACGGCAGAAAAGGGCTATAGCCCATCAAGTCTGCCCACTCTACTGACCCACCCCATTAAGTCTGAGTACTAATGACCTAGTTCCTTAACTCGACCCTCGTAAGGATCCTACTAGGGCATCCCATTTATTCTTAAAGTCAATAACGCTGGTGGCCTTGATCACCTGCTCTGGAAGCTTGTTCCAGTGATCTACAACCCTTTCTGTGAAGAAATACTTCCTTATGTCACTATCGAATTTCCCTCCTCTGAGTTTGAATGGATGTCCCCTTGTGACCGAGGGTCCCCTGAGAAAGAAGATGTCTTCTTCCACCTCGACACGTCCCGTGATGTATTTAAATGTCTCAATCATGTCCCCCCTCTCCCTGCGCTCCTCTAGAGTGTAGAGCTGCAATTTGTTTAGTCTTTCTTCGTACGAGAGACCCTTGAGCCCCGAGATCATCCTAGTGGCCATCCGCTGAACCGACTCAACTCTAAGCACGTCTTTACGGTAATGTGGCCTCCAGAATTGCACACAGTATTCCAGATGAGGTCTCACCATGGTTCTGTACAGTGGCATTATGACTTCAGATTTGCGGCTAACGAAGCTTCTATTGATACATCCCATAAGTTGCCTTGCTTTGGATGAGGCCTTCTCTACTTGTTTGGCGGCCTTCATGTCTGCACTGATGATTATTCCCAAGTCTCTTTCTTCTGAAGTCCTAGCTAGTGTTTCTCCATTTAAGGTGTAAGGTTTGCATGGATTTCTGCTACCGAGATGCATAACCTTACATTTCTTAGCGTTGAAGTCCAGCTGCCATGTCGAGGACCAGTTTTCCAACGTAAGCAGATCCTGCGTCATACTATCCTGCAGATTGCTTTCACTTACTATATTGCATAGTTTGGCGTCATCAGCGAATAGAGTTACTTTACCCTGAAGCCCTTGGGTCAAGTCTCTTATGAATATGTTAAAAAGGAGTGGACCCAGGACCGAGCCCTGTGGCACTCCGCTGGTCACCTCTGATGTTTCAGAGAGGGTGCCGTTGACCATCACCCTCTGACGTCTTCCACTCAGCCAATCTTTGACCCATGCAATTAGTGTCTCGCCTAACCCCATCGATTTCATCTTGTTTAATAGTCTACGGTGTGGGACGCTGTCGAAAGCTTTACTGAAGTCTAAGTACACTATGTCCAGAGACTCTCCCGAGTCCAGCTTTCCTGTTACCCAATCAAAGAAGCTGATAAGATTGGATTGGCATGATCTACCCTTAGTGAATCCATGTTGACTAGGATCCCTTAGATTCCCCTCATCCAAAATCGTGTCTAATTTACATTTAAGTAGAGTTTCCATGAGTTTACACACTATTGATGTGAGACTCACTGGTCTGTAATTTGCAGCCTCCGCTCTGCAACCCTTTTTGTGCAGAGGAACGACGTTAGCTGTTTTCCAGTCCAGGGGGACTCTCCCTGTACTTAGGGAGAGATTGAAGAGCATGGTTAATGGTTCCGCCAGGACATCGCACAGCTCCCTGAGAACTCGTGGGTGCAATTTGTCTGGTCCCATGGCTTTGCTTACCTTGAGTCTTGACAGTTCGCTGTAAACATCAGCTGGTGAGAACCCAAGATTCTGAAATGGGTCTTCCTTGCTTGGCTTTGCTTCCAGCTGTGGCCCGTGTCCAGGTGCCTCGCAGGTAAAGACTGAGCAGAAGTAATCGTTCAGTAGTTTGGCTTTTTCGGAATCTGTTTCCACATAAATCCCATCTGCTGTTCTAAGACGTACTATCCCATTTGTGTTCTTCTGCCTGTCACTAATATACCTGAAGAAGGATTTGTCCCCTTTCTTAATGTTCTTTGCTAGAGTTTCTTCCACTCGAAGTTTGGCCTCCCTGACTGCTGTTTTGACCGCTGCAGACCTTGTCTTGTATTCAATTTTAGCTTCTTTCTCCCCGGTGCATTTGTATGAAAGAAATGCTCTTTTCTTGTCCTTGACTAGGTGTGAGATCTCATCAGTGAACCAACGGGGTTTCTTCTTTCTTTGTTGTTTATTTACCGATTTTATGTAGCGGATAGTTGCTTCGTGTAGTGTCCTTTTCAGTGTTGACCACATAGCTTCCACATCATCCGTTGTTTCCAGAGCCTGTAGCGTCTGATGGACGAAATCACCCATGCTTGCGAAGTCAGTGCCCCGGAAATTGAGTACCTTCGTTTTTGTTTGTGATCTAGGGAAGCCCTTTCTAAGGTTGAACCATACCATGTTATGGTCACTGGTTGCCAGCGTTTCTCCCACCAAGACTTCCGTGACGCTTTCCCCGTTCGTAAGTATCAGGTCCAGGATGGCCTGGGCCCTAGTGGGCTCTAGTACCATTTGTTTGAGCTGTACTCCCTTCATGGATGTTAATATCCTCTTGCTACTACAAGTTGTTGCTGAGAATGTGTTCCAGTCTACATCAGGCATGTTGAAGTCCCCTAACAGGACAACGTCCCCCCGTAAGGTGATATTCTCAATGTCTTCAATTAATTCATTGTCTTTGTCCTCCGATTGTCTTGGAGGTCTGTATACCACACCGAGGTATAGGCATTTCTCTCCGCCTCTGGCCAGGTTTACCCAGATGGATTCCCCAGTGTACTTGACATCTGTGATCCTAGTTGTCTTGATGTTCTCTTTGATGTAAAGTGCTACCCCACCTCCCAACTTACCCTCTCTATCTTGGCGAAGCAGGTTATATCCTGGTATAGTTATATCCCACCCATGAGAGTCAGTGAACCATGTTTCGGATATTGCTACCATGTCTAGGTCTGCATTTACTATTTCTGTTTCTAGTTCTAGAAATTTATTCCCTAGGCTGTGTGCATTTACATACATAGCTCTCCACTCTTTGTGTCTAAACCCCTTTAGAGAGTTACCCATCTGAATTAGAGTGTCTCCTAGCGAATCTTTTGCAGCAAGGGTACTTACCTCTGACTTAGAAGTGGAGTTTTGGTTCACCTTATTAGGATTGTTACTTACTGCTCCGGTATATAAATGGGTACCCTCCCCCAACTTACCTAGTTTAAAGCCCTTCGAAGCAGGCGGGCTACTCGGTGTCCGAAGACGTTCTTACCTCTGTTGGTCAGGTGGAGTCCATCTGATCCCTGGAGTCCCTGTAGTGCCTCCCCGTGATTCAGGAAACCGAAGTTCATTTCCCAGCACCATCGTTGTAGCCACTCATTTGTCTTCAGAATACGTTCGTCCCTGTCTCTTCCCTTGCCCCTAACAGGAAGAATTGAAGAGAATACTACCTGTGCTCCTGTCTGCTTCAGCCTCTCCCCCAGAGCTCTGAAGTCTCTAGCTATGCCCTCCAGAGTGTTCTTGGCAGTGTCATTCGTTCCGACGTGGATGAGCAGCATCGGGAAGTGGTCCTTGGGCCTGAGAAGCCTATCAAGACAGGCTGTCACATCTCGTATTCTGGCTCCAGGCAGACAGCAGACCTCCCTCGACTGCATATCTGGTCTGCATATTGGTCCCTCGGTGCCCCTCAACATGGAGTCCCCGATGACTATTACTCTGCGCTTCCTTTGGGGATGTCGATCAGATGTTCCCGGAACTGGAGTCGTGTGATGGGCGTCTTCCTGATTCTCGTCGGCCGTTCCTTCCTGTAAGATCTGGAATCTGTTCCTCAGGGTGAGTTGTGGGGTTGATGTGAAGCTACCCTGTGTACGAGAAAGAGAAGAAGATGAAGCTAAATAAGGTGTGGGTCTTCTGCGCTTGCCTGTGGAGGAGGTTACTAGCTGCCAGGAGTCGGCGTCTCCGGCCACCTCCTGCACCCCAATCATTGGTCTCAAAGCTGAAGGTTTGGGCGTCTCGAGGATGGACTCGTCGTGCGCCGGCACGGTGATGTGGGACAGCTCCTGGACGACCTCATCGATGAATGCCTCATCCTCTCGGATGCTCCGCAAGCGTTTCACCTCCTCCCTCAGGTTCCATAGTTCCTGTAAGATGTCACCGTCCAGCTGTTCCACCTCCTCTGGGTGAAGAAGAACTTCCTAACATTTGTATGGAATCTTTTCCCTTCTAACTTTAGCGAGTGCCCTCTTGTCCTCTTCACCTTGGAGAGGGTGAACAATCTCTCTTTCTCTACTAAGGGGTCCTTTTATCAAGCTGTGGTAGGGGTTTAATTCGCGTTAAACCGCCTGACGCGCTAGCCGCTAGCACCTGCATTGAGCAGGCATTAGTTTTTTAGCCGGCCACGGGGGTTAGCACGTGATAAAATGTCCGACGGGCTAACCCCGCTAGCGCGGCTTGATAAAAGGACCCCTAAGTCAATTCCCTTCAATATCTTGAATGTTTCGATTATGTCCCCTCTCAGTCTCTTCTTTTCAAGGGAGAAGAGGGCCAGTTTCTCTAGCCTCTCATTGTACGGCAACTCCCCCAGCCCCTTAACTATTTTTATCACTCTTCTTTGGACCCTTTTGAGTAGTGCTATGTCCTTTTTCATGTACGACGACCAATGCTCTGAAATTTTTATTTTGAAAGATTCCTGGGGCCAAAACTAGGTTCTCCTTCCTAAAACCCTTTTCCCAGAGTGCTTTGAACTTCAGGGAAGCTCCCCTCTCCCGGGATACCCCACTGACCCAGAAGACTTTCCTCTGATGTCAGCTCTGACATCGGAGGGAAGCCTTCTGTGTCGGCTTTGATGGAGGGGGGGTAGGAAGGAAGGACGGATCCCCTTTGGCGGCGGAGGGCGGACAGGAAGGATTGATCCCCTTTGGCGGCAGAGGGCGTACAGGAAGGAGTGATCCCCGCTGGTGGCTTCGGCAGAGGGGGGCGGGCAGGCAAGTAATATCCTCAGCGGTGGCCAGTGCCGCATATCCTCAAACGGCTCGCTTACCCCAAGGGTACGCGTACTGCGTGTTGAGAAACGCTGGTCTATACTACTAAACTATGCTTGAACAGTCTTATTCTGTGACATTTGTCTACTTTTTTTATATTTTTCTTCATGTGAATTTGACATATTTTCTGTTTCCATATCAATGCAGGTTTCTTCAGAAATATGTCCAGAAAGAAACGGAAAGTCTTAAATTAGCTAAAGCAAATGTGTCCAGTGCTACAAAAGCCTCCAGGCACAAAAAGATGCAAGAGCTCAGCAGTTTGGTGAAATATTTTATCAGATGTGCCAATCAAAGTTAGTGCTATGTGAATGATATTATTATACAGAAAGCTTATTGAATTACTGAACGATGTACAAAAAAATTGGTTCCATTCCATAATGGCTAAATGCAGCTTTAAGGCCTAAGACTGGCAGATGTAATGCTTTGGAGCAAAAAAAAGAAAGTAGTGAGAACCAAACTAATTTTAGCTCAAGGTAAAAAACCACTTTTATTAGTTGGACTTATCGCCTGCCTCAGGAGTGGAAAAAAAAAATCAAATGATGGGTATTGCACTAAAGTTCATGTGGGCACAAGACATCTGAGCAACAAATTGCTGTTCCTTGTGATTATGCCTTTTGGAAACCTGCAATTCAGTTGCAGCATACAATGTTCTCCCAGAAACATATGTAATGAGGAATCCTTCACCAGATTGTTTCTAAAAACATTTTACTATCAACAAGCTCTTTATCTCCCTTTTACCTATCACAGCTGAGATCTAGTCCAGTCCTAGAACACTTTAAGGACCTCTTTTACAAAGCCGCAGTAGTGATTCCCCCGCAGCAAATGCACCAAAGCCTATTCAATTACTATGGTCTTCAGTACATTTGCCATGAGAGAATCACGACCGCAGCTTTGTAAAAGGGTCCCTAAATGTTGAACGTTTTGACTGCATTCTTTGCTATGAGTGTTTTAATCTGTCCTTTTATTTATGGAGTTCCATTCGATTTTATTTTTAAAATTTGATTACTATTGTAACCCACATATTCCTTTATTGGGAATATGCAGTATAGAAATATTTTCATAAAGATAAGTATCTGCATCAAGTTGAAATTGGTTTGGTCCTCCCCTGCTTTATTTTTTGCTCTGACTATTGATTCGTAGAAGTTTCCTCCTCCTTTTTTAAATTTCTAAACAACTTTGGAGGTTAGCATCTATTTTTTTAAAAATGCTGATTACCATGATATCTGGATATTTCATTTTTTGGTCTAAAAATCTCAGTTTTTATATTTGAATATATACAGTAATACTACTCGATACCGATTAACATCGATTTTAGATCATTATGTAAAATTATGTGCACAACTGATCTTATTTTTTAAGTTTGCACATGCAGCTTTGCATACTGAGGGCTCCTTTTACAAAGGTGTGTTAGGGCCTTAACGTGTGGAATAGTGCGCGCTAGCCGCTACCGCCTCCTCTTGAGCAGGCGGTAGTTTTTCGGGTAGCGCACGCTATAGCGCGGGCTAATCCGGTATGTGCACTAAAAACACTAGTGCACCTTTGTAAAAGGAGCCCTAAATATAAAATTTGGTGTGAGAATTTTATAGAATTTCCCCATAAATGTACAGCACACCAAGGATATTTCCGTGATAAAGTGACCTGGATATAAAACAAGAAATAACCATTATTGCAATTGTCTTCAAAATATCTGGGGGAAAAAAATGAACAAAGATCATATGCATAAAAATTTAGAGGGCCTTTTACTAAGCTGAGGTAAGTAATATGTGTGCTTATCGCAGGGTAAAAATCACTACCATGGAGTGCTCTCGTGCATCCCACAGTGGTTTTGTATTCAGTACACACTACCCACATGCTAAAAAAAATATAGAAAATATTTTTTAGTGACTGGGTGGGTCAGTTGGTAGTGAATAGGCGTGCCTAGCAATAATCGATTAGCACAACTACATCGTCGTGCAAGAACCTTACCTCCCTGCAGTGCTGAATTATGAGCGCCTCTGACCATGATCTTTCCCTCGATATCCCGGATATCACAAAGCTGGTCACGGACTACTTGAAGTTACCTGAAGGGTCCCTGTGAGTGGCTAAGACTATGGCCAAACTTTACCCTATGACTAGGTGGATTCGCTGATGGCTAGTGAAGGAGGTGTGATGGGGTTTTTAAAAATTATATTTATTCATTTATTACATAACATAATAAAATGACAGAAATAAAGATAAATCGCATATAGGAATATAATCTAAACAACATTGCATTAAATCTAGCCCAAAAAGTAAAACACATAACTAATAGGAAATCTTTTCTTAGCTCTTTCATATATCATACAAACAGGCAAAATAAACTTATATTTTGTTCACTTTTATCCTCAACCACTACTAATTCTTTTTCAGAATTTATCTGAGGTACATGCTAATCTTGAAAAACTATCTCCAAATGAGAAGGATCCATAAAAGTATATTTATTATTCCCAAATGCAACCAGGCATTTACAAGGGAACTTAAGAAAGAAAATTAAGCCCCTATCGCCAAATTCCTAGACTTTAGTTGTAGGAAATGTTTTCTACGCAGTTTGCATCTGCCTGGTTACATAAGTGAATATCGTCAGTTGCTGACCACAAAACAATGCTTGCTTCTTGGTAAAATATCTCTCTTTTCTACCTCAGTTTGAAAGGTAACAAGCAAGGTAGCTCTCTTAGCTATGTTGTCTTTAGAGGATTCCAAAAACTGTGATATATTCAAAACTATCTAGAGATACTAAATGATCTATTTCCCCTTCCTCAATTACATCCTTGGAAGATAGTAAATTTTCTCAGGGAGAGTGTGATCTTCCTATGCTCCTGCCCCGTGCAAAGCCATCATCAAAATGGCTGCCGTGAGTTCCCATTGTAGTCTCGAGACTACAACGGGAACTCAAGGCAGCCATCTTGATAATGGCTCTGCATGGGGCAGGAGCATAGGAAGATCACTCGCACCCCGTGTCACTGCTAGACCACCAGGTAAGGTCCAGGGAGGTTCGGGCAGCCTGCAAAAAATCGCGAATAATCAAATTCGCGAGTAGTAAAACCGTGAATCCAAATGGAGAGCTGTACAGTTTATTTAAATCATGCACACAATTGTATATGGATTATTATATTTCTATAAGTAGTATATTTTTCTTGTTTTTAAGTCCTTTGAAGATTTTTTTTTTTTTTTTGAACAATTGCAATAATGGCCATTTATATTTCGGTCACTTATGATTGAATTGTCCTTAGTGAAATGTACATTTAAGACTCTTATACTAAGCTGTATTAAAAAGCTAGCATGGGTTCTAACAGAGTGAGCCATCAAAACAACCAGCATGCCTTCCCCTATGTGAAGTGCAGTATGTCAAAGCCTATCCCATGCTTTTATGAATGTATAATATTGGCTTGTTGATAAATTATCAAAGAGTATGTTTGCTTTATGAAAACATAGGTTTTGATCATTGTCTGCTTTCAACATAGGAGCCCCTCGGTTAAAACTGCAAGACCTTCTGAATCACGTGATGGACACTGTAAAAGATTCAATGAGTTCTACTTCTTGTAGAGCAGATTATAGCAGCATACTACTAAAAGATATCCTATCTGTTCGGAAATATTGGTGTGAAATATCACAGCATCAGTGGGCAGGTATGTTAGTATTTGTTCTAACATCATATTTTGTAGAAATCCATGTATGTACCAACTTCATTTGTTGTGAACTGCCTAGAACCATTTTGGTCTGGCGGTATATAAGAATAAAGAGAGAGAGAGAGATAAGCCGCCAGAATTGAGAGAGAAGGCAGCCGCCCGAATTAAGAGAGAGAAGGCAGCTGCCAGAATTAACAAAAGTTACCGGGAGGGGGGGGTTCCTGCCCGCTTTGGGGGTGGTGCCCTGCCTGCCACTAGATTGCTCTGTTCCAGCCTGCCCTGTGCCCTGTCCTACCATGCATCTTATGATCAGGTGCGTCTTATAGAGCGAAAAATATGATACATTTTGAATTTTCTGAATTTTAAGGATACATTTCATTGTAGGGATTTGTTAGAAGTCAACTAAGGCCTTGGGATTACTTAAGTCAAAAATCTCTGCTCCAAGCAGGGAGGGATGTACTGTACAGTATAGTTGTAGGAGTTACATTAAAGGGCAATTAGGGGAGAGGTAGAGAGCTACAATTAATTTAAGGATAGGACAACGAAGTCAAGAGAAGGAGGGATCTATGACTGTTATTAGCTGGTGAATAGCGGTATGGTCGAAGGAAGAAGGGATCGTAGTAGATGGAAGTTGGACTTAGTTGCTGGTAGAGCTCAGGTGTCAAAAAGGAGGGTCTTTAGTTTCTTTTGAAATTTGGTGTAGTTAGGTTTTGTCCTGACAATTTCAGTGAGGTCGTTCCAAGTTTTCGTTCTCAAGAATGTGAGCATTGAGTGGAATACTCATTTGTACTTGAGATTTTTTGTTGTTGGGAGATTCAGTTGTATCCTGTTAAGATTTTTGCTTGAGATGGACCATGCCGAGGACAATAGATGTTTCAAATCTTTATTCATTTTTTGTGTTACAACAAGTGTTACAAATAAACTCAATAGAAACTTGAATACACACTTGACTAACTCATATATTAATATCAATTTTAACATTTTTTGATAAACATTATTTTATAAAATTATAATATTATACAATGAATCTAAATTTCTGATATTTTTATTGAATATAATAATCCCCTATCCCTCCCTCCTTCCCAATCAATAATACATAAATCAACTTTATTGTATATTTTTTAAAATATTAATTTAGTATGTAATAATCAAAAATAAAAACCCACCCCATTCCCCTCTTTTCAAATATCTTGTCATGGGAAAAGTTGATTTTTCATTAGAGAAATCATGTTAACGGTCTTCAGATATTTCCAAATTTTATTTTATTTATAGGAAAAATTACCATTCCTTACAAAAATCTGTTAATGGTCCCCATATTTTTTGAAATTTATTCATGTATCCTTTGTGTGTTGCAATAGCGAGTTCCATTTTATATATGTGGCATACCGAATTCCACCAGAACATATAATTCAATCTATCATGTTGTTTCCAATTGGATGTGATTTGTTGTATTGCAATTCCAGTTAAAATAAATAAAAGTTTGTTATTACTTGATGAAATTTGGCTTTTTGTTCTCATGGTTGTTCCAAATAATATAGTATCATATGTCAAGGCTACCGGATTTTCTAACATTCTATTAATTTGGGGCCAAATTGATTTCCAGAATGATAGGATAAATGGACAAAAGAATAAAAGATGATCTAATGTCCCAATTTCAATATGACAATGCCAGCATCTATTGGATCTTGAACTATCTATTTTTTGTAAACGAACAGGGGTCCAAAAAGCTCTATGTAGAAGAAAAAACCAAGTTTGTCTCATAGATGCTGACATCGTACATTTTAGCCTCCAAGACCAAAGTCGTGGCCATTGAGATGCACTAATTTGGTGCTTTATCTCAATGCTCCAAATGTCTCTAAGACCATTTTTTGGTTTTTTATTTATATATCCGGATATTAATTTATACCACTGTGCGGCTTTATGACCTATTGAGTCCATCTGGAAACATAAGAATTCCAAACTGTGATATTTAGTAAGATCTTTCCATTCAGGGAACCCTTTCTGAATAGATTGCTTCAATTGCAACCATTTAAAATATTGTGTTTTATTAAGACCAAATTTATGTTGCAATTGTGAAAACTCCAGCAATTTATCATTTTTTATTACATCATCTAAAGTACGAATGCCTGCTATCATCCAATGTTTCCAGATGACTTTAAAACCGCTAATTTTGATCTTGGGGTTTAGCCATATAGTTTGATTGGTTGATTTACTAATTGGAATTTGAGTAAGATTACTTATGTATTTTAAAGTTTTCCAGGTATCCATAAATATTTTATGATCTTTGTATAACCTTGGCAATTTGATACTAACTACATGATTAAGACGTAATGGAAACATAAGCCTCCATTCCAGCCAAAACCAGTCTGGAATATTATCTGTGGGTTCTGGGAGGATCCAATACATACCATGACTTAAGATATAGGCTTGATGATACCTATAAAAGTTGGGAAAATTTACCCCTCCCTCCTTAATTGGTTTTTGCAATGACACTAGAGCAATTCTTGGTTTTTTATCAAGCCATATAAATTTTGTCAAAATCCTATTTATTTTTGTATAAAACGAATCTTGAAAGAAAACTGGTATCATCCCCATTTGGTAACATACTACAGGTAAAATCATCATTTTTACAGTTTGTACTCTTCCCCACCAAGATAAATGCAAAGGATTCCATTGCTCACACATTTCTATTACTTTTTGTAATAAACATTTTTCATTAATTTTCATTGTTTCATCTACTGTTTTTGTTATCAAAATTCCAAGGTATTTAATATATTCTTCTTTCCAAACAAAAGGGAATGTATCAAATAAACCTTTTGTACAGTGTATATTTAGTGGAAGAATCTCTGATTTATTCCAATTAATTTTATATCCTGAAAAATTTCCAAATTTCTCAATCAGTTCAAGTAGATGTGGAATGGTGGATTCTGGATTCTTCAAATATAGTAATAAATCATCTGCGTAAGCAGATATCTTATATTCTTTATCTGAATGAGGTATACCCTGTATCTCCTTTGCTTGTTGGATGGCTAATATTAAGGGTTCTAAAACAATATCAAACAGCAAAGGGGATAAGGGACATCCTTGTCTAACTCCTCTCTGTAGATTAAATTTTTCTGAAAACGTATTATTAATATATAATCTAGCAGAAGGGGAGCTATACATTGTTTGTATCATTTGTATAAATCCAGGACCTATACCAAACCATTCCATTGCCTGATACATAAAAGGCCATTCTACTCTATCAAAAGCCTTTTCTGCATCTAATGAAATTGCAAAAGTAGGTTCATTCATTTTCTTTGTTAAATATAATATATGGAATGTTAATCTGGTATTGTGAGATGAATGTCTTTGAGCAACGAATCCTGTTTGATGCATACCTATTATATGGGGGAGAGCTTTAGCTAATCTTAGCGCAAGTATTTTTGCTAATAATTTTCCATCTACATTTATTAAAGATATTGGTCTATAGTTTGAGACCAAAGTGGGATCTTTATTAGATTTTGGCAAAACAATAGTTAAAGATTCTGCTATAGTGCCTTTAATACAACCTTTATTGAGTTGATATTGATAAAGATTTAATAAATAGGGTAATAAAAAATTTTGAAATGTTTTATAAAATTCCACTGTATATCCATCACCACCTGGAGCGGATCCAACTCTAAGGGATTTCAAAGCTGTTCCTAATTCTTTTAGTGATATTGGTTCTTCTAAACTTCGTTTTATATGTTCAGGAATTTTTGGACCCTCTAACATTTTTAAAAATTCAGAACCATCTTTTTCTTTATTTAAATAATTTTCGGAAGAATAAAGAGATTTATAAAATTTTAGGAATTGTTTTAAAATAGGTTCAATTTGTGTATATGTATTTCCATTTTCATCTTTTATAGCTATTAATTTTGTTTTCCTTTTTTTCGCTTTAAGATAATTTGCCAATATTCTTCCTGATTTATTTGAATTACCATAATACAACGTTTGTTGAGAAAATAAATCTTTCCTAATCATCTTAGATGAGATCTCATTATATTTACCTTTTAATTTTAATAATTCTTGTTGAATAGAATATTCCCATTTTTCTATAAGTTTTGATTCTAAATTTTTAATCTCTTTTTCTAAGATTAAAAATTGTTTTTTAATTTGTTTTTTTAGAAAAGCCGAATAAGAAATTATTTGTCCTCTAATTGATGCCTTAAAAGCATCCCATAAAGTTTCTCTGTTAATCTCATCTTTATCATTTATTTGAAAAAATTCTTTCATTTTTGTTAGAAGATTTTCACAAAAATTTGGGTCAACCAACAGTGTATTATCTAATTTCCAAATTGGTCTGTTATTATTTTGATCTGTAGTTTTAATTTTGATCCACACTCCACCATGATCAGATAAAATAATTGGATCAATGGCTGCTTGTGTCACTTGATGTGCAAGATGATTTGAAGTAAAGATATAATCTATTCTTGAAAAGGAATTATGAACATGAGAACAGAAAGAAAATTCCCGACCATCAAAATGAAGTATTCTCCATATATCTGTTAAATCGCAAGATTGAATCAAATTATCTAGTCCCATAGATTTCATAATTCTACTTGGGTTTTTATCTAATAAAGGATCCATTACAGCATTGAAGTCCCCTGCTACTATAAGATTTGAAGTAGCCAGTGGTATGATCAGTTGTTGAAGAGTTTTAAAGAATTCATTTTGGTTCGAATTAGGGGCGTATATATTAATTAACGTCATGGTAGTATTTCCCATATTCATTTCCACCATTATCCATCTTCCATGAATATCTGAAGCTTTTAGTTTAAATGAAGCAGAGCATTTTTTATTAACTAAAATAGCAACACCCGCTTTTTTTCCTATAGCTGGTGAGAAAAAACAATATTTGACCCAACCTCCTTCTAGCTTATTAGATTCTATATGTGAGAGGTGGGTCTCTTGTATAAGGCATATATCTGCATCTTGCCTTTTTAAAAATGATAGTGCTTTTTTCCTTTTTATCATATGATTTAGACTGTTAACATTTAAGGACATTATTTTAATATCCATTTATCTTTTTAATTTTTCAGGTATTAAATTATATATATTTTCCCAATATTTTAAGTATTTCATATCTCTTCTTTCCTTTACACCCATAATTACCTTATATAACTCCCTTTTATTCCATCCCATCCCTCCTATCCCTCCCTTCCCCCCCTTATTAATTACGAAAACTTGGATACGCAGATTGAGGTTAGATTTAGATAACTCCCCCAAGCTATTAATAATTTATCTAAAGTACTACCATCTTTTCTCTATATCTGTATATTTTCTCTTCTTGTATCATTAATTATAAGAATAAATAAAAAAAAAAAAATTTTTGTCATTCTTATATATTAAAAGATTATTTTTCTATATTTGTATATCTTTAAATCCATAAGAATGACTATCATTTACATTACATTACTTATATCTGAGAATATGGAATATATATATAAAAAACCCCCATCAATTACAATTCTTTTTTTTTTTTTTTTTTTTTTTGGATCTTTTCAAGGTGGTAAATTATTTTTACCTTAAAAAGCTTTCATACCTGGGTATAATAAAAGTATCATGTTAAAGGCATCCGAGCTTAGCCTCTTTCCGCGGAACTGTAATAAGAGTCTCCAGCACAGGCATTCTCTCATCTCTTATGCTCACTATTTTCCTATGATTCTCGAGAGAATCGCCATCCCCGTGCCAGAAATATTCATCACAGTTCCCGCAGAGGAGTGCTAGGTTGAACAAACTGTGGATGCTAAGATTCAACTTAACAAAGAAAAGAACGATTATCTATATAAGAAGAAACATGAAGTTTGAGACAAAATATATTTAAAAACTTATCAGGCAAATTTTGCGTCTCAAATAAATTCTTTTCATATATATCGTATTTGAAACGCATTGTAATGTATCTGAAACGCAAAATTAAACCGGAAGTACCGCCTTCAATAGGAAATCAAACAAACCAATCACTTCGTGTTTTTTCTTTTTTTATAATCTTCTCTGTGATTGAAGGATGATTCTCCTTCTCACCATTACTCCGCCCTCAATATTTTTCAACCAATCAGTACATCTTTAAGTTTGTTTGAAAAAAAAAAAACTTCCTTCGTCACCATTCGAATTCGGAGACGGATCTCAGTCCATTTTTCGTTCCTGCATGTAAGTTTATTCTATTTATTCTGTTTAGAATTCTAGAATTTAAATTTTTGTGTTTCTTCAGTTTTCTTGTTATCCATGGAGAATGTTGCAAGTTGTTTAAATCTTTAATTCGATCCTTGTGCGTTCTCTTTCCGTTGCTTTGAAAGATCCAAATCTTTAACCGATGTTTTCAAAAAGTTCTTATATTGAAAGTCATATGAAATATATTATCATATAAGTCAAAGTTTTCACAAATTGGTCATTAAATGTCCTTTAAATTGTCATTGGTTGCTCAAGTTGATCCATAAATTCCTGTAGTTTTTTTGGATCCGTAAAGTTTTGTGTTTTGTTAGCAATAGTAACCTTCATAATCGCCGGGTAAAGGAGCCCAAATCTAGCTCCTAGAGATCTTAGTTGTGGTCTCATGTCTAAGAATTGTTTTCTTCTTGTTGCTGTTTCTTTCGCAAAGTCCGGGACAATATGTATTTTTGAGTCTTGGCATTTGAGATTTTTGTTTTCCTTGGCTATTTGACATATTTCAATTGCTTGTTGATGTCTTAAAAGTTTGAAAATTAAAGTTCTTGGACCTGTTTGAGTGTTATTTCTTTGTGTTGGAATCCTATGAGCTCTTTCAATTTCTAGTTCCGTTTTAAATTTCAGTGGTAGTATTTTAGGTAGAAATTTTTCCAGAAATGCAATTGGATCGTTTTTTTCCACACCTTCAGGTAATCCGATTATTCTTAAATTATTCCGTCTTTCACGATTCCGGCTGTCTTCAAGATTTTTTTTAATCTCTGTTATTTCTTTCCATATGATTTTGCTGTGGTTCATATCTATATTTAATTGTTCTGTAATATCTTCCAATGTTGAAATTCTATTTTCTGTGATGTCCACTCTTTTAGTAAGGATTGCAGCATCTTCCATTGCTTTTTGTAGTTTTTTGTTACTATCTAAGACAATTTCTTTTATTTGTCTTAGTTCTTCCATAACGTCGAGATTTTTTTCTGTTGGTAGCGGGGTTTTAGAGGGTGTACCTGGCTCTGGTTTTGACCTCTTATTGCTTCCCGATATTCCGGTTCCCAAATCAGCTTTATTTTGTTTAGTTGAAGTCATGTTTCAATATATTTCGTAATTTCTTTAAAATATTTGGTAGTATTTCTTGTATATATGCTTGTATATGTGGAGCTACTCGTTTATCCAACCATCAGAGTTCGCGTCCAAGCCACGCCCTCCCGAGGACAATAGATGAATGAGTGGCGCATCAGAGTTTCTGAAAAGTATGCAGTGTATAATGCAGGATGTTTTGAACTTTATTTGGGATGAGACGGGTAGCCAGTGAAATTGGTTGAGGTAATTGGAGACCGAGTCATATTTTTTCAGTTTGGATATGAGTCTTATTGCTGTGTTTTGTATGAGCTGCATTTTGTAGACAAGGGTGACGTTAATTCCCATGTAGGTAGAATTACAGTAATCTAGCTGGGGCGGGATCAGCATCTGCACGATTAGGGCTAAATGGTGTTGATAAAAGTATGGTCTGATGAGTTATAGTTGTCTCATAGTGAAGAGAGTTTTCTTCTAAAGGTTGGAGATTTGTGGTTCCATAGTTAATGTGGAGTCCAAAATTAAATTCAAGAATTTTGGAGGATTTGTCTACTGTGAAGGTGTAACCTGATTGGAGAGTGATGCTTGGTGCTGTCTGTTGAGGGGTATGAAAGTAAAGAACTTTGGTTTTAGAGGCATAGTTTGTGGATTGTTGCCTAGGTTTGAATTCTATCTGTTATTTGAGATTTTTTGGATAGTGTCAGTTGGTTATTGGGATGAGGAGAAGGATGTCATCCACATATGACATAATGTTCTCATCCTCGAGTTTGATGTCTCCAAACGAGCTCATGGACAGGTTAAGTAAGATAGGGGAGAGTGGGAAGTGTTGTGCAACACCACAGAAGGCCTTCCAGTTGTTGGAGAGGACCCCATCCTTTTTGATAGTATATTCTATGTTTTGAAGAAAATCTCTCTCTCTCTCCTATATTTAGGAATTTAGTAAAAATTTGAGTCTAAATTTAGGATCTCAGCCCTAGTAAAGTTTTTCAGAGATCAATTTTGGAACCTAACTCTCAAAACCAGACTCAATAATTTTTATGTCTGATAGACACTGTTTTAAAGTTGTTAGTAGTAAAGATATAATTTAGAAGCTAATATATTGTTTTTCACAGATATGTTGACTTCGTACTTCAAGTTGTATCTTCAGCCTTCCAATGAAATCAACAGAGTTCTATTGGCCAGAATTATTCACACTTTGGTCAGGGGATGCTGTTTGCAGATGGATGGTCTAAGTTCCAAACTTTTTGATTTCTTTTCAAAAGCAATGCAGCATGTCAGGTAATACCTTTCTTTCGTTATCTGCAATAACGTTCCAGTTAATGTATACATTTTCAGTCACTTCCTTCATAATAGAAAGTATTCCAGCATTTATAGGAATTCTGTATATTGTTAAAAACTTTATCTAAGGACAACGTGTAATTAAACTCTGGAATTTGTTGCTGGAGAATATGGTAAAATCAGCTTAGCAGGGTTTAAAAAAGGTTTGCATAGGCCATTATTGAGATGGCTTGGGAAAATCCATGGCTTATTCCTAGGATAAGAACATAAGAAGTTGTCTCCGCTGGGGCAGACAAGAGGTCCATCTCGCCCAGCGGTCCGCTCCCGCGATGGCCCATCAGGCCCACTGCCTGAACAGTGGTCTCCGACTAATTTTATAAATTATCTCTAATCCTATCCCTCTACTCTTATCTGTATCCCTCTATCCCTTTGTCCTCCAGGTACCTGTCCAGACCTTCTTTGAAGCCCTGTAGTGTGCTTTTGCTTATCACATCCTCCGGTAGCGCGTTCCATGTATCCACCACCCTCTGGGTGAAAAAGAATTTCCTGGCGTTTGTTCTAAACCTCTCCCCTTTCAATTTCTCTGAGTGTCCCCTTGTGCTTGTGGTTCCCCATAGTTTGAAAAATCTGTCCCTATCTACTTTTTCTATGCCCTTCATGATCTTGAAGGTTTCTATCATGTCTCCTCTAAGTCGTCGCTTTTCCAGCAAGAAAAGCCCCAGTTTTTTCAGTCTGTCAGTATATGAGAGGTCCCCCATACTCTTTATTAGCTTAGTTGCTCTTCTCTGGACTCTCTCAAGTACCATCATGTCCTTCTTGAGGTACGGCGACCAGTACTGGACACAGTACTCCAGGTGCGGGCGCATAAAATCTGCTGGAGAACCCCGCAGTGCGGCTTCGGGGGGGATGCCTCCTCTGTCCGCCAGCCGCTGAAGAACCCTGCAGTGCCGCTTTGGGGGGATGCCTCATTTGTCCACCAGCCACTGAATTACCCCTGAGCCCACACAGCGCTACTTCATGGGGATTCCTCTTCCGTCTGTTGGTCAGCCTTCCACGCCGGGTGCCTTCCGCATGTTGGAGAGCCTATGAGAGCCCACGCAGCCAAGTTTCGTCCCACCTATATGATCATGAACAGACAGGGAAAAAATGCTTCAGTACCTGAATAAATTCATGTAAACCATTCTGAGTTCTCCTGGGAGAACGGTATAGAAAACTGAATGAATGAATGAATAAATAAATGATAAAGGGGATGGAACGCCTCTTGTATGAGGAAAGATTAAATAGTTTAGGGCTCTTCAGCTTGGAAAAGAGACAGTTCAGGGGCGATATGATTGAATTCTACAAAATCCTGAATGGTGTAGAATGGATACAAGTGAATCAATTTTTTTACTCCATTAAAAATTACAAAGACTAGGAGGATCTGTTAGGGTCGAATGGTGACCCCTCTGCACTCGGCGCCGGCTCAGCTTATGATGGTCCTCCTTGGTCACATGGCCTACACAGTTCACGTGACTCCTTTTGCCAGACTTCACCTCAGTATTCCTCAATGACTCTGGCGTCCCAATGGAACCCGGTTCGGGATCCTCTCTCTCGACGCATTGTCGTGACTCCTTTGTTGAGGAGATCTCTCCGTTGATGGTTGCTCTCTTCCAATCTTTCCAGAGGTTTTCTGTTCCATGCTCCTCCTTCGCAGAAGGTCCTCACGATGGACTCATCGACCTATGCTTGGGGGGGCTCATCTGGACAGTCTGCGCACTCACGGTCTGTGGTCCCGTGCCGACTGCCTTTATCACATCAATCTTCTGGAGCTTCGAGCGATTTTTCTCGCGCTGCAAGCTTTTTGTCACCTACTTCGCGACCGAGTGGTGCTGGTTTGTACGGACAACCAGGTCGCCATGTATTATATCAACAAACAGGGGGGACACAGGGTCCAGGTCCCTGTGCCAGAAGGCGATGCGTCTCTGGGATTGGGCCATCCGCCACAACATATTTCTTCGAACTGTCTATATTCAGGGCCAGCGGAACTGTCTGGCAGACAAGTTGAGTCGTATTCTGCAGCCTCACGAGTGGTCTCTCCATTCCGCAACTCTGCGTCAGGTGTTTGCTCGTTGGGGGACTCCAGACGTCGATCTATTCGCGTTCCCCTCAATCACAAGTTGCCCTGCTTCTGCTCCAGGGTTTACACCTCTCTCAGGATCGAGGCGGATGCCTTCCTTCTGGATTGGACGGACAGGTTCCTGTATGCATTCCCTCCGTTCCCTCTGATTCTGAAGACTCTCGTCAAGCTCAAGTCTTTGTGTGCCACCATGATTCTGATAGCTCCTCGGTGGCCCCGAAAACCTTGGTTCTCCCTTCTGGGCTCCCTCTGCCTATTTTTCCTTCTCTGCTTACACAGAGTCAGGGTTCTCTGCTTCATCCCAACCTCCAGTCTCTGCACTTAACAGCTTGGTTCCTCGAGACTTAATGCCCTCGTTCCAGTTCTCCCAGCATGTGCTGGATGTGCTGGAGGTGTCTCGGAAGGAGTCCACTCGCCAATGTTACCATCAGAAGTGGACCCGCTTTTCTTCCTGGTGTGCTACTCGGCAGCTGGAGCCCCTGTCTGCCTCCTTGTCAGCTGTACTGGATTATCTGTTGCACTTGTCTGGCGCTGGGCTCAAGTTCTCTTCGGTTCGAGTCCACCTTAGTGCCATTGCTGCTTTTCATCAGCCGATTGACGGGAAGCCTATCTCTGTTCATCCTGTGGTTTCCCACTTCATGAAAGGACTTTTCCACGTTCATCCGCCCCTCAAACCTCCTCTGTTAGTTTGGGACCTTAACGTGGTCCTTGCTCAATTGATGAAACCCCCGTTCGAGCCGCTAGCGCGGGCTCACTTGAAGTTTCTTACTTGGAAGGTTGTGTTTCTTATTGCTCTCACTTCTGCCCATCGGGTCAGTGAGCTTCAAGCCTTGGTTGCGGAACCCCCTTTCACTGTCTTCCATCTTCTTGCCCAAGATTGTTTCTGATTTTCACATCAACCAATCCATTGTTCTTCCTGTGTTTTTTCCAAAGCCCCATTCTCACCCTGGTGAGGTGGCTCTGCATTCTCTTGATTGTAAGCGGGCGTTGGCCTTCTACTTGAAGTGCACCGCTCTTCACCGTTCTGCTCCCCAGCTGTTCATCTCTTTTGATCCCAATCGCTTGGGTCGCTCTGTTTCTAAGCGGACCATTTCTAACTGGTTGGCCGCTTGTATCTCTTTCTGTTACGCTCAGGCTGGTCTCTCCCTGCCGGGTCGAGTCACGGGCCACAAGGTCTGAGCGATGGCGGCGTCTGTTGCTTTCCTCCGCTCGACTCCCATTGAGGAAATCTGTAAAGCTGCCACTTGGTCCTCGGTTCATACGTTCACTTCGCATTACTGTCTGGATGCTTTCTCCAGGCGTGATGGCTGCTTTGGCCAGTCTGTTTTGCGAAGTCTGTTCTCCTAAATTGCCAACTTTCCCTCCATTCTGTTATAGTTAGCTTGGAGGTCACCCACATGTAGAGAATATGCTGCCTGCTTGTCCTGGGATAAAGCACAGTTACTTACCATAACAGATGTTATCCAGGGACAGCAGGCAGATATTCTCGCAACCCACCCACCTCCCCGTGGTTGGCTTCTTTGTTTGCTATCTGAACTGAGGACACGCTGAGGAGATGCATGCCCTAGGCAGGGCGGGAGGGGCCTGCGCGCATGTGTGGGCCAATCGCAAGCATGAAGGTCTTCAAGCAAGTCTGCTTGCGAAAACGTCCGCTAGGGGGCTCCGTCGGTGACGTCACCCACATGTAGAGAATATCTGCCTGCTGTCCCTGGATAACACCTGTTACGGTAAGTAACTGTGCTTTTTGCTTTCGAGATGACAGTATTAATCTGTGAAAAAATTATGTTGAAATAAGTGATTGGAAATGAGACAAACTTTGCTTTCATTTTGTTTATTCTGCTTGCTGGTTACTTCATCTCAGTCATATTTTTCAGAATAGGGAGTGGAGGAGGAGAACGTGCATAGAAAATATGAAGACTGTTGTTTTACAGCTGTTCTGTTCTAGCTTCTTCTGTTTGCTAAAGCCCTTTTTATACTTTTTATAGGTAAAGGTTTTACTTAACAAGGTTATTAATTTATAGAAAAAGCTAGAATGGGCAAATCTGCTTTGTACTGAAGGTCTTAAAATTTCAGATGGGCTTTCTGCTAGTTCCACATGTGATCATTTTGGGCAACTCCATGAATTAGTAAGTGGCGACCTTTCTTTTCATTCAGGAATGAAGTGAACCCTGCAGGCCTGGAACAAATATTGGCTGCACTCAATATCTTCTTGCGAGTGACTGCAGCAAACTGTCGCCTGCGTGTTTGCAGGTTAGGAGAAGAAATTCTGCCTACCATTCTTCGAATCTGGAACCACTACAGGCCCAAGGATTCCCTGAAGGAAGAAATTATAGAGCTGCTCCAATTGCAGCTTCATATTCATCATCCCAAAGGCGTCAAAACTTCAGAAAGAGGCATGTCAAAAATATTTTGCTTTATGTATTTATGCCTGCCTGATTGTTGTTTCTTGAATTGTTAGATACAAACAGGAATCTGTTAATTTTCTCGGTATGCATTGGAAACAAGCACTTCTATTTTATAGTTTAATTCACTTCTTCTCAAACCATAGGCTAGCCTCTCAGGGGAAACTCTTTACAGGAAGAGGCATGAATTGCATTTCTATGTATTGTCATTTATATTAAGAACATTCTAACACTAATTTTTCAGCTTCTTGGAAGCACACATTTTGGTAATATAAGCTGTGATGTTTGTCATGCTTTGGTCTTCTTACACTGATACTTTACAGACAAGTACAGGAATTTAGCTCACACCTAATTCATTTGTAGCTCAAGGCAAGTTACATTCAGGTACAGTAGATATTGACTTTTCCCCAGAGGACAGTCTAAGTTTGTAGAAGTTTGTAGGGTTAAATGACCTACCAAATCACAAGGAGCCGTAGTGGAATTTGAGTCTTTGTTCCCTGGTTCTCAGTCAAGTGCCTTAACCTTTAGGCTACTCCTGGTAACATTGTCCTTTCCATTGGCAGAAGATGGAAATAAGTTGGTTCTACCTCATCTCGTTTCCTTTTTGGTGTATTAATTTTTAGTGAATATATAAGGGATGCCTAATAGAGAATGACACAGGGACAAAGTTTGTCTCCATTCCTGCCCCACCCCACAGGCTCCATCTCCATCCGCACTCTGTCCCCATCCCCGCAAACTCTGCCTTCTTTTGCACAAACCTCCAACACTCATGATTTTATAATTAAATCTTTTTTATTAAAGTATAAAAAAGGACAATATTCTGTACAACTCTATAAATCACAAATAGAGCCTTCCATTTCTATTTGGTTTTGGTACAACCTTCCCGAAGATTCAATTGTCTGTTTATATATCATCTGGGAAGGTAATTGGATTGTCTTTCAGACATAGGTGTAGAAGAGAACCTAAACTGTGTGGTGGATGAACAGGAAAATACCTAAGTATCTATTACCATAAATGTTAGAAACGTTCCTTGATGCCAGCAATGATGGATGAATCTGTTGCAGTAACAGTAAGATGCTTAAGATACTTGAGCAGCCAGGCACATGATGGAAGGATGTTGCAAACAGTAGACAAGATACAAATAATGTCATTTAAAAATGGTTCATTGAAATTAGAGAATGGCACGGCTAAAAAATTTGTCCCCGTCACTGCCCTGTGCCCACGACCCCGTCCCTGTCCCCACCCCGTCCCCGCAGCATCCATACAAGCCTCAGTACTGCAATATTTAGCTTATTCCTTCCTTATAAATCAAAGTTCTGGCTGCTGAACTAGAGAAAGAGATGTTCAGCTGGCAGGGCTTTGTTTATAAATTTTTATCAACACAACTAATATACTACTTATCCTAAAGCAACAAAAAAAAAGGAAATAAATAAATAGAAAAATTTTTTTATACCTTTGTTGTGTGGTTTCTGCTTTCCTCATCTTCTCATTCAGTTCCTTCCATCCACTGTCTGTCTTCTCTTTGCGTCTTCCATTTGCTCTGTTACTGTGCACCCTGATTCCATCCTTGGATCACCTATACAGTGGGTAGAGAGGATATTCAGTAGCATCATCCAGGTAAGTACTACTGAATATCCCCTCAGATACTGTTTCCTCTAAACCAGGGGTGTCAAAGTCCCTCCTCGAGGGCCGCAATCCAGTCGGGTTTTCAGGATTTCTCCAATGAGTATGCATGAGATCTATTAGCAAACAATGAAAGCAGTGCATGCAAATAGATCTCATGCATATTCATTGGGGGTATCCTGAAAACCTGACTGGATTGCGGCCCTCAAGGAGGGACTTTGACATCCCTGCTCTAAACTGAGCAGGAGTCATCCGACTCCTTGCATTGTTCAGTGGGGGACGGTGCTTCAATATTGTGATTTCTATCACGAGGAAACGGGCAGGTTCCCTGGAGTCCTCATAGCTTGCTTGTCCCTCACTACTAAAACTGTGATAGTAAAACAGCACCTCGTACTAATAGGACCATAGGTGAAGGACTCCCGCTCAGCTTAGAGCAGTGGTCGCAAACCCGTGGCCCGCCAGGTACTATTTTGAGGCCCGCGGTACGTTTATCATAATCACAAAAATAAAATAAAACAGTTTCTTGATTTTATGTCTCTTTAGCTATAAATTACAATATTATTATTAAGACTTAGCTGAAAGGAAAGATTTATAAACTATAAAGAGTTTTACCTCATGCAAAATTGTCATTTCTTTAATAAGACATTAACTATTTTTTCTGAGGCCCTCCAAGTACCGACAAATCCAAAATGTGGCCCTGCAAAGGGTTTGAGTTTGAGACCACTGGCTTAGAGGGAGTAGTGCCCTCAGGGCTAGTTCAGTGCCAGTTGACAGGACAAAAAGCTGTCTTGCTTGGGTAATTGGCTTTGAATATTGACCCCTGTGTGCCTGATACAGTACATAATGTTGAAATATATTAACTGCAGTTATTTTGTGTTTTTAGGCGCATATGCCCACGATTCAGTAAAATGGCAAAAGATCTTGCAAGCCTTGTATGACATTCTCGTGGATGAAATAAGTCAGATTGGGAGCAGAGGAAAATATTCTTCTGGCTCTCGTCACATTGCTGTGAAAGAAAACTTGGTAGAATTAACCTCCGATATCTGTCATCAGGTAAAAGTGTCTGTCATTGGTGTAAATTATATTTAAAGCAGCATTAGCAGAAATAGATTTTGGATAATTCAGTTGTCATAATATAGGAGCAGGGTTTTTAAATCAGTTGGTTGTAAAATTAAAAATACTTTTACTTTTTCTAGTACATCTACATTAAGAAGCCCAAAGCGTGCCAATTATAGTTAAATATTACTGCTGGTTATCTGTAATTTATTTAAAAATATTTACTCTTATTGTAGGGAGTTTTCTTATCCTATTAATTTTACCTTGTGTTTCCTCTTCCGATATTGTACTTCATTAGAAGGGTTCTGTTTTTAATATTATTACTACTAATCATTTTTATAGTGCTACTAGATTTACGTAGTACATATTATATGCTGGTACTTTTTCTGACTCTAGTAGGCTCGTGTTTTAAGGATTTGTTTGTTTGTTTTTTACCTGGGCAATAGAGGGTTAATTGACTTGTCCAACATCACAAGGAGCTGCAGTGGGAATTGAACTCGGTTCCCAGGATCTCAGTCCACTGCATTAACCATAAGTTGGTATTTTAGTGCCTGGGACAGGCAAGCATTTGTGCACTCTCATGCCGCACCTTAATTCTCACTTCTCTCTGTTATATCACCATTTCCATTCTAACAGGGTTTTTTTTCCTGGATTTTGTATCATCCACGAGCCTATGCTTGGATTGCTATCATTTTTCTGTTCCCAAAAGGCTTTGTAATGTAGAAACATAGAATAGAAACATGATGGCAGATAAAGGCAAACATCTATTATCTTCTCCCCTCCCTAAGAGACCTCACGTGCCTGTCCCATGCTTTCTTGAATTCAGACACAGTCTGTCTCCACCACCTCTACCAGGAGACTATTCAATGCTCACAAACTCCTGATTATGACCCTGCATGGTGCCTGAACAGTTAGAGAGCCAGTTTTACATACTTTAAGTGATTTAAAAATATTTCTTATATATTTGTTGAAGCTTAGATATGCAATATGCTGCAACACAGACCCTGTTGGGTCCAGCCCTAAAGCTCTTTTGTGTTTGGAAGCTTAGATAATATCATTTTTCATGTCCAAAGAGCAAAATTTTCTTATGTTCCTTAAACCTCTTGTGTGCATGGAACTCAGTATTAGTATTAAACTTATCAGAGGAGGTGAAAGGATCTTGGAATTCTTGACACACATTGTAAGTTAAAGCAGTCATGTAAGTAAAGCTTCAGGGGACACATTTTTTTTTTTAATATATTTTTTCTTATGTGAGAGTGGCCTGCTCTTTTGGGATCCCAGTTGAATTGGAACTGGTTTTTCCTGACCAGTAGTGCCATGAATCTTTATTCTTAACTACCTGAGAAAATGTAAGAGATGCCAGCAGAAAAGAATCTTTGAATCTGCTTGTGGTGTTGTCGCACATCTTGTTTGATGTGTGGTTGTCTACTTTTTTCCTCCCTCTACCATTGAGATCTTTTTATGTCTGTTTCATGCATGTCTGAATTCTATGGCCCTCTATTACTAAGCTGCAGTTGAGGTTTCTATCAAGGCCTGAGGTGCTAAATGCTCAGAGCAGCTCCAACACGCATAGGAATTCTATGAGATTCGGAGCATTTAGCACTCAGGGCCATGGTAGAAACCTCTACCACAGCATAGTAAATGACTGTTTTGACTCCTATAATTTCTGTGTTTTGAACGTGTGTTTCAGGCAGGGTGGATAAAAATCAATGATTTTTTTTTTTTTGTTAAATTTTGTTAAATTGGATTTATTTTTTTTAATAAAATGGGGTTTTTTTAAGGAAAATTCTGCCTAAAGATAGTTTTCTATTTAAGATACATTATAGTCCAAAAGTTATTCATTGTGAAATAAGGATAAGTTTTAATTATGTGGCATGAGGCTGTATAGTCGTGCTATATTTACATTTTTTGGTAAATGAATTTCATTAATCCATTCATAACGTCACAGGCATGATTTTAAATCAAGTCTTTCTGACTAGTGATTTAAATTGTGACAAATAGACAAGTTCCTGGAGGAAAATTCCATAGTCTGCTGTTAATACATACTTGGGGGAAGCCACTGCTTTCCCTGAATCGGTGGCATGGAATGTGGCTACTATTTGAAATTTTGCCAGGTACTTGTGACTTAAATTGGCCTCCATGAAGACGGGATACAGGGCTAGATGGACCATTGGTCTGACCTATTAAGGCTATTCTTATGTTTAAATCAAATCCACTCTAGTTCCAGGTTTTTGTATTAGTCTCAGTTTTTTTTATTGTTTTTTGTGGGATACCCAGGTAGATGATGTTGCAGTAGTCAAGGATGGATAGGATCAGTGCCTGTACCAGCAACCTGAATGATGTTGGGTCAAAATATTTTTTTATGGTCCTTAGTTTCAATAGTGTGAAAAAACATTTTTTCACTAGTGAGTTTGTGTGGTCAGTCATAGTTAGGTGTGTGTCTAGAGTGATACCGAGTATTTTTATGTTTTTGGATATTGGGTATTCGTGATTGTTTATTTTTATCGATGTTCTCGTAATTTTGTCATTAGGACTAGCCAGAAAGACTTTTGTTTTCTCTGCGTTTAGTTTCAGTTTGAAGTTGGTGGTCCATTTATCGATTTTGGTCATTATGTTTGAGAGGTTGTCTACAATTTCTTTTGTGATGTCGTTTAAGGGGATTAGAATGGATATGTCGTCTGCGTAAATGTAGTGTATTATGTTTAGTTTTTGTAGGAGGTGACCTAAGGAGGCGATATAGATATTGAAAAGGGTGGGCAATAGTGGGGAACCTTGAGGCACGCCTGACGGGTTTTTCCATGGTTTGGAGTAGTTTCCATTGCTGATTACTCGGTAGGATCTGTTTGTTAGGAATTCTTGGAACCATTTCTTGGCCTTTCCAGAAATTCCCATTACTTCAAGGCAGAGTAGCATGATTTCATGGTCTACCAGGTCGAACGCGCTGCTGAGGTCTAATTGTAGAATCAGTACGCTTTTGCCTTTGCTAAAGAGATCATAGAGGTGGTTCAGTAAGGAGGCTAAGACAGTTTCTGTGTTGTATCCTTTCCTGAATCCTGATTGGTGTTCACTAAGGATGTTAAATTTGTCCAGGTAGTTTACTAGTTGAAGGTTGACCAATCCTTCCTGTATCTTTGTGAAAAGCGGGATGCTTGCTATGGGTCTGAAGTTGGATGTCAGTGCTGACGAGGTTTTCTGATCTTTAGGGATTGGAGTGATTAGTATGTGTCCCATTTTTTTTTTAATGTTCCGCTTGTAAGAACGGTTGTTAGCCATGCGAATAGTTCCTTTTTAAATACTGGAGGGGCAACTGTCATGATTTTTGGGGGACATGTGTCAAGTAGACAGTTAGATTTGGTGTACTTGTTGAATAAATTTAGGAACTGATGCCAGTTTGGGTATTCGAGGTGGTCCCATACCATGTCTACTCTGGTGTCTAGGTCGTGGGGTTCGAGGTATTGAAGAGCATTTGTTGTGGTTGTGGGTAGAGTTGCTCTTAGTTCAGCGATTTTATTTTGAAAGAAGTTGGCTAGGGTTTGTGCCGATGGAGTGGGCTCGTTGTCCTTTTTAAGTATTTGTGTTGTATCGGTTATTGTTTTTACTAGTTTGAACAATTCTTTGCTGTTTATTTTTGAAGTACCAATTTTTTTTGCATAATGCTTAGTGCGTTTTTCTTTGATCAGATTTTTGTATATTTTCATTTTTTGTTTCCAGCTTGGCTTGTCTTGCCGTTCGCCTAATTTTTGGACTAAGAAAAAGTGACCACATCAGCCCCTACTATAAAAAGCTGCATTGGCTACCGATAGAAGCGCGAATATTATTCAAATTTGCTTGCACCTGTTTCAGGCAAGCCTGGGGACTAGCACCTTCTTACCTACAAACTCACTTCATCCTACACAACCCCACCCGAACAACCAGAAACAAAAACATCTTTGCATACCCAAAGATTACAGGCTGCAGATATAAATCATTCCTGGACAGAACCTTTAAGTTCCAAGCGAACAGACAGCAAATTTGGCTGAAAAACTACATAAACGAACCCAATCTGACATACAACGCTTTCCGAAAATCGATCAAAACCGCCCTTTTCGCCAAATTCATTGACTAAAACTGTCCCCTCCCTCACTAGGACTTCCCCCCCTGTAAATGCCTTTTTTCTTTCTCTCAAGAAGCTCCTTGCATGTATTCAGGTATTCTCTACCCATAGAACTCCAATTAACTCGTAAGTTTCCCTTTTAGATTATTGTTTAGTATTCAGACTCATTGTATGGTATTGTACTTAGACTTATTGTACCGTATTGTATTTAGACTCATTGTAATGTATTGTATTGTATTGTTATTTAGACTCATTGTATGGTATTGTAAGTAGACTTATTGTATTGTATTAAGACCTTTTGTTATTCGCTGAATGTCCAGCCTTCTTATAATGTAAACCGCCTAGAAGTCGACTGACTATGGCGGTATAGAAAAATAAAGTTATTATTATTATTATTATTAATTCCAGGTTTTGACTCTTTCAGCAAAAGTGTATTTTCTCATATTCCTTTGTAGTTTCATATGATGATCCCCTCTCCTTGAGCTTTTTTTTTAATGGTACTTCAGTGACACCTGCTAGATATTTATATAATCAGAGAGTAGATTCCAGTTCCTCAGAGTCTGTTTATGGCTTCTAATGCAGCTGTGTGCCATTTTGATACCTCTTTTTGAGTTGACTTTGTGATGCCCATGTCCTTTTGTGTTTGTCTCCAGAACTGAATACATTTCTCATGTTGGAATCTTATCAGAGACTTGTAAAGTAGTAATACTTTTCTCAGCTGAAGTAATTGTAGATGATACCTCTCTGGTTCCTTTCTTGATGAGTTAACTTTAGTACTTCACACTCAGAAAAGTATTTGACCTTTGAATTTCTGAATCTCAAATGTTTAATTCTAGATTAATTGTCATATTTTTGACAATTTTTTCCAAGTTGTATACTCTTCTTTCATCTTACCTAGTTTTTCTGGCATGTGTATTGTAGCAGATTTTCATATCATCCACAAACAAGCACACTTTTTAACTCTTCCCCAGTATCACTTAAAAGCTTGAAGAATGGACTTAGAATTGATCCTTGTGGCATGCCACTCATTATGTTCCTTTCTCAGAGCAGACTTCACTGATAGCTCACTTGCTAACAGTGTCAAAATCAGGAGCCTATCCTGTCGGTTCAACCCTTTTTCCTTTTTTACCAGGATATATTTACCACCTTTTTGAAGGAATTCATTCAAGGTAGTATACAGAAAGAATAGGTCAAGCATAAGCTGTAGACAATTATAGCAGTAAAATATTCAAATTACAATCAAAGTGTGGTATAGTATGCTACATTACAATGTCAACACAATATATGGTAAAACATTTTAATAGACTGCATAGGATATAAGCAAAGATGGAGCATATAGATAAGATAGAGTTGCAGGAGTAAGAAAATAAGGGGACTAATTTAAAGAAGTTGCATATGAGATCAGAATGGTGCTTGAAAATTCTTTTGAATATTGACCTCTTAATTTTTTCTGGGTATTGTGAATTCTGATTATTTTGTACTAGGCACTAAAATGATACAAAGAAAAACTTATATATATATACATACATACATATATATATATATATATATATATATATATATATATATATATATATATATATATATATATATACAGATATATATATATACAGATATAGATAGATAGATAGATAGATATAGATATAAGTTTTTCTTTGTATCATTTTAGTGCCTAGTACAAAATATATAGATATATATAGATAGATAGATAGTTAGATATACAGAGATAAATATAGATATAAAAGTGATGATTTGGTATGTCAGTGACATGCTGCTTTGAATGGAACTTTATTCTATAAGAAAAATTTGATTATCTATGTATAAGACCGTTCTTTTGCTTATTTTTTTCTCAAAGTTGTTTACTGAAGACACCAGGGTACTGGAAGTAACTCAGCTATCGTTTGTTGCACAAAGAGAGTCTCTTGATGGAGCAGCACCAAACAAGCGGAGGAGGATTGAGCTGGGCTGGGAGGTGGTTCGAGAGAATCTGCAGAGATCTCATAATGATTTTGATATCATACCTTGGTAAATGGACTTCTCCTGATTCTTGTTTTGCAGATATTATCTTTAATTTATTGTATTGCAAGGGCAGTTTAAAAGTGATTGATTAGTTTATCGCCACTAAATTGTTTAGACAGTGAAATCCTAAAGGTAATTAATTGCACTTTGAAAGCACTACTGAGACTGGGAAAGAGGATTAAATATTCAAAGCACAAAATATATTGAGGTGGAACCATGGATGACAAGAGCAAATAAAACTGACTGGGTTACAAAGATCGTGAGGTTTGAGGTCTCAAAGTAGGTAGAAACAAGGAAAATGTGGCTTTATAAGTAGTATTAATCCAATCACCCAAAAATAATCCCAAAAGATAATCCTCTCCTTACAAAGCGCTAGAAATGTTGTAACCCTGTCCGGGAGGACCACCAGTCAGTCTGGTTTTCAGGATAGCCCTAATGAATATGTACAAGGCAGATTTGCATGCCTGTCACCTCCATTATATGCAAATGTATCTCATGCATATTCATTAGAGGAATCAAGAAAACCCTACAGTAACTACTGCACGGGAGGTGAAAAAGACTTCAAGCGCTCACAGGTTCTGCCAATAGATTCAATTAGTGCATTACCTTTCATGTGAGCTATCAATAGACTTAAAAAACCCCTCCGGGTTTATTTTTCCAATTTTTTAATGTGAATACTTGAAGTCTTTTTCCCCTCCCGGGCAGTAGTTACTGTAGGGCATTGCAACGTTTTTAGCCCTTTGTAAGGTGAGGATTATCTTTTATTAGTAGTATAAAACATGATACATTCAATGCTAGCAGACAGAATCGTTTAGACAACCCAGTCTTCCTTGTTTTACATTTTCTCTTTTTATATAGGAGCCACTACCTTTCTGTGTTTTACTAAATTTTGTTATGCCATTGGTATGATAGCCAGGAGCAAAGTGTACCCAAATTCAACCCCTGTGTTGATGTTCAAAAGACGCCTACATGCGTATCTCCCTCTTCTTTGGTTTATAAACACTGCAAACAAGACACAATTTCTGTTTTCAGATATGTTTCCTAGTAGGTTAATATCTATTTCTTCTTCTGTCACTAGAGCTTTAAATTGGTTCCATTTATATCTAATCTTTATATCTTGTTTTAATATTCCAGGTTACAAATTACAACATGTCTGATAGCAAAGTATCCCGAGAGCTTTCCCAGCAATGAGCTTACAGCGGTACTGACTGTCCTGCACCAACTGCTTTCCCAGCAGCGTCGTGGTGAAAGGGCCCCCTATGTACTGAAATGCCTCATGGAGATTGCTATCTGTCAGAACCAGAAAATGGATTTGCAAACTACCCATAAACTAGAGCTTCAAAAGGTGTGGGCCAAAATATGGGCTGTTACCCTTCGAAGCATAAGTTCTCAGCAAACAGAAACAGAAGGCTTTGGCTTGCTGGAAGCCATAATTCGAGGAGGTTTGGTTCATGTAGACAGAGACCTATGGAAGATATTTTCTGGATCTACATGTAAACCTTCAAGGTAGGTGGCAGAAGGCAAAGGGTCATGCATTTGATATACCACTTTTCTGTGGTACAACCAAAGTGTGGTTTACATTTATTATATGCGAGTACTTTCTCTGAGCCTAGTGGACTCACAATCTATGGGAGGGTTAAGTGATTTGCTCAGGATCCCAAGAAGTCACAGTGGAAATCAAACTCAGTTCCCGGGAAATGGTACTAAGGAGTGTTAATTGTCTTTTGTTTAGTAATTCACGTTAGTTAAACTGATTTCCCTGTTTATTGAAGTCTTATGTAAACCGAGTCGAGCCCCTACTTCAGGAGATTAGGTATATAAATCTAAGGCTTAGATTAGATTAAATTAGACATTAATCTAACCACTTCTTCACTCCACAAAGAAGGGAAAACTGAAGGATATCATTATATTTCTTCCATAATTACTTGTACACACATATTTTTATTTTCTCCAACATACCTATATTGGATGCCTCAGATTCCTTGATAAACCACATGCTGGCAGAATGGCCAAATATGCAACATTTTCAGATGAGTCTACTGGGCACTGGCAGAGACTGGTTGGAGATTGGGGATTTTGGTGCCCTTAATCACCCAGCACCCTCAGCCAATGCCTCACCTTATCCAGTGGTTAAGCTGGCCCTGTATATTACTGACAATTTCCTCTCCTGCCTATCGGCAATTTTGAATACTGCCCTTTTATTATAACTAGCTTAAGTAAAACTTTCTACTGAAATGTGGAAACCATATGTTATATTATACCACATGATGACATCCTTATTCAAAGAACAGTATTTCAAGTGTAGGGCATTTTATAGTGAAGGTAGAGTCCCATATGCTGAATGTGGCAATTTTTTTCAGTGACCAAGGCTAGGTAGGTGTTTGCTAAAGTCATTTACTGAACATCATTGTTTTATAAACCTGTCTTGGGAGCCCCCACCCCCGCCAGTCAGGTTTTCAGGAAATCTGCAGTGGTTGTGGATAAGAAGGATTTTCAAACACTGTCCCCATTATATTTTCAAGTTTATCTCATGAATGTTCATTGCAGATATCTTGAAAACATGACTGGATTGGAGATCTCTCAGGGCAAGTTTTACTTATTAAACTATTAGGTCTTTCATTTATGATTTAAAAAAGTATAATCTTTTGATATTTTTTTTTCTTTCTGTGTTCCAGTCCTGCTGTGCACTGCCTGGCATTAGCATTGACTTCCTATGCACTGCCAGAAAACTTGAAAATAGAAACGGAGACAAGTATTTCAGATGGAACCAGAGGTTACACTTTAAAAGAGTTAATAATGCAATGGCTGCTCTTCTATCAACTAAATGAAGATACGGAAGAAAATCCAGAACCCTCACCTGTAATCTGCAGGTTATTATATTGCAGAACTAAAATTATATTGCTGAACTAAAATAGGTTTTCTTGTCTAAGCATGTGCTGGGACCAGATTTAAGTTTTCATGTATTTGTTACAAAGTAGTTTTTGGTATGTCACCAGGCTACTTGCTCCCTCGTTTTTCTTTGAGTCACTTTAACAAGAATACACGGAGAGTACATCTGTTTACATACCCTTCCGTAAAATCTTGTCACTTCAAGAGGTTCCTCGAGAGAACGTTTTCATTTCAGGCCGCCAAATTGAATACATGACTCGGCAAAATGATGTTAGAAGCTGCTTCTTATTTAGATTTTAGAAAAATGCTAAAGACACAACTATTCAACAGGCTGGTATCTTAAAGTTCTTTGCTTTTTTAACATATCTTTCCAATTTTATTCATTTTAGTCACATGTTTATTTTATCTTGATGTATTTATTAGAATTATATGTATTGCTTTCCCGTTGTTAGCCGCTTAGAACCTTCCCGGTATGACGGCATATAATAAATTATTATTCTTTAGCACTCTCCAGACCAGTAGAGGTTAATCTTTACGAATGGGTATATATCCAATCATGACCAGCAGGTGGAGACTGAAAACAAAACTGTGGGACAGTATCCTATATAATAAAAGCTTACCGGCGCATGCACTGTTAAAACAGCATGATCCCTGCCGCTGTGGTGTGTGATCTGTGGCCGTGTTCCATTTAGGAACCCGGCGGCAGGGAGCATTCTGGCCCCTCCCCTCCTCCCACCCTCACTCACCAACTGGAAGCGCAGGCAAGCTCTCTCCCTGCCCGCGTCCTCAGCAGGGAATACACCTCCCGCCCTCGCTCACCATTGCCGCCGCTGATCCTCCTCTTCAGGGCAGCCTGTGATCGTGGCCAGCTTTAAAGAACTTCACAGGCCGCTCTCCAACCTCACAGGATCGCGTCAGAGGGAACGTGCTACCGAGTTGGAGAGCAGCCTGCGAGGTTCGCTAAAGCCGGCCACCACAATTGCAGGCTGCTTTGAAGAGGAGCTGGGTAGAAGACGCCGGGATGGAGGGAGGGTAAGAAGGGGATCAATACACGGGGCCAGGGGGAGAGGGAAAGGGGGCTGCTTTGGAGGGAGGGGTATGCTGGGGGGAGACAGAAGGGGCCATGGAGAGATAGGGAGAGGGAAAGGGGGCTGCTTTGGGGGGGAGGTGTGCTGGGGACAGACAGCTTTGCTTTGGGGGGAAGACAGAAGAGGCCATGGAGAGACAGGGAGAGGGAAAGGGGGCTGCTTTGGGGGGAGGGGTGTGCTTGGGGCAAACAGCTTTGCTATGGGGGGAAGACAGAAGAGGGCCATGGAGAGACAGGAAGAGGGAAAGGGGGCTGCTTTGGGGGGAGGTGTGTGCTGGGGGCAGATAGCTTTGCTCGGGGTGGGGGGGAAGACAGAAGGATACAGACAGCAGCCAAGGAGTGAGAGATAAAGAAACACAGACAGACAGATATATCTATTCTAGCACCCATTAATGTAACGAGCTTAAAGACTAGTATAATATATTCCCTTCTCTATTTATATCAGTCTTCTTTCAGTCTCCAGCAAGTGTTGAGTGAGCTGTACCCATCTCCCTTGGTAGGGCTGTTGGAATTTGTTTAGGGGGTTTTCTAGTCCCTGTTTTTGGCCGGACAGAGCTTGGGTGGGCCCTGTTTGGGGGTCCGTCCGACCTCAGGGGTGTCAAACCCGGCAGGTCTCGAGCGGGGTCCCTCCCCCCAATTCCTCCACCTCCCCACATTTTTTTAGAGGAGCCTCAGCAATAAGCCTTGCCCTCTAAATCAAGCAAGGCATATTGCTTTGCGAGCCTGTGGAGTCTATTCTGAAAAAAAAAAAAATCCTGAGGTTGTTTCCCTTTAAGAAAACTATATTTTACTGTATTTTTTCATCTAACCGGCACTTTATTTCTAGCTAGGTCGGGTATGGAGCAATGAGCACTTCAAAAGGGAAAAAGTGCTCCAGACGCGAGGCACTCGCGGCTGGCCTGTGCAAGCGGTGTTCAGGCCGGTGCGGTGGAGGAGCTTCGTTGGCAGCGGCTGCAGGCGCCCAGAGCTCCCCACTGATGGTACCTCGCAAGTCGGCTGGGAGCAGTGGGGAAGCCCGGTCTTCCCCAACCGCCCATGGAGGGATTCCCCGAGCTGTGGACGGTCGGGTTGCAAGGGATTTCCTCTCAGCTGATTTTTTGACAGCTGATGCCGACTTGCCTGTTTTAGCGGCTGGGACTGTTCAGGCTTCTCAGCCGCTACAGGCTATGGAGGGAGCATTTTTGGCGGGGAAGTTGCCATTTTCTCAGTCTGGCCCCTCCATTTTGTCTGCAACCTCGGGTGACCTTCCCCCTGTATTAGAAAAACAGAGGCAGGTTACTGCTGGGTCTCCTGCTGTGGCAGGGAGTCCCTTGAGACCCCTGGGGTTTTTTTTCCCTGATTTCATTTTTTCTTTATGCAGAGCCTATTTTCAGGTGGCTGGGGGTCATGGATGCACCCAGGGGGTTTTGGCGAGTGGGGTTTCCTCCGCGCCCCCTGTGGCTTTTCCTCCCTCATCTGCTGTGGCGTCCTCTCCTCCTCTGCCCTCGTCCAAGCGCCCGTGGGTGTCTTGGGGTGAGGATTTATGGTCTGAGAAGCGTGTCGGCCTGGATGAGGACCTGGACCCTTTTGAGGATTTCCAGGACCCTCTCGAGGGGACGGCCGCTGGCGGCGGGTTGTCGGGTTTCCTGTCCTCCGGCGAAGAGGCGTCTGTGGTGCGCCTTTTTCAGAGGGATGAGCTACCGGACCTGATTCAACAGGTTTCATCGGTGTTGCGTTTTGAGGATGCGCCACCGGAGACTCCGTGTGTGGGGGACCCTCTGCTTAGGGGGTTCCATACCGTTTCCCGCTCTTTTCCTATGCATCAGGAAATTCGGGATATTGTACTGGCACAGTGGAAAACGGCGGAGGCGCCGTTTCGTTTGGCGCGCGCCATGGCTTGTTTGTATCCCATCCCGGAGGGGGATCGGGCTGTGTTAAAGTCGCCAGTGGTTGACGCGGTGGTCTCGGCGATTTCTAAGCAGCATACCTTGCCTGTTGAGTGCGGTTCTGCCTTGCGGGACTCTGAGGAGCGCAAGTTGGAGACCATTCTTAAGCAGAATTTTCAGGTCTCTGCTTTTGAGGTCCAGGCGGCTATTTGTGGGGGGGCTGGTGGCTCTCGCCGTGTTTCGGTGGGCTGAGCGTTTCCTGGATTGGGACTCTGATGACTGGTCCTTGGTGGATCAGGAGGTGGCAAAGATTGAGATGACTGCCTCATTCCTCTCGAATGCTCTTTATGACTTGCTGCGGATCTCGGCTAAGTCTATGGCCTTTGGCGTGGCCACGAGGCGTATTTTGTGGCTTCGCGGCGGATGCAGCATCCAAAGCTAAGCTTACTAAATTTCCCTTTCGGGGGTCTTTTTGTTTGGTGAGGACTTAGATAAGTTGCTTCAGACTCTGACGGACTCTAAGGTGCCTCGTCTGCCTGAGGACTGTGCCCGCCCGGCGTCTAGAGGTGGCACTGCCCAGGGCATTTGCGGGAGTTCCACAAGTATCGCCCTGGGCATGGGGCTGCTTCTTTCCAAGCTCCAGGGTTTTCCAGGGGTCGGTTTTATCAGCGCATGCAGCCCTTTTGGAGGGCTGGGAATCCCTCCGTCCTGCACAGTGACGCCTTGCCGGAGCCCTCTTTGGTTCTGGTGGGGGCCCGGCTGCGCAATTTTTTTTCCCAAGTGGGCCGAGATCATGTCCGTTCAGTGGGTCCTGGAGGTGGTGCGGGAAGGCTATGCCCTGGAGTTTGCCCGCTCTCTGCTAGATCTTTTCCTAGCCTCTCCATGTCAGGCGACTTGAAAGACATAGGCCTTTCACCAGACCCTTCAGCGCTTGCTAGATCTCAAAGCAGTTGTTCCAGTGCCCCCTCAGGAGTGTGGCACCGGCAGGTACTCCATTTACTTTGTGGTGCCCAAGAAGGATTTGATGGGGGTCAACAGGGCTCTCAAGATTCCCTCTTTTCGCATGGAAACACTGTGGTCTGTCATTCTGACGGTTCAGCCGGGGGAATTTCTCACTTCTCTCGATCTGACAGAGGCCTACTTGCATGTTCCCATTCGGGCCTCTCATCAGCGCTTCCTTCTCTTTGCAATGTTGGGTCAGTGCTATCAGTTCTGTGCACTTCCCTTTGGCCTGGCCAAGGCTCCCCGGATGTTCACCAAGGTGATGGTGCTCATCGCGGTGGCCTTGCGGTCGGAGGGCATTCTGGTGCACCCCTACCCAAGATCTTGCACATTAAATTTAGAGCGGGTTGGATGTTAGCAGTTACGCATGGATCCTTGACGAAGCGGAAGCGAAACATGTCGGGTCCTACCACTGTATTACTTGATAAGATAAGTACATACTTAAATAATACGATTAAAGCACAGAAAGTTAAAAAAAATTTTATTAAATATTTAAAATTTGTTGGGACCAGTGAGGAGATATACACCCAAGAGCTCCCCGTTTAGAATTTAACTAATAATGGTGGGAGGTGGGTGGTTCTGAGGTCCATTAACAAACGTTATGAATATCTGAAGTGAAAGTAGAATTAATGGAACACTTAGAGATATATTCTTGGTAACGGATATTGAAGAGAGACAAGTTGAGTTTCAGTTCCAAGATTAAACACACAGCCTTTATTAGGTGTTGCTGCTAGGGGAGACATTAAATTGGAAGCAGACTCCATGGGTCCCAGCAAAGTGCTATGCTTTACAGACTACTTGGCTAGAAAAAATACAAACCAGATACTGAGTGGATTTAGCAAAGAGTATAAATATTCTAAAGTTGATGTTGTAATGCACAAAGGAATAAATGACATGGCCAGGCATGGCATGCCTGTAGTACAGAGAGCTTTCTAGAAGCTGGGGGAAGGGTTGAGGTCCTTGATAAGAACACAGACTTTGTCTGAAATACTTCCTGCCTATGGAAAGTGTGAGGAAACACTATGAAAACAGAGAAGTCCAATAGATGGCTGAAAACCTGGTACCAGAAATAAGGCTTTAAATATATATAGGATGGGCAATATATGGACAAATAAAAGGCACAGGAAGAAGGATCCTTAGTGAGAAATACAGGCAATACATTTCTAGGCATTTAAACTAGAAGGCAGAGGAGCTAAATGGAAGCAGATGCACTCCAGAACTCACCCACCACCAAAATCAAAACCAACAGGAAAAAGAGCAACAGTAGTGGAGAAAGAAGTAGAATTGAAACAAACCCTCTTAACAACTCACCTATCAGCAAGAAGGTAGCTGGGGAGACTAGGCAGAAGGATAAACAGCAGGCGAGATGGACAATATGTAAAGGACTAATGGAAAGAAAACTATCAGGTAAGATCTGATTTTTCCTTCTTAGTATGCTACCCCGTTTTCTCTTAAATATGTCCATTTTTACTACTTACCCTATATTAATAATCAATAGATTCTATGAGCCTGTTGTCTCAAGAAGAAAATAACTCTCTGATAGAAACAAATATTTCCCTTCAAAATAGGAACTCTTTTTTTTTTTCTTTATAGTGCCAAATGTAAAATCGGCCGTTTTGTTTATTTTACAGATTGTTCTCATAATCATGCTTTGCTGCCCTTACATTTTATGCTGTTCATTCTTATGTCTTTTGAGTTTATTGCTCTTCACGTTGTTATATCTGTCTTAGGGCAAGTAAATTAAAACTCTACATGACGCTTCATTGAGACTTTACACTGATTTTTGCATGACATTCTTGCTGATCTGAAGCACCTTTGCCTTTCATTACAGGGATTTTCCCCATTTGCTTATACAGAAGATTCTTGTGAGTCTAGCTATAAAGGATTGTAACAATGCAATGAGGTTTTTTCAAAACATGACTGAGTGGTAAGTCCAGAGTGTTACTCGTTATCTATAATAATAAAACCCTAGAGCACGCATGCACTCTTGAAACTTTGTGATTCCTGGCGCCGTGAGGTGTGCCTCCGTGCCGAATTCGATTTTCGAACACGGAGGCAGGCCAGAACACGGAGCAACTCCCCCCTTGCCGCCTCACTGCTGCCACTGATTCGGAGGGGGGGGCACAGGCGCACCTGCCAGCATCTTCCCTCTTGCCTGCTCACCCGCCCACCGCGGCTCCTCTCTCGAATGGGCCGGGGACCACGGGCGGGCGGCCCGCATACAGGAGGCTGCCGAAACACACCAAGCGTCCCCGGGGGGGGGGGGGGTAGAACGGCAAGGAGGGAGTCAGAGCAGACCGCAGAGTCTGTCGGTGCCTGCAGGCCACGGGAGCTTCAGGCGGATATTGGTGGAGGGCAGAGTTGTCGGTGTCGGCTTCAGGCAGATGTTGGTGGAGGTAAGGGTTGTTGATGGACAGGGGAAGAGGTGCTGGTGGACGGGGGTGGGGCAAAAAAAGGAAGGGAGGCCTACTGCTGGACAGGGAAAGTAGAAAAGAGGTGCTGCTGGACAGGGGAAGAGGTGCTGATGGATGGGGGGTAAAAAAAGGGAGGACTACTGCTGGACAGGGGGAGTAGAAAAGAGGTGCTGATGGACAGGGGCGGCAGAAAAAGGAAGGGAGGCCTACTGCTGGACAAGGGGAGCAGGAAAGAGGTGCTGCTGGACAGGGGGGAGTTAAAACAAAGGGAGAAGGGCTGCTGCTGGATAAGGGGAGCAGTGAAGGGGTGGTAGTGGATACAGAGGAAGAAAAAGGAAGGGAGAATGGACAGGGGGAGCAGGCAAAGGGTGGTGGTGGACAGCCGAAGAAAAAGAAAGAAATACAGAAATAGGCTAAGGAGAGAGAGAGAAAGAAATAAATACAGACACACACACACACATATTCTAGCACCCGTTAATGTAACTGTGGTTATATTTGAGAGAAAAATAATTTGCAAACTTGTGGTCCTTTTACTAAACTTTGCTAAAACGTGGTCTGCGCTATTTGTAGCATGTGGGTAACACACATTCTGAGGCCACTTTTTAGTGTGTATCTAAAATGACCGCAACTAATGGCCACACTCTAATTTTGAAATTAATGCATGAACCCTTACTATCACCAGTTTTGTAGGCAGTAAGGACTCTCATGCTAATCCTGTGCTAATTGGTCAACATGGCCGATGCCCAACGCTAACCAATTAGTGCAGAGCACGCCTACTTTCCACCCCCAAATATGCCCCCATGCTAAAGAATAAAATGTATCTCTTAGTTTGTGGGTGGCACACACCAAGCCCAGGGTTAATGTATGGCTCCTGAGTGTGGCACACACCTAGCCCAGGGTTAATGTATGGCTCCTGAGTGTGGCCCAGTAGTACCATTTTTAAGTGGTGGTACATAAGAACATGCCTTACTGGGTCAGTAGCCCGTTCTCATGGTGGCCAATCCAGGTCACTAGTACCTGGCCAAAACCCAAAGAGTAGCAAAATTCCATTATCTCAGAGTAAGCAAGATTCCAGAACCCCAAATAGTGCAACATTCCATGCTATTGATCCAGGGCAAGCAGTGGCTTCCCCATGTCTTTCTCAATAACAGACTATGGATTTTTCCTTCAGGAAATTGTCCAAACCTTTCTTAAAACCAGCTATTCTAGCCGCTCTTACCATAACCTCTGGCAAATGCGTTCCAGAGGTTAACTATTCTCTGAGTGAAAAAATGTATTAGTGCTTACTGCCACTTAGTTAAAGGGTCTTATTGTTTTTTGTTCATATAAATATTTTCTAAACATAGACGGATATATAAAAAAAATTTTTTTTTTTTTAAACCAAGCCGCATTATGGAGTAAAGATCTAGAACAATTGCTCACACCTTCCACTTATGGGGAATTTAGGAAACGCCTAAAAACATATATCTGTTCCTGAAGTATCTAGACAGCTGACCCATTCAATTCTTTCTCTTCAATAACGGTTCCCTTGAACTGTTAACCACTATCTTTCACCTCTGTTAAGTTCATTCAGTTTGTACCTTCTTTTAATCTTTGTAAGCTGCATAGAACTTCACGGTCCTGCGGTATATAAAAAACTGTTATTATTATTATTAATTATTTCTTTGTCTGTTTCTCTTATTCTCTAAAGATGCATCTTGAGTGTTCACATTAATGGCCCTGCTGTGACAATAGCAAATGCCTTTTAGGAATATATGATGACAAATGCTGTATAAAATATACTAAAGGGCTCATTTTCAAAGCATTTAGACACACAAACTACTAAAGAAACCTATTCATAAAGCAATATTGTTAGTCTGGACCAGGGATTATTATTTCAGTGTTATTAGATGTCTAATAAGACATAGCTTCTGCTGTGTTTGAGAATGTATGTTTCATTTAAGTGTCCAGGATAAGAAAAGCAGAGAAAATATCTGGCTTTCAGAAAATGAAGAGATCTACCTTCTGACAGAATTTGATGAAGTAACTCTCAGCAATAGTCTGGCAGTAAAAATCACAGATAGAAAATTGACTCCTCCCTCTCTGACTGTAAACCAGAACTTCAAAGAAAAGCTGGACAATGCTCTCTTAGAAATCTCAAAGCAGCTTCTCAATAGCTACTCATGTGAGGTAAGAAGCAAATAGTTTCTAGTGTATTACATTTTGCTATACTGCCATTAATTTCTTTTTTTGTCTTCATATATAGTGGTTTATCTTTCAAAAGGCTTATAAAAGTGATTTGAGCTTGTAGAACAGTATATTAAATGCTCAAGTAGGCACCTATATGTGTGTATTCCTGGTTAATGTTCTAACAGTAGGTGCTTATAAAACACAGGGTATGATATTCAAAGCTATTTCTCTGAATAACTGCAGATAATGTCTTATCTGTGGCTAAGATAGCACTACTGAATATACTTACAGGTCATCTTTGTGCTGTCCCGATTGTACTGGGATGGAGGTGGAAGTTTTTCAGATAGCAGTGATAGTTTGGTTTAACTACCTGCATAAGTTTGACCAAGCAAATAAACATTACATTACATTAGGGATTTCTATTCCGCTATTACCTTGCAGTTCAAGGCGGATTACAAAAGAATTATCCAAGATGTATTAAAACAAGAACTTACAAAAAAAAAAAAAAATTGGTCATTTTCAAAAAGAGTAAGAAATGGGTAAGGTTATTTGTTTGGGGTAGTTGGCTTTAGTGAGAGGTGGAGTTTGAGACTTGCGGTATTATTTCTTTTTTTCAGAGTTTTCTTGAAGAGTATGGTCTTTATTTCTTTTCTAAAAGTCTTGTGGTCGAGGGATGCCGTCAGTAGATTGGCGATTTGGTTGTCTAGTTTGGCTGCTTGAGTGGCCAGGAGGCCATCATATAGTTTTTTCCGTTTGACCTCCTTAATTGGGGGGTATGAGAATGGGGTGTGAGTTTTCCTATGTCTGGTTGCGGTGTTGTGGATGAGGCGGTTATTCAGGTAGTTTGGACTGTCTCCATATAAAGTCTTAAATAGTAGGCAGTAGAATTTAAATTGTATTCTTATAAACGGTGGCAATATTCAAATTGCTCTACTTGGTATCTGAATATTATCTTCAACTTAAACTTTTGCTGCCTTTGTTTAAAACAAACAAGCAAACAGTAAAATGCTGACTACAGCGGCTAAATATTGACCCAATAGATTCTACTTTTATGCCATAATTGCAAAGATATTCCTGGGGGGTGGGACTGGCACTTTAGGCATACCTATTGATTTTTACCTGAAAGTATGGGACACATTTACTTCTGTTTTAGGCAAATGTAATTTCTATGGGAGCTGTTAGATAAAGTCACATGAGTTTCATTCTGCTTTAATCCACTTAGCTGATAGATAGTAACACCATTCAGCCTGTAGAGGTGTGATTCTCAACCCTGTCCTCAAGGCACACCCAGCCAGTCTGGCTTTCATGATATCCACAATGGATATGCATGAGATAGATTTGCATACCAATGAGACAATTCATCGTGGGTATCCTGATTCATAAATGACAATTGGGAGTCCAAATAGATTGCAAAATTCTGTTCCACCTGATTAAATGATTATGGCAGATATTTGAGAACTATATAAGCTTCTTGTCCTTTGTCATTTTATTTTGTTTCTATTTCATGACACAGACACTCACACTCCCAGCAGAGCAGTAGGGCATCCTAGAGGGCACTGCAGTGAACTTCATATAAAAGGTCCCAGGTACACATCTCACCATAACCCCCTTACAGTGTATGGTGAATGCTACTAAAGTCACCCAAAACCTATTGTACCCATTATGCCTGCAGGTGTCGCCTATATGGTGGTAGTTGTTAATGAACATAATATAAGAACATAATGCTCATAGGTACAATCATATTTTGCCATTTTTTAAAGCGTATCATTGGATTCCTGTGAAATATTGTCTAATGATGCATAAGACTTCAACAAAACGTCCAAAAGCCACTTTATGTCATTTTTTAAATGTTCTGCAAAGAACCCCTGTTACAGGTCAGCAATTTTGTTGTATTAAGTAGAATTGAACTGTTGGGCTTGACATGTATGATCCATACCGTTGTTAAAACTGAATTCACCAGTACTTTTGGTTTATATTGAAGACCTCTTCTGCAGAAAATCTAGTGCGATGTGCTGCTCTCTTGACTGGGGTTCTTGGGTGCTATTGCTGTGCTGGAATATTAACTGAAGAAGAAGCCTGTCAATCTGAGCTGTTCCAGAAAGCCAAGGTATCAACATTTTTTTAAGCTCCTCAGCATGATCCTATAGTGATCTTTCTGAGTGCACAGTTCTATATAAAATAAATTATACAATTTTTGAGTTCTAAGTCTTCGTAATTGGATGGGAATATAGAGAATCAGTTGGACTGCTGGATGACCATGGGGTAAAAGGGGCTCTCAGGGAAGACAAGGCCATAGCGGAGAGATAAAATTAATTCTTTGCTTCACTCTTCACCAAGAACATAAGCCATGCCTCTGCTGGGTCAGACCTGAGGTCCATCATGCCCAGCAGTCCGTTCAAGCTGCGGCCCATCAGGTCCAGGACCTGTATACTAGCCCTCTATCTATACCCTTCTATCCCCTTTTCCTTCAGAAAATTGTCCAATCCCTTCTTGAATTCCAATACCGTACCCTGCGTTCCAAGTGTCCACCACCCGTTGGGTGAAGAAGAACTTCCTAGCATTGGTTCTGAATGCCCTCTCGTTCTTGTAGTTGTCGAAAGTTTGAAGAATCTGTCCCTCTCCACTTTCTCTATGCTCTTCGTGATCTTATAAGTCTCTATCATATCCCCTCTAAGTCTCCGCTTCTCCAGCGAAAAAAGCCCCAGTCTCTCTAATCTTTCAGCATAATGAAAGGTTTTCCATACCTTTTATCAAATGTGTCGCTCTCTTCTGAACCCTCTCGAGTATTGCCATATCCTTCTTTAGGTACGGCAACCAATATTGGACGCAGTACTCCAGATGCGGGTGCACCATCGCCCGATACAAGGGCAGGATAACTTCTTTCGTTCTGCTTGTAATACCCTTCTTGATTATTCCTAGCATTCTATTTCTTAGCAGCCGTTGCGCATTGTGCCGATGGCTTCATTGTCATGTCCACTATTACCCCCAAGTCCCTTTCTTGGGAGCTCTCACTCAATAACAGTCCTCCCATTGTGTAGCTGTACCTCGGGTTTCTATTTCCTACATGTAAGACTTTGCATTTCTCTACATTGAACTTCATCTGCCATCTTGTCGCCCACTCCCCTAGTTTGTTTAGGCCCCTTTGTAAATCTTCGCAGTCCTCTTTAGTCCTAGCCCCATTGAATAGCTTGGTGTCATCTGCAAATTTTGTTACTTTGCTTTTTGTCCCCGTTTCGAGATCATTTATAAATACATTGAATAGCAGATGTGGGGGAAATACCAGTACCAGAAATGGTATTCAATTGTGATGAATTGGAGAAATTCAAATAAATCTCTGTAACACTGGATGATGTAATGGGTCAATTTGACAAATTGAACAGTAGCAAATTGTCTGGACCAGATGGTATACATCCAAAAGTGCTGATAGAATTGAAAAATGAACTTGCAGAGCTGTTGTTAGTAATGGGCTATTATGGATTAAAAATTGGTTGACAGACAGAAAACAGAGAATAGATTTAAATTCAATATTCTCAATGGAGAAGGATAAATAGTGGGGTTCTACTACTACACATATTCTTTAATTCAAATCTAATATACCCTCCCACTTCTTTTATATGGTTACTATACAGGATATTAAATGAATAGGGAATAAAATGTTTTAGGTAAAAGATCACTTACAGGTCATGGACCTGGGGGGCCGCCGCGGGTGCGGACTGCTGGGCTAGATGGATCCATGTTCTGACTCAGCAGAGGCGACGCTTATGTTCTTATGTTCTTATATCATTCTTTCACACTATTATGTCTTGTACCATGATGATTACCTATAAAAGGAGGAAAAAAGCCTCAGATCCCAAAGTCTTACAATATCTTAGAACTTAATTAAAAATCAGAATCTATTGTAAAACAGTTACTTAAAATATTTTTCGCTATAACATGTTGCCGGTACAATTGCTAGAAAATATGGGAGGCATAGATTATCATAATAGTTCTATAAATCTCAGGATTTTGCTGCTGTCCAAGTGATGTCAGCAGCACTGTATTTGTCTTCAATAGAAAAAAAAAAAGACATCAGAAGATGGCGTTTCAAGTTGATCACAATGTTTTGGAGCCTAGTGTGCCAAATGACTGTGTAAATATAATTATGCATATGTAAATATACACAGATGTGTAATAGAAAAATATTTACAAAGTGTTAATGTCTTTTCAGTCTGCAATGCATTATGCTGGTGAAAGTATTTCCTTCCTTAAAACTAAACTAACTGAGGAGTCCAAGATCATCTCACTGAGGAATCTGATAATGCAGTGTACAAACTGCATATACAGCTATTCCAAAGTAAGTCCTTAGAATATTGGAATTTACATTGAAATTCAGCATGTAACTTTGTGTATTCATATTGAAAGGTCACTTGGACACACAAAGTCAGAGGCGTGAAGAAAGTACAAGAAATTTATTATGGTATACCGGACTCTAGTGCAGTTAATAGCCTGCCTACTAGAGTGTCAGAAACAGGAAATACACAGACTTTTATGCCCTTTTTGCAAACTAATATATGCAAAAACTACAATTTTCATTTGTTACTTCTATAACTTTTCTACAATTATTATTGGTCCTAAGCTCACACTAGCAGGTCACTTATCTAACTCTTACAGTTCTAAATGTTAAATGTACAGAAGGGCAGGGTACATCATGGCTCAAACTCTTATCTATTTAGCTTACAATGTGGTAAGGCAGGGACATACATTTTAGGCAGATGAAGTCAATAGATTGTACTCTTTCTTCAGCTATGTAGGCCAGAGCAATATTTTAAACAACAGTTAACCATTTCATGACCCTACAATATTATTATTAGATAACAGTTGTTTACCATTCTCTCTTGGTGCCTGCAAAAATTATAAGTGCAAATTGAAGCTCTGCTGCTGTATAAATGAAAGCCTAAACAGGTGCACCCTAACACATTTATTTAGAATTTAATATTTAAAGAGAGTTTCCCCTAGTTTTGTGTTTCTCTGGAAACATAGTGATAGGGGGAGCACAGGTTTATTTCTCAGAAACTGCAGGGACTTCCTTTTCCCTCAGACACAGTGGATGCTGGATACCTTTCAGGTGTGTCCTAGCTAGGAGTTTTAGATTCACCCGCAAAATTTTGGATGTAGCTCTGCCTAAATTCTAGGACTATGCTTAGAAGAAGATAGAGCTAAACCACAGAGTATCATGTCTCGGGGGATGATGGTAAGCTTATTTTTTCTTATAGCAAGCAGTGGGAGCATCAAAGACTGAAATGCAGCCTGCAACTTTCATTAGGAAGGACATTAAAGGCTCTCCCTTCATCAGAAGAGATTGCAGTAACAAGATGAGAAGCAGCAGAATACGAGTTATGGCCCTTGCTGTAACAAAAATGACATTAATACCCCAGAAAATATTGGGGTACAATTTATGCCAATTTGCTGATTCCCATTGTGGCTGCTTGATATGCATGAAAGTAAATGATTTTGCTTACCATATCACCAGTTATCATCCTTGGTTCAATATCTACTGATACTGTAATTTTGGAGAGATCTTTGAGTAAAAGAATTGGTCTGCAGGTGGTTTCCTTTCCTTGTACATTCAGGATCAGTGCATTCCTTCTAAGTTTGACTTAAGAGGAACACTAAGTAACTGGAAAACATGGAGCAGAATATTACCACTATGCAATTAGGAAGGACCAACTCTATCCATTATAAGTGTCGTTTGTCATAAATTTAATTAATTGGAACATTTTTCAAGGATCTTAAATAAATTGCATATACCTTCCTCTCTATACATTCACTCCATCTTGTATATTTACCCACCTTCTGATCTAATAAAGTCCTCAAAAACCCATGCCTCAATCAGCCTCTGCCATTTTTATAACCTATATATAGCAATTGATGCAAACTGTATGAGGAATTATGGATGATTTATGGTAAGACAATCCCTATTTTTATTTTTTTACACAGAACAGTTTAAGCAGGATCAGTTCAGATTTATTTCTGTGCCTGCTGACATCGAGAATGGTGAATGAACTTGCTGAAATTTGTAAGCATTTAGTAAGTATGTTTTATTTTGTAATTTCAAAGCTATGTGTTTAATTAGCAGCCTTTGCGCAATATTGTAAATTCAAGGTGAACTGTAAAGATGACTTCCATAAAAAAGTGATAATTACATATGATTTTAAAGTGTTCTTCCAAGCCCATAAGATGCTTGTTATGCAAATTGGTGATTTTCTAGTTGGAAAAATCAATAAACAGAAAAATCCTCATTTTTAAAAAGAGGAAACTCGCACCAGATCTTCTTCATGTGGCTCAGTACTTTTAATTATTTTATAGTCTTTTATAAGCAAATTCATTTTATAGCTTTATCTGCAGGAGACAAATGTGTAAGTGTGTTTTGTATATGACGGTTCAACCTTTAATTGTAGAACCTCAGATTGCAGGGAAAATATCCATGTCTATAATATCTGTTTAATCAAGGTTCTATTGTGTTGAGTGGATGGATTCTTGGCATGTAGTAGGTTTTTTTGTTAATAAAGGAGTTATTTTCTTTTAATGTGAATATTTTTTTTTTTTTTGTAAACCACACTGATACAAGAAGGCTGGGTGGTATATCAAGCCTTTTAAATAAACATAAACAAATGTCAACTAGGTAGTTTGAAGGTTGAGTGTAGACTAATGTTTCCTTTATGTAATTTATTTGTCAATACAACTATTTTTTTAATGTTACATTTCATCACAGAGGTAAATTGTAAAGGCTCCAGTTAGGAAATAAGAGAAATAAATGGGGTCTCACAAATGAATGATTGAGATTTGTTCTCGGTCTTAATTACGTATTAAAGGTAGCCTGCACCAGAACTCCAAGTGATGCAGTTGAAATAAATATGGGAGATGACCCTGAAGATAACAGAATGGAGGAGGAGGAGGATGCCATAACCATGGACCTATTTGATGATAATTCTGCTCAAGACATGAATGATATAAATGAAGTTAGTGAGCTGCAAAGTATTACAGGTATGTGTGTGTTAAATGTAGAATTTTCCAATCATTCATCCACTGTACTCCTCAGTCTGTTTCTCTTGTGTTCTGTGAGTGTGGCTGAGCAGTTGTTTACGATCTCACAATGCTCCTAGGATTTAATTGGAGAAAGGGAGTGAAGGAGTTCTTGTATATATCAGCTGCTTTCGTCTTTCTTTGAGCGTCACATAAAAAATATTTTCTCTCATTTGAGATTTTGTAGGTAGAGTATGTAGCTATCAAATCAAACCTAGTAGCTATCCTACCAATGTATTAGTGAGCAAGTTTTGCATCCATCCTTCTAGCTCCCCATGCTTTCCCCAGATGGTACTCAGCCACTATTAATGTACTACAGTAATCATCTGATCTCTGAGGAGAAGGTGGGTAAATATACAAGATGGAGTGAATGTATAGGGAGGGAGGTATATGCAATGTATTTAAGACGGCTTGAAAGATGTTCTAATTAATTCAATTTATGACAAACAACATTTAATCATTGGTATAAAAAATTTGTAATAAATCAAACCAAACCAGATTGGCAGAGCAGGCCAGGACAGGGACAGCCATACTGAAGTCAGTTGTAGCAAAAAACAGAAGAAGTGAGGTCCAACCGAACAAAAGATGTGATAGAAAATATAATTTTATTTTAAAAATTAGCTTGTTAAAATATTTGAAACGGTCATGTTTTGGCAGTAATGTCTGCATCAGTAATGGAGTGAAAGGTGCGGTGTGTGTGTTCATGGAGTCACACGTTATCTGTGCATGTATATATTGCATACACTGGTAGTATAGGACTTGCAGATTCACAAGTGAGAGAGGATGCTGCCTCTAGGGGCAGGAGTGAAGGGGGTTCACTTCAGCCTCCATCACCCCCACTAGGCCACCAGGTAGGTTAGGGGGCCCTACTAAGATGGAGGGGGAGGGGAGTGGGATTGTTGCAGGCATGGGGTGGAGTGGAAGGGAGGTACTTAAGGTCACATGCTGGGGAGAGGGGGGAAGGAAGGAGAGAGTCACTTCAGGGGGGCCTGAAGGGTCTTGGAAAGCCTTAAAAAAGGTTTCTGGATGATAATGCTAAGGCCTGCATAGTTAAGTGGTTGAATTTATGATAGCTTTGAGCTGTCTCAAATTCATCCACTTAGCTATGTGTGCACCGGTACTTGCATACCTGTTAGCTCTTCTCCATTGCTATCCCTTAACCTGGCCACTTTTTTTTTTTTTTTAACCAGTCAAAGCCAATATTTAGCAGCACTGTCTGGTTAAATGCTGATGAATATAGCCTCTTCTGTCTGCCTGTCACTTTGAATATTGGGCTCTATATTTCTTTTAACCCTCAACAGGTGGTCCAATTCTAGAACCTTCTTTATATTAAAAAGGCTTGAATCCTTTGTACTTTGAGGAAATTTAAATGTCTCAATGCTGTCTCCTTTTTCCTGCTTCTCTTCCAGGTATATGCTTTGTTTTCACACTCAAAAATGCTTTCTTATTAGGTGCAGTGAGTCCATTAGCAGAGGAACATCTGACCAACCAGGACATGCTGCTCCTGGACACACTGAGGTTCTTGTGTCTGTGTGTAACTGCAGCCCAGCTACATTCAGTTTCCTTCCGAGCCCCTGATATATGCAGAAAACTGCTTTCACTCATTGACCATAGTATGTTAGACACCACAAAGTCCCTTCAGCTTCATGTGGTGAGTGTGGTGCAATTAAAAACTACTGCATTTGGCTGATGTGCAAAAAAAAGTAATAAAAGGCATAAATGGAAAAATATTTTGTTTCATATTGTAGTACTTAACCCTTTTAAAGGAGCTACCAGATAGAGAACACCTCTTGCCAATTGAAGATGTTGTCAAGCTTCTGAAACCTCTTCCGTAAGATAGCATTTCTGTTTAATGTTCTATATTCCTTTAGTGAACCCATTTCTTTCAGGTATGTTCTGATTATACATCTTCCTGTGTTTTAGAGACGTGTGCTCCTTGTATCGGCGAGATCAGGAGGTCTGTGTGGCTATTCTTACTTGCCTCTTACCCACAGTAGCAAGTCTGGCTCAAGGCCAGGCAGGTGCTGAAGAAACAGGCAATTCACAAGGGCAATTTCTGACTATCATTCAAGCCTTTTGGTATGTCTGATCTCTGTAGCAAAACTTGTATGACAAGCAGGATGTCTCTGTAAAACAGCTGTACCTTCTATCCATGGTTGTGACTGAACTGATATTTTGAATGTTAGTTTTTTAGAAGCCATGTATGTTAAGCAAGATTTAAGGAAGGCATTATATAAATGTGGCTTAACATGTACCTTGATTCATTCCAGATACTATTTCTGGGTTTGCTTGATATGCTCACCAAGTTACCGGAAAGTCTTAAGTTTAAAGTCACCGATGAACATGGCGGTCCAAAAAGATGTTCAAAGATCAGATGTATTTAAAAGAAAATGATAAATGGAAGAAATTGTCCTGGGAAATAGTGTTGTTTAATTTCTAAGGATAGATATTTAAAATGGTTAACCAGGCAGTTGTTCTTGCCTGGTTAACTCATGGTCACTAGAGCCAACCCAGATATTCAGCCAAATGGTGCCACTGAATATTCAGGTAGACCACCTTAGCACTATCTGGATAGAAACATAGAAATAGACGGCAGATAAGGGCCACGGCCCATCAAGTCTGCCCACCCTACTGTCCCTCCCCTCCCTTTGCCCTGTGAATAGATCCCATGTGTCGATCCCATTTGGCTTTAAAATCAGGCACGCTACTAGCCTCAATCACCTGCAGTGGAAGACTATTCCAGCGATCAACCACCCTTTCAGTGAAAAAGAATTTCCTGGTGTCACCTCGTAGTTTTCCGCCTCTGATTTTCCACGGATGCCCTCTTGTTGTCGCGGGACCCCTGAAAATAGTGCCAGCATGGTCCAGGGACAGAGTTTGGGTGATGCTAGTTCCCATATTAATCTGTCTGCATTAAACAAATGTTTGTGCTGTCCCAATTAAACTACTGCAACTTGCTCTATGCAGGCATAAGCTCCACCCTCATGCACAAACTGCAAATGATACAAAATATAGCAATCAGATTAATATTTAGTCTGAAAAACGTTGATTCCATTTCACCTTGTTACAAAAGCCCATACTGGCTACCCATTAATGCATGTATTACCTTCAAATTATCGTGCATAATGTTCAGATTCCAAATAAGACTTTGGTAGAACCTCACATAAAACTCTTCATCAACTCCTGGCCAGCATCAGTCAGAATACTACAATCATTTCTATTAATTCTTCCTTCATAATGCATATGAATAGGTTAATAGTCTCAATGTATTTGTATGAAATTCTGTTACGGGAAGGGAGGGGATGGGAGGGTTTCTATTTAATAATAATTGTTTAGATATCAGGTGTAATACATAATATTCAAGATATTATAGAATATAAATATGTAATGAAATGTTATATTTAATGTGTTATAAGAGAGTTAATCAAGTGTGTATTTATAAGTTTAATTCTTCTTTCTCCTAAAGGAGTTATCTATAAACACACATTTAATTCACTTTTCACTTATCTTTGCACCAAGCCATAGAACAACCTACCAATGTTTATCAAGACCAAACCCAACTACTACAGATTCCCAAAAAACATCCCTAAAAACCCTCCTCTTTGAAAACATAAACTCCGTTGATAGTCGTTTATGATGTACCTCACTTAGACTGTATATACATCATACTTATGCTCTGAACTACTAAAATTGACATTATGGCCCTTCAATACTGTCCCCTCCTCTCCCCTCTTCATTCTCTCCTAAAAGTAATTTGTATACTTAATGCTCCATTGTCTCTACCCCTAATTCTACTTGTACCAAATTTATTGTAAGTCGCCTTGAACCTAGCTAAGCTTAAAGTGACCCAGAAATTGAAGGTTGGATTAGATTAGTGGCAGTATCCATGAATCTGAACTGATAATGTTTTTTTTTCTGTACAATGTCATCTCTTCTAGGCATTTAAGTAAGGAAGGAAAGTGTACAGTTGCTGTAAGAGTGGCTCTCATGAACTGTTTTAAGACATTGCTTGAGGTGAGCTATATTGACAGTAATGAGTAGAACAGAATGCTTTGGGGATGGGGAGCAGTAAAGAGATTATCATTTGTTCAATGTGGCATCTATGAAACTTCCAAATAGTTAATCTAAGCTTTTGTAACTAGAAATAATTTCTACCATATGCTCATATCCCCTTTAACACTACCTCTCTGATTTCCTTTCAGGCTGATCCTCATGTGTCATGGGCTATATTGACCATAGATAAAGAGGATGTACCTGTGAGTGATATCTTCCCACAGTTCTTCACTGATAGCCACCATAAGGTGCGCATGCTTGCAGCAAAGTCTGTGAACAGGTGAATATAAAAAACCAAAAAAGTTTGTATGTGTTAACCTTATGTAGGTTGAAATATATCCTGACTATCAGAAAATTCTAATATGGTTCCAAGATATAAGTAACAACACCTGGAACTCTATGTCAGCTTCATAGGCAATACATCCGTGGTCAAAAAACTCCATAAACTTTATTAAACGCTCTTAATTAATTTCTGTTATACTCGCTTGATCTGTTTAATATATTCCAATCAAGTTGCTTCAAAAGTTCAAAAAACATCAATTCAAAGCCTACATTAATCAGCCAAAAGGGAAATCTATTGATTATGTAAACAGCAGTTTTTTGGTGACACTGACCGCATCTTCCAATATGTGGATTTCTGCAGTGACTTTTGCCTAACGGAACTGGAGCACACTCACAAATAAGTGCTTGGTTTTTTCTTTTTGGCTGATTAATGTATGCTTTGCATTGATGCTTTTTGAACTTTTGAAGCAACTTGATTGGAATACATTAAACAGACCAACTGAGTATAACAGAAATAATTAAGAGAGTTTAATAAAGTTTATGGAGTTTTTTGACCAAGGATCTATTGCCTATAACAACCTTTGAAGCTGACATAGAGTTCCAGGGGTTGTTAATCCCTGGGAATACTGAGGTCTTTTTCTCCGTTTTTTACTCTTAGTAAGTATGTGGTGTACCGTATTTTCGCGGATATAACGCGCGCGTTATACGCGTTTTTACCTACCGCGCATACCCCTCGCGCGTTATATGCCTGAGCGCGGTATACAAAAGTTTTTAAACATAGTTCCCACCCCGCCCAACGCCCGATTCACCCCCCCAGCAGGACCGCTCGCACCCCCACCCCGAACGACCGCTCGCACGCGCTCCCACCCGCATCCACGATCGGAGCAAGAGGGAGCCCAAGCCCTCTTGCCCGGCCGACTCCCCGACGTCCGATACATCCCCCCCCCCCCGGCAGGACCACTCGCACCCCCACCCCGAAGGATCGCCGACTTCCCGACAATATCGGGCCAGAAGGGAGCCCAAACCCTCCTGGCCACGGCGACCCCCTAACCCCACCCCGCACTACATTACGGGCAGGAGGGATCCCAGGCCCTCCTGCCCTCGACGCAAACCCCCCTCCCCCCCAACGACCGCCCACCCCAAGAACCTCCGACCGCCCCCCCAGCCGACCCGCGACCCCCCTGGCCGACCCCCACGACCCCCCCACCCCCCTTCCCCGTACCTTTGGTAGTTGGCCGGACAGACGGGAGCCAAACCCGCCTGTCCGGCAGGCAGCCAACGAAGGAATGAGGCCGGATTGGCCCATCCGTCCTAAAGCTCCGCCTACTGGTGGGGCCTAAGGCGCGTGGGCCAATCAGAATAGGCCCTGGAGCCTTAGGTCCCACCTGGGGGCGCGGCCTGAGGCACATGGGCCCAACCCGACCATGTGCCTCAGGCCGCGCCCCCAGGTGGGACCTAAGGCTCCAGGGCCTATTCTGATTGGCCCACGCGCCTTAGGCCCCACCAGTAGGCGGAGCTTTAGGACGGATGGGCCAATCCGGCCTCATTCCTTCGTTGGCTGCCTGCCGGACAGGCGGGTTTGGCTCCCGTCTGTCCGGCCAACTACCAAAGGTACGGGGAAGGGGGGTGGGGGGGTCGCGGGTCGGCTGGGGGGGCGGTCGTTGGGGGGGAGGGGGGTTTGCGTCGAGGGCAGGAGGGCCTGGGATCCCTCCTGCCCGTAATGTAGTGCGGGGTGGGGTTAGGGGGTCGCCGTGGCCAGGAGGGTTTGGGCTCCCTTCTGGCCCAACTACACAAAGGTACGGGGAAGGCGGGTGGGGGTGTCGTGGGGGTCGGCCAGGGGGGTCGCGGGTCGGCTGGGGGACGGGCGGAGGTTCTGGGGGGGGGCGGTCGTTGGGGGGAGGGGGTTTGCGTCGAGGGCAGGAGGGCCTGGGATCCCTCCTGCCCGTAATGTAGTGCGGGGTGGGGTTAGGGGGTCGCCGTGGCCAGGAGGGTTTGGGCTCCCTCCTGGCCCGATATTGTTGGGGAGTCGGCGGTCCTTCGGGGTGGGGGTGCGAGTGGTCCTGCCGGGGGGGGATGTATCGGACGTCGGGGGGGGGGCATCAGGCTTTCAGGATGGGGACAGACCTTCAAGGGGGGACAGGACTTCAAGGGGGGACAGTGCACGGAAAGTCAGGGGGGGTGAATGGAGAGTCGGGACAGCGCACGGAAAGTCAGGGCAGTGCACGGAAGTCAGGGGGGGTGAACAGAGAGTCGGGACAGCGCACGGAAAGTCAGGGCAGTGCACGGAAGTCAGGGGGGGTGAACGGAGAGTCGGGACAGCGCACGGAAAGTCAGGGCGGGCGAAAGGAGCGTCGGGCATCATGCGCGGTATACCCGTGAGCGCGGTATACAAAAGTTTTTGTACATATCATCGTGGTTTCTGCGCGCTATACCCGTGTGCGCGTTTTACACGGGTGCGCGTTATATCTGCGAAAATACGGTAGTTCCTGGCACCGTATAATTGAATACTTTTTGGTGTGTTTGAATATTTTTGTTATTCAGCTTGTGTGTATTTGGTTTTTGATTTGTCATCCAAGATATAGGTGCCATAATGGGGTGCACCATTCCTCTCTCAAATGCTATAAGTCTACATTGTCTATTATGTAACACTGTATATAACACCTACCTTTTCTAATCCAACACTTAACTCATTAATATGTAGCATATTCCACATTGTATATCCAGTGTATCTACTACTGTGTAACAAAATTCTGCTTAATTGTAACCTACCTCAAACTCAGCTGAGGAGAATTTGGCAGGATATAAGACTACAAATAACATAACAAGTGTTATCCTCTACAAAAACCTAAAAGCTTACCTTCTGTTCTGTCCACATAAGCACCTCTTCACACATTAATATCAAGAAATGAGTAAGATCTAGACCAGACAAATTTAACTTGGGGTCATGTCTTAACATAGTCACTGTGCAAACAAGATCCATTGCACAAGAGAAGCTCTTGGCAGTAAGAATACCAGATTGAAATTTTATTATGTAGAAAAAGTGTTTCTTTGGATACCTATTTCCTGGTTATCTACTTTTGCTTGTATAATCAACAGCCTTGCATTTTTATTTTGAAATAAAACCATTTAATTACATTTTAATTGGTGATGTGCATGAGTATGCAGATACATTATACTTTCATGAATCTAAGTAAAACATTTCTAGTTCGTGCTCTGTTTTGTTTAGTTGGTTTTGTTGCTATTTTGTGTGAAGGTTGTTTCAGGATGTCAAGACCCAAGACTCCTCTGGGTTTGTCCAAGCACTTCCTTTGAAGCTCCAACAGAAGGCGTTTGAAAATGTGTACATGAAAGTTCAAGAAGGAATGAGACACTTGGTAAGAAAGAGAATGTATTACTATTTTACCACTTGAGACTCTGTGTAGTCTATTCTGTGCCCAGTTTTAAAAGGAGAAATCTTGATCCTGGAACAATCTATTTTAATAGATTGTCAAAACTGATTTTGTTCATTTCTGTGTATCGTTAATCTCGGGTAAGAATCCTGAAATTTGCATACCCAGAGTGCCTTAAAGTAGCATTCAGTATTTGACGTTTCTTTCAGAAGGTGAAAAAGAAAACTGCTAAGACAAGAGGTATAAAGCTGTAACAATCCATGAACAGCCAGCAGTGCCGAATGTAGTTTTCACGCTACAGATCTTTGGTTTTGAGATTTTCTACTTACTGTATTCCAAATGGCAACATATCTGACTGCATTATAATTACCTATCCTGCTTCTGAAAATGGCACCTCTCCACCTATTAAGGTCTCTCTGTGTGCAGTGGAAGGTGCAATATATTTTTAAAATGATAACAAGAAATGGCAATATAATTAAAAGCAGAAACAATGTGGTATATTATCATTTTTATCCTGCACAATACAATTACCGGTAATATACATAATAACAGGTAAAGTCCATAAGGACATTGGTACTGTATAGAATGCTGCTAGTGACCTCATTTAGCAAAAATGAAAAGATTAATTTCCACAGTCTGTTAAGAGGAAGCAAATAGTTTATTGGTTTTAGTAGTTCTGTAAGTAAATATGGACTGTACAGTATGGCTTAGTTAGTAGTTTGTACACCGGTGGAGTCGGTCCAGAGGAAGGCTACTAAAATGGTATATGGGGCAGATTTTTCAAATTAAGGGGCGCCACAAGTACAAGGGGGCACTCGGAGAAATTGAAAGGGGACAGGTTTAGAACAAACGCTAGGAAGTTCTTTTTCACTCAGAGGGTGGTGGATACATGGAACGCGCTTCCAGAGGCTGTTGTAGACAAGAAAACATTAAATGGTTTCAAAGAAGGTTTGGATAGATTCCTAGAAGAAAAAGGGATTGGGGGGTATAGATAGGTATAGACCATTGCTCAGGCAATGGGCCTGATGGGCCGCCGCGGGTGCGGACCGCTGAGCAGGATGGACCTATGGTCTGCCTCAGCGGAGGCAACTTCTTATGTTCTTATCATAAGGCGTATGGGGACAGACTTAAAAATCTCAATCTGCATACTTTGGAGGAAAGGTGGAAGAGGGGAGATATGATAGAGATGTTTAAATACCTATGTAATGTAAATGCGCATGAGTCGAGTCTCTTTGGTTTGAAAGGAAACTGCAATGAGAGGGCATAGGATGAAGTTAAGAGGTGATAGGCTCCGGAGTAATCTAAGGAAATACTTTTTTACAGAAAGGGTGGTAGATGCATGGAACAGTCTCCTGGAAGAGGTGGTGGAGACAGAGTCTGTGTCTGAATTCAAGAGGGCCTGGAATAGCCACGTGGGATATCTCAGAAAGAGAAAGAGATAATGGTTACTGTGGATGGGCAGACTAGATAATAATAATAATAATTTTATTTTTGTATATCGCAGTACCATAACAGTTCAGAGCGGTTAACAGAGTAAAAGACTGTACATATATAGTGATGTTACAAATAAGTCAATCAGCTTAGCTTAGCAAGTCGGGAGTAGTCAGGAAATCCGGAGGTATGTCGGAGATACAAGGCGGGGAGGGAGTCAGAGAAATTTGTCAAAGAGATAGGATTTGATTGATTTCCTGAATGGGCCATTTGGCCTTTATCTGCCATCATATTTGTATGTATTTGGTTCAGAGCTCATTTTTCTCTGTAGTCAGTTCTTGAATCATTTTCTTTCAGAGCAGTGTCAGCCCAGAGGAACTCCCTGACGAGCAGTGCAACAGAAAAGCCACGCTGTTGATGCTGGTGTCCAAGATCTTATGCTGTAGCCCTGTGTGTGAGAAGCAGGCTCTGTTTGCCATTTACCAGTCGGCCAAGGAAAATGGAATTGAACCCCAACTTGTCAAAAAGGCAAGTGCAGAAATACTAGTTTGTGATGAAAGTGCAGAGTAAAGCTAGACAAGTGCATGTAAATGAAAGAAGTGATAGTGTTAACAGTGTATTAGTTAAAAAGAAAAATGTCAAATTTTAAATTTATAATAATTTTCTTATACTTACCATAACATGAACATTAGAATAGCCTTAGTGGGTCAGACCAATGGTCCATCTTCACGGAGGCCAATCTAAGTCACAAGTACCCAAAAAGTAGCAGCAGCCAATGCCACTGATCCAGGGCAATCACCTACTACATTGGCTTAGTTATTTCAAAATATGGCAAAGCTAATCATTCAGTGTCCAAATAAAGTACTTTACCATCAATCTACTTCAAGGTGTACTTTAATTAAAAAATGCGTATAAGAATTCAAAATATTTTAAACCAAGACTTCAATGGCTACACTCATACAAACATCAATTTTGTTTCATTTTGAGTTTTAACATAACCAGCCTCTTCATCGGTCTTTAAGAAGTTTAATTCCAATTACAGAAAAATAAATATTACTCATCTCGTATATATTTTGGGACTCCGACATGAATTCACGTTTTGCTTCATGCTGTTTCAAGGGGTTTCCCCTTAAGAAGACTTCACCATCATTTAACAAACCTCAGCGCCTCTCCTTCTCTCCAGCCTTTTTCCTTGCCAACACCTTCCACTGCCAGTGCAGGACCTGTTTGAAGGGCCTTTGCGCATGCACGTGAAGTCATCACAGCGACGTCCATGCACTTCCGGGTGTCTTGAGCCGCAGACACTAGGTTTAGTGTTCCATGGCTCAAGAAAGATTGCGAGACACTGATCTAGGATAAGCAACATTACATTTGTTTTACTCTTTTGGGATCTTGCCAGGTACTTGTGGTCTAGATTACTCACTATTGGAATCGGGAAACTGGTCTTGATGGACCTTCGGTCTGTCCCAGTATGGCAATGCTTATGTTTTTATGAGGTGGGGATTTGGATATACTGGGGAAGAGTTAATGTATTCCATCATGGACTCTTTTAAAATATAGCAGGCCTACTTTGAATTCACTCTTGGTGTTATTTCAACCAGGAAAGCATAATGTCTCTGACTTCTGCATGCAGGTTTATATTTATTGCAGTAATTACTGACCACCTGTACTGAGGTATCACAGGTTACTGATTCCAACAACAAATGTTACTGCACTAAAATTACTACTACTACTATTAAGTATTTTTAAAGCGCTCCCAAACGTATGCAGCACTGTACAGAGTCACAAAGATTAAGAAAACAGTCCCTGCTCGAAAGAGCTTGCAATCTAAACAGGCAAGACAGACAAACAGGATGTCATGGATACAGTTAAGGGGAATGGTTAATCAGCTGGCTTTACATCAGCTTAGTACCGTATTTTCACGCATATAACGCGCGCGTTATACACGATTTTACAAACCGAGTATAACTATGCGCGTTATATGTGTGAGCGCGTTATACAATTTTTTTTTTTCTCATTGCGATCCGGCAGCCTCCCCCCCGCTCGCGTCACCCCCCCTCCCCAGTGATCCTACATCCCCCCCGCACTGCAAAGACATCGCTTACCCGATTGGACACCAGCACCAATGCACAGGACGTGCCAGTGCCAGTGCCCGAAGATCCTCCCTCGCCTGGGCTGGGCGGTGCGAGGGAGATGCTCCCTCTTCCCTGTGCTGGGCTGGTCTGGGCTTTGAGCATTTGCGCATGCTCAAAGCCTTCTGGTCTCACTCTCTCCGAGATTCTGAATCTGAGAATCTCGGAGAGAGCGAGACCAGAAGGCTTTGAGCATGTGTAAATGCTCAAAGCCCAGACCAGCCCAGCACAGGGAAGAGGGAGCATCTCCCTCGCACCTGTGCATTGGTGCTGGTGCCGGTGCCCAATCGGGTAAGCGAAGTCTTTGCGGTGCTGGGGGGGATGTAGGATCGCGGTTGAGGGGGGGGTGACGCGAGCGTGGGGGGGAGGATGCCGGTTCGCAGGCCAGAAGAAGGAGTAAGCGGGGGTGGCAGGAGGAGGTTAAAGCAGCATGCGCGGTATACGAGTGTGCGTGCTATATAGATTTTTTTTTACAGCAATGCTTTGTTCCCGCACGCTATACGCGTTGCGCGTTATATGCGTGAAAATATGGTAACTGCCTTTCACTGTTTTTGGTCCTTCATTGTGCATATTGAACAGTTTAGTTTGTGAGAATGCCAGGACAAGCATCTAGTGTGCATCATCTGCATCTTCCCACCTCCAATTCAGCAGAGATGAAATATCCAATGAAAATACTTGTGTTTATTTGCAAGGTATTGAGTAGATGCATTTTGATTACCGTCACCCTGCCAGTACTTGATATACTCTAACTTGTCTGATTTTTTTCTAGTTGAATTAAACAAGATAATTGCATCAAATAAAAATTTGGTACTTCAGTATGTTGCTTGTGGGACATGGGGAACTTGCATGTGCTTATAGGATCATCACCACCTCCCCATGCATTTTTCTCTTAGTGTCTTGCTTATTGCCAGCAGGTTTTCAAGTGTGTGTCTGCAATGGTGGGCTACAAGAGCATTGAAGACTTCATGACGTCGCATTTAGATTACTTAGTCCTGGAGTGGCTAAGAGTGGCAGACTCAGGCTACAGTTTATCTGCTTTTCCCTATGCGTTGTTAAATTACCCAAACCTTGAAGAATTTTACAGGTAAATTTGTGTATATATTAAAAACTGCAAATGAGTGAAAAGATTTTATTCTGTTGGCATTTCAACCCTGATTATATTAGACTATGATTTAATATTATATGTAAATGATTCAGAAAAAGCAGGAAAAATAACAAAGTCCTAATGTTATATTGTTAAATTTCTGTGGGGTAAATATTCAACCACTGACGTTATCTCTGGATATTCAATGTGCTCTCTCCCATTCATTCCCCCTCTGCTTCTTTCATCTCTCTCACTTCTTTCCCATACTTTCTCCCTCCTATCATCTCAAACTTCCCCTCCCCAATCCTGCTACAGATTGAGTGTGTGGCTTCATACCTGTGAGCTACCATCATTCATTTGTACATGCAGAACTGAAGATATCGTATTAGTCTGTACTTCTAAATGTACCCTCCTGGCTCAGTTCCGTACAGTGATTTCTACCAGAGACCAGCATGTTCTAGGGTCTTCACCCTGTGACTTTGGGTTACTGGCCTAGGGCAAGCACAGTTAGGGGCAAGCATAACAGTCTCTCCCATCCTGTGCATTTCCCTGTTTGGCTTACGGGGTCTGATTACTTCACTAGTCTTGTTTGTTGTTGCCATACAGCTTTCCTTGTGAAATTGAAACACATCCTACATATGGTTTTAGTAGTATAAATCAATTTATTACATTTTGCAATATCACATAAAAAAATCAACATACAAAATTCAGGTCAACTAGAACATATGAAGTCTGAGCTCTTATAACCGCACACATAACATACACACATACATATGGTTTTAGATGGAGGAGGTTTGCACTCTGTTGTTGGACAAGGCCCTAGATCTTTTTGTAGAACAGGTGTTAATATTACACAGACAATCACAGTAAAGAATTATCCTGGACTTGTAGCTAGGGAAACGGCACCTCTGATTCCCAGAAATTCTACCACTGCTATCTTATTGGAAGAATGATGCCATGGCCCGTCCCTGCACAAAGTTGCTACTGATGGAGCGTGTTGGCTCCGACTTGGTGGCAGGATCAGCTTTGGGGGTGGGGGGGGGGTGCATGCTTGCAGACAGAGAGGCAGGGAAGGATCCCTGGCAGCAGCTTCAATACCCCCATCAGCGGCCCGCATACCCCCAAGGGTATTTGTACCGTATGGTGAGAAACACTGGCTTATCTGAACAGACAAGGATACACCAGAAGTGTTCCCCACACCTGGAGGCACAGAGGTTATTCCACTGGAAGGTCACTTACAAGCTCTCTGTTGCCCACGTGGCAGTGGTAGAGTACGTCCAGCCCAACTTTCACAGCAGGCAGACTCTGGATCTGAAGGATCCAGAGGGCGTTTTCCCTCATTGTACAGAGTTGGGGCAAACTGGACAGGGATCTGGAGGAGTGGTCTTTGTCCCAGAGAGGGTGTTTTCCCTCATTGTACAGAGTTGGGGCAAACTGGACAGGGATCTGATGGCTACAGCCAAAAATACAAAGGCAGACCACTTCTGCAGTTGAAAAGCTGAGTAGGGAAGCGCAGGACTGGATGCCATGATCCAGCCCTGACCCACAGAGCAGTTCTTCTATGTTCCCGCCATGGTGGGTTAGATCATCCGCAGAATAGCAAACCACTAGGGGCTGATGATTCTGGTAGCGCCAGACTGGCCCTACAGTCCTTGGTATGCAGATCTAGTGTGTCTGTAAAAAGGCAGGTGTCTGAAACTACCAGTTCATCTGGCTCCACAGTCAGGGCCCAGTTCCTATGGAGAATCCAGGGCACTTTGATCTTACAGCATGGCTCTTGAACATATGGCTCTGATTCAAAAAAGTTACTCAGAGGTTGTCGTTACAACCCTCCTTAGAGCAAAGAAGCCTGCAACGTTCGCAACTTATGCGAAGACCTGGAAGGCTCTCCATATTATGGTCTGCCAAAGAACGGGTGGAGCCTGAGAGGGCCCCTATTCCAGTGATCTGGCATTCCTACAGGCCAGCCTTGAAAAGGGTCTGGCAGTTTCATCTCTCAAGGTGCAGGTAACCAGTCTCTTGTGCTTTAGGGTGCAGAGAGGCTTTCAGTCTATGGCATCTCACCCAGATGTCACTTGTTTTTTGAGGGGGGGCTCTCAGATTGTGACCCCCGTTGAGCAGACTGTTCCTGACTTGGGATCTCAATGTGGTTCTGAAGGGCCTGTCTCCATTTGAACCTTTGACAGAAGCTTCCTTATTGGATGTTATGGTGAAGACAGTGTTTTTGGTGGCCATAGTCTCGGTGAGATGGATCTTAGAGTTGCAGACTCCCTCCTGCACAGAACCCTTTCTCTGATTTACGGAATCAGGCATTGCTGTATGGACAATTCCTTCCTTTCTTCTGAAGATGGTTTCTGCTTTCCACATCAATCAGGAGATTCGTTTCGACTGCCTTTCACACTTTGGGTTTGGCGAAGCAGGCCAAGATTTTGCAGAAGCTGGATGTGCGTAGAACCCTACTAATCTATCTGGAGAAGATGAATGATTCCAGACTTTCCGATCACCTTTTCATGTTGACCAGCTACACGAGACGAGGCAGACCAGCTTCCAATGCTTTGCTGGATGGATTTGCTTGGCAATTTCATCTTCTTACATTGCCTGCGGTAAACAGCCCCCAATTTCTGTCGCAGCACATTCGACAAGAGGGATAGTGACTTTCTGGGCCTGATGAAATTTGTAGAGCAGCTACTTGGTCTGCTCTCCACACTTTTATGAGGTTTTACAGAGTGGATGTGGCAGCTCGCAAGGATGCCACCTTTGGGTCCTTGGTACTACGGGCAGGCTCATATGTCCCTACCTAGATGTCTGGCAATGCTTTGGTACTTCAGCTAATGTATGAACTCCTGTGTATATGTAACAGAATGAAAGATTAGGTTCTCACCTGAATAATCTTATTTCTGTTAATATGCACAGTGGGTTCTGAGCACTTTTCACAATTTAATGTATTTGATTAGTAATCATTTTATGAGTGTCAGTTGTTTATATGGGATTTTCAGATTAGTACTCCTATGTTTTCATTAGTAATATACACAGGCATCCATACGACCCACCTTGTGCTGACATTTGATTTGCCTGATTACTGCCTCGGACGTTGCTAGTATTCGTCCCAGGGCCTCTTCTACTGTATTTAAGAGTAAGTAAAGTCCTTGTTACAATATCATGGGTGTTCCATTTTCCCTTTCCTTAGAAAGTTGGTTCTTAGCTAATCAGGTGTGTACTTCCTTGTTCATTGTTAAGTTGTTAAATGTTTATTAATCATTGTTCTTTTTATAAGTTCCAGAGCACAACAGAATTTGTTTGTTGCCGGGAAAACTTCCTGTGCCTTTCCTCCTTTCTTCTGTTTCAGTGGAGTTTGATTACTTTGGTACCAACTGAAGAGGGAGCTGTTCTTCACTGCAGAAGGGGAGGAATTCAACATCTTAAAGAGACACCCTTCTGCAGATTTGCAAATAATAGAATTCATCAGCAAATGTATGTATGGACTCCTGTATATATTAGCAGAAACCAGATTCTTTCAATTTCAAGCTTGCCCAAAATAAAATGAGTTTTTAAAATATATTCTTGAAGTGTTATAGAATCAATATAATTATTAATTTTTAATGTTTAATACCCAATCTAAACAAGCAGGTCAAAGCAGTTTACAAAATTAGTAGTATATGAAATCTTGAAATCTTTTGAAGACTCTCAGAGGTTTCTCATATTCACACTGCGGCCCTTTATATGAAAAAGGGATTTGGAACAGTACACTTCTTTATCATCCAGATGGAATTTTGTGCATTAATTCCCAGTTGATCTGTACTGTTCCATCCCCACATTTTTTTGTTTTTGATTGTTCTCCATGGGATTTTGTTTCCTTATTGTTTCTGCACAGGCAAGTATCAGTACAGCATAAGTATGATGGGGGGAAGGAGTGGTAGTATGCTGTATTCTATTCTACTGCCACAGTTGATTTAATATTAAATTTAAAATGTGTTTTTGAGTGACAAGTGTTTCAAATATCAAGATTCTTTTTTTTAATATTCTTTATTCATTTTCAACACATTCAAGAAGTGAAAACAAAATAAAATTAAACATTTTACACTTTAGACATCACTTATGTTTTACAAGATTCATACACATAAATACCCTCCCCCACTCAACCTAATATTTATCATTAAAATAACTATAAAATTTTTCCATTGCTTCAGAAATATACTACACATATTTTAAATAGAAATTATACAATATATCACCATTCAGACTTATTTATCAAACCACAAAAATTTACCACCCTTCCCCCCTATTTCCATTTATAAAATAAATCAATAAAAACCTTGTATACCTCCCATCCCCCTCTTCCCTGATTCAATAATACTGTCTTGTCTTCATTTGCTCTCTTTAGGTCATGCTATAACGTTCTGATCCCTCATCTGGTGATCAGAAGTGATTTTGAAGAAGTGAAATCTCTGGCCAGACTAATTGGGCAGGACTGGCAGAGATTGTTAGCAGAGTGCTTTCCTAAGGTCCTGGTGAACATTTTGCCATACTTTGCCTATCAAGCTGCAGGTGATAGCAGCATGGCCCAGCTGAGAGATAAAGCCTCCAATGTCTATGAAGCATTAAAGCATGAAAATTGCCTAGGAAAACAGGTACAGATGCTGGCGTTTGTTGCATTTTAGAGTAGGAAGTAGGTTTTTTTTTTAAAAAAAGTACTTTATTTAAATTTTCAATCCTTTAGGATTCACTTTTCATATGAAATTTATGTATTTTCATTATAGTAGTGGTATAATTGAAAACAGACTCGGTGATTACCATAGCTGTAACACCCTCCTTCTATAATTCTTTTATATAGTTATTTATGCTGTACCAGCAAATTGATTTTTTTTTTGGGGGGGGAAAAACACAGTACAGTATCTGCACTTAAACCATAATACCTAAATACTTGTAAATTGTTGAAGGTCCATTGTTTCATTCTGTCTCAAGACTCAGTTGGCACTTTGGTGTGACATATTCCAATAAATGAACCTGCACTGACCAGAAAAGCATGCTTCAAGAGAATAATTTGTTTCTTTAAGATGCACAAAACAGTAGATCCAATCAGTGTAATACAAATAGCAGTCAACCATTTAATAGTGGGGTTGATTTGATGGATGATGAAGATATGATCCTTATGCAAGGCTGAGGACAAAGGCATTTCTCAAGAGCAAGACTCGTTGACTGAAACTGTTCTGTCTGGTTACATGATAGGAAGTGAGATGGAAATTAAAATGGAGGGAGGTGTCAAATCAACTCTCCAGGTGCATCAGTCCCCTTTGTGGTAGTCTCTGATTGACTTAAATATTCAAATGAGCAGGAAAAAATGTCTTTTTTTTTTTTTTTTAATACAGTAGCTAATATAAAATAAATGAACACACATTCCCAGTTTCAGGGCAGAGAAGTTTGAGGTCAAGAAATGGAATGTTGTAAATGAGTGGAAACGCACTATGCTGAGACAAGGGCCTCAAGGTTCTCTACTGTGGGTATAATTCTTATATGCAGAGCGGAGTAATAAATTCAGCTATTTGTAACAGCATTTATGTGAATTATTTGGATGGTAGGTAGACTTATTTTAAGGGAAGAAGTGTTTTTATATATGGTAGAATTTTAAAAAGTCTGTTTTATGTTGTGTGGTTCTAGGGGGTGTATACATTTTAAAAAACAAATATATAGATATATATACCTGTAAATCCTTGAACAGTTATGCCAAGTAATTCTGTAGTTTTGTGATCAAAACAGTACATTACAGTATAGTAAATTCAGATGGCTAGCTTAAACATAGCAGACAAATGTAATAATTCATCTGTTAAAAGCCCTTCAAATACTATGTGAACCACAATAAAACACCTAATATTGACACACTTTGTTTAAGAGTGGTGACAGTCAAAATTCCCTTCACAAAGACAACCGATCTCCAGTGTCTGCAGTCAGACCTCAGAGCTAGTCATAAGGAATAACCCATATGCAGACTATCATTGATCGTATTTATCTCAGGGGGACTGTTATAGTAAGCAATTTTAACTGTTGCCCTATTCAGATTTATTATTCATCGTCCATTGATATTAATATTAAATTTAAGCGATACTTGAGTTGGCTGGGTAGAGAATCTTCACCAAAGCTAAGTATCGCTTCAGTTTAATATCAATGGACGATGAATAATAAATCTGAATAGGGCAACAGTTAAAATTGCTTACTATAACAGTCCCCCTGAGATAAATACGATCAATGATAGTCTGCATATGGGTTATTCCTTATGACTAGCTCTGAGGTCTGACTGCAGACACTGGAGATCGGTTGTCTTTGTGAAGGGAATTTTGACTATCACCACTCTTAAACAAAGTGTGTCAAGATTAGGTGTTTTAGTAGAATTCATCTGTTGTCATGGTTTAGATTGCTTTATAATAAGTAGATAACAAACAAACTTTAAACAGGTTTAACCTGTTTAACCTGTTTAAAGTTTGTTTGTTATCTACATTGAGGAGGTTCAGTTCCATTTCAATCCTATAGTAGTTGTGCACTAGATTTATAATAAGTAGACCAATTAATTATGCTTTGAAATAGAGAATGAGGCGGAAATGTTTCTTGTTAATACAGGGACCATTTTATGGTTTAAGAAGTTCAGAAGTATATGTGTTAGAATTAAGAGCAAGACTAACAATTGCACCTTCATTTTTGTTTTGTAGCAAATTGATAATTTATTCCTCGGTAACTTGCCAGATATTGTGGTGGAGCTGCTGATGACCTTGCATGAAACATCCAGCCCTGAGACTGGCCAGAGTGCTGAACTGGTTCAATTTGCAGGGTAAGAACAAATACAACTTATCTACACCAGGAGAGTAATTCTATAAGGTGCCCTGAGTTAAGTGTCAATTAGTCACCCAACTGTAGGTGCACAAATGGGAACTAATGATAATTGAGTGCCAAAATAGGGGTAAAGGGCAGATAAGCACATAAGTGGCTACAACGATGGTGCCGGGAGATGAACTTCGGATTCCTGAATCACGGAGATACACTGCAGGGACTACAGGGACCAGACGGACTCCACCTGACCAACAGAGGTAAGAATGTCTTCGGACACAGACTAGCCCGCCTACTTCGAAGGGCTTTAAACTAGGTAAGTCGGGGGTGGGTACCCACTTTTACACCGGAGCAGTAAGTAACTATCCTGATGTGGAGAACCAACACTACGCTTCTAAGTCTGAGGTAAGTACCCTTATTGCAAAAGAATTGCTAGGAGACACCTTGACTCAAATGGGAGGCTCACTACAGGAGGTTAGTAAACAGAAAGAGTGGAGAGCTATGTATGTTAACGCACACAGCCTAGGGAATAAATTTCTACAACTAGAAACAGAAATAGTTAATGCAGATCTAGACATAGTAGCAATATCCGAAACATGGTTCACAGACTCTCATGGGTGGGATATAACTATACCAGGGTACAACCTGATTCGACAAGACAGAGAGGGTAAGTTAGGAGGTGGGGTAGCACTATACATCAAAGAAAACATTAAGACAACCAGGATCACGGATGTCAAGTATACTGGGGAATCTATCTGGGTAAACCTGGCCAGAGGCGGAGAAAAATGCCTGTACCTTGGTGTGATATACAGACCTCCAAGACAATCGGAGGACAAGGACGCAGAACTAATTGAAGACATTGAGAATATCACCTTACGGGGGGAGGCTGTACTATTAGGAGACTTCAACATGCCTGATGTAGACTGGAACACACTATCAGCGACAACTTGTGATAGCAGGAGGATATTAACGTCCATGAAGGGAGTACGGCTCAAACAAATGGTACTAGAGCCCACTAGGGCCCAGGCCATCCTGGACCTGGTACTTACGAATGGGGAAAGCGTCTCAGAGGTCTCGGTGGGAGAGACGCTAGCCACCAGTGACCATAACATGGTATGGTTTAACCTTAAGAAAGGCTTTCCTAGATCACAAACAAAAACAAAGGTACTCAATTTCCGGGGCACTGACTTCGCACGCATGGGAGATTTCGTCTATCAGACGCTGCAGGTTCAAGAAGTAACTACTAATGTGGAGGCTATGTGGTCAACCTTGAAATCGATCCTTCATGAGGCAACTATCCGCTACATAAAATCGGTAACCAAACAACAAAGAAAAAAGAAACCCCAATGGTTCACAGATGAGGTATCGTGCCTCGTCAAGGAGAAGAAAAGAGCATTTCTCTCATACAAACGCAAGGGGGAAAAAGAAGCAAACATTGAATACAGGAAAAAGTCTGCAGCGGTCAAAACAGCAGTCAGGGAGGCCAAAATTCGTATGGAAGAAACTCTAGCAAAGAACATCAAGAAAGGGGACAAATCCTTCTTCAGATACATTAGCGACAGGAAAAAGAACGCAAACGGGATAGTACGCCTTAGAACACCAGACGGGAATTATGTAGAAACAGACTCCGATAAAGCCAAACTACTGAATGATTACTTCTGTTCAGTCTTTACCTGCGAAGCACCAGGGCACGGGCCTCGGCTAGCAGCAAAGCAAAGCATGGAAGACCCATTTCAGAAGTTTGAGTTCACACCAGCTGATGTTTACAAAGAACTGTCAAGACTCAAGGTGAACAAAGCCATGGGACCGGACAATCTGCACCCAAGAGTGCTCAGAGAGCTATGCGATGTTTTGGCGGAACCATTAGCAATACTCTTCAATCTCTCCCTAAATACGGGGAGAGTCCCCCTGGACTGGAAAACTGCCAACGTGGTTCCTCTGCACAAAAAGGGTTGCAGAGCGGAGGCCGCAAATTACAGACCAGTAAGTCTCACATCAATAGTGTGTAAACTCATGGAAACTCTACTTAAAGAGAAATTAGACACAATATTGGATGAGGGGAATCTGAGGGATCCCTGTCAACATGGATTCACTAGGGGCAGGTCATGCCAGTCCAATCTCATCAGCTTCTTTGATTGGGTGACAGGAAAGCTGGACTCGGGAGAGTCTCTGGACATAGTATACTTGGATTTCAGTAAAGCTTTTGACAGTGTCCCACACCGTAGACTATTAAACAAGATGAAATCGATGGGGTTAGGTGAGAAACTAACGGCGTGGGTCAACGATTGGCTGAGTGGAAGACTTCAGAAAGTGGTGGTCAATGGCACCCTCTCTGAGACATCGGAGGTGACTAGCGGTGTGCCTCAGGGCTCAGTCCTGGGACCATCCCTTTTTAACATATTCATAAGGGACTTGACCCGAGGGCTTCAGGGTAAAGTAGCGCTGTTCGCCGACGCCGCCAAACTGTGTAATATAGTTGGTGGAAGCAATCCCACGGATGGTATGACGCAGGATCTTATCAAGTTGGAAAAATGGTCCACGACATGGCAGCTGGGCTTCAACGCTAAGAAGTGTAAGGTCATGCATCTCGGCAGCAGAAATCCATGCAGAACATACACCTTGAATGGAGAAACACTAGCTAGGACTTCAGAGGAACGGGACTTGGGAGTGATCATCAGTGCAGACATGAAGGCTGCCAAACAAGTGGAGAAGGCCTCATCCAAGGCGAGGCAAATGATGGGATGTATCAATAGAAGCTTCGTCAGCCGCAAACCTGAAGTCATAATGCCACTGTATAGAACCATGGTGAGACCTCATCTAGAGTACTGTGTGCAATTCTGGAGGCCACATTACCGTAAAGATGTGCTTCGAGCTGAGTCGGTCCAGCGAATGGCCACTAGGAAGGTCTCTGGACTCAAGGGTCTCTCATACGAGGAAAGACTGGGCAAATTGCAGCTGTACTCTCTAGAGGAGCGCAGGGAAAGGGGTGACATGATTGAGACTTTTAAGTACGTCACAGGTCGTGTCGAGGTAGAAAACGATATATTCCTTCCCAAGGGACCCTCGGTCACAAGGGGGCACCCGCTCAAACTCAGGGGAGGGAAATTTAGAGGTGACATCAGGAAGTATTTCTTCACAGAAAGAGTGGTAGATCACTGGAACAAACTTCCGACGCAGGTAATCAAGGCCACAAGCGTGCTCGACTTTAAGAATAAATGGGACATCCACGTGGGATCCCTACGTGGGTCGAGCAGCACTCAGACTTAATGGGGTGGGTCAGTAGAGTGGACAGACTTGATGGGCTGTAGCCCTTTTCTGCCGTCACCTTTCTATGTTTCTATGTTAAGTGCATTCAAATGCTATTCTATAACTAAACACCTAAACGTTACCATACATAACTGCAAAGGAGGCATTTTCACTATTTTAGCATACGTTTTAGAGAATACTCCCGTCTGTGTGTGCAGCTGCATTTATGTGCTGCCATTTTATATCGGCAATAGGATTTGATATACTGCCTTTCTGTGGTTACAATCAAAGCATTTTACATATTATATACAGGCACTTGTTTTGTACCTGGAGCAATGGAGGGTTAAGTGACTTGCCCAGAGTCACAAGTTGCTTCAGTGGGAATTGAACCTAGTTCCCCAGGCTTTCAAGCCATTAGGCAACTCCTCCACTCGAAAACTACATAAGTGGTTGCGTCTAAAGTTGGATGTCTAAATGTCAACTTACTCTAGTGTTTTGTAGCAGATTTGGTGAACTGTGTCATTATAGAATAATAGCAGGGCACTCTAATTTTAGGCACCTAAATTTGAGCACCTTTTATTGAATTGGCTTGGACTGTGTTGGAAGAGCTTTTTGAGAAGGAAAAAAGTGCAACCAAGGAGATGGGAGCCAAAATGATGGCGCTCAAAAGACAGATTAAATGTGAGCATAGAGGATTCTCAGTGGTGGAGGAAAATGGTAATGTGCATAGAACTGCATAGAAATCTATATGGTGCATATTCATTCTAGTGCAAAAGGCATATGAGTCTTAAACCAGTGGGTTGTGTAGAAGGCATCATCTACATTTTTTTCTCTCTCTGCTCTGCCTCCTGTTTTACTGGGCAGTTCTCTAGCTTCTCAGTATTTCCTTCTACATGTGAGTCGGTAGATGGCTTTATGATATGCTCTGGTCTTACTTTATTATTTTTGGGTTTTTTTAATCCAAATTAGAGGGCTTTTTGGTGCTCTACAGGTCCTCAGTGTTACTGGGGCAGCTCTGCCTGGGATAAGACACAGAGTTTCTTGGAAGAAGTCTGTAGCTGGGAGGGCAACCCTTTTTACAAGGGCACCTACCTGGCCAACCTGCATTAATAATTTCAGTGGCTCTGGGACTGTTCCCCTTGTAGCAAGGCTCACTTCTTGTTGGTACTGGAGCTTGAGTACAGGATGTGTGGCCCTGTGTTGGTCCTGAGAGCTCTTATCGGGTGCCGGCGCCCCCACCTCCTCCCGAAGACACATGAGGGTCTGGGGTCTCAGGCTGTCTTAGTGTCTGACTGGCAGTCCAAAGAAACAAGCATCTGGATTATTTTTACATGCTTGTCTGAAGGCAAAGGTCTTCTCCATTCCCCAAATGCTTTTTTTCACTGAAGCAGGCACAGCACCTATAGAACTTTGAGTACAGTCCATTACTGTTTATGGAGAAAATCGGCAAGGGGGGGTCCCTAAATTGCAGTTTTGAACGTTTCTGGGTCTAGTATTTGGGTCAAACCCACTATCTGTACTACCTCAAAATATGGCAATTGCAGTTCATGCAGAGTTTAACTGAACAGGGGAAAAAAGCCTCAGAACCCTGTCTGCAGCAATGTCTTATCTGCCCATAGACTGGAAAGGGTAACTTCATCAGCAAAACAACCCCTAAAATTTAAATCTGAGGTCTTCCTGGATAGTGTCAAAATATCTTCAACAATGGAAAAGTTTTCATATAACTTTCAATAATGTGAAAGAAGATCAAAACTTATCTATGAAGTCCCACAGACGATGGCCAACTAGCGTTTTGCATCAGAGTCAGAACCATATGACTATTGAATAGAAAAAACATCATTATAATCTTAACAAAATATTGTCTTAATCTCAATACAACTTATCTCTTCTGCAGAAACAAAATGTACTTTGATAAATCGGCACTTTCTTCCGGTGCTCACTAGCCTCACAAAGACTGGTGTGGTGTGACGATGAGGGCCACCATGTCCCCTTCAGTAGCAGATCTTTTTATGAAAGATTTAAAATCTCAATGAATCCAACATAATGATTTTTTCAACTTGCATTAAGTTATGGGTAAGATTCATAGATTTTTTTTTTTTTTTTTAGCCTGGACAGGATCGAGGCCACTTTTGATGAATTTGTGACCTGCCTTAACAGTTCCCATTGGAAAATCCAATGTGTTACGACATGCCATCCTTCAGAAATTTCATTTTTGGATATTTGGATAACTAAAGAAAAATGAATGTTTTCCCACTAAAGCTTTTCTTAAAATCACAGATAAGAACACTTTCCTTCATTTTGAAAGTTCCATTCTCCTGCTTTGAAAAAATTTTGCCTTTTTCTCATTTGTGAGGTATAGACGAAATTGTTCTAATCTAGATTTGTTTAAAGAACAAGCACAGGATCTGAAGCTGAAATTGCCAAGTGAGGTTATCCAGTTAAAATTATTAAAAATGCATATACCAGAGCTAAATTTGTCAACAGGAACATCTTTTTTTTTTTAAGTTCAATCATTTTTATTATTTTCATAAATCAGAACAAATCAAAACTTACAATAACCATACACAAGGTAAAATGTCATTACAGTATATAACGATTGAGATGAACACCATTATCATGTCAGTGAACATCATGTATCAGCCACTTTTACAATAGTCTAAAACTGGTAACCAAACAGTACGATAGTGTGAAAGGGTATTATTTTTTTCTGCGGCAACATATTCATACTTAGAATATAAGCATACAGTGTTCCACCATATATTGTGATTTAAGGAAGAAAAATCTTTCCAACTTGACAATATTGTTTTAATCGCTAACAACAATAGTGCTTTAAGTAATTTAGCTCCAAACTTATCTAGAGGAACCTGTAATGCACAAGAACCATAGATAATAATCGCATAAGACAGTGTATCTGAAATGGGTAATAGTTTGCAGATCATCGTCCAAATATCAGTCCAAAACATATGTAAGTGAGGGCATTGGAATATCATATGGCTTAAAGTACCTATATCATTAAGGCAAGACCAACATTTGTTAGATACTGAGTTATTCATTTTAGCCAGTTTTACAGGTGTCCAATAGGCACGATGATAAAGAAACAATACTGTTTGCATTATAGTTGAGGATCTCAATGCTTTGAAAGACAACAACCAATTCTTTCTCCAAGATGATGGTGCAGGTACAGTCAGCGTATCCATAGCCCAAATATCATACAGAGTAATGGGTGGCAAAAATTTTTTACTGTGGATGAATTTGTACCAATAAGATGCCTGACCTGGTTGATCTAGCAGCTCCGTTGCCCATATAAGAATGGACGGAGACTCAGCCGTAAGCTGGGTAGTTCGTAGATATGCACTTATGCTGTGACGTAATTGCATCCACTGATAGTGCTGAGAAAAGTCCAACGAAAATAAAGAACATAGATCATCAAAGTCTTTAAATTTTGTACAGTCCTCCAGAGACATCAGATGTCGAAGCGCCCATATTCCGCGTTTGCGCCAAGATTTCCACTCGATATATTGCCCCTGTATTGGTACATGTGGGTTTCTCCAAAGTGGTTCATGGAGTGTGTCTTTCCATCTTAACGGAGCATAGTAATCCATTTCACGGAGAGCCGTCCTGGTGGAAGCTAAGATATGATTATGTTTAATCCTGATATCAGGAGTCGCAAATGTAATATAAGTCAGATAGTATTTGTTAAACAACTTGTGTTCCAATTTGAGCCAGGCCGGACAATATTGTGTATGTAAGTCCAGAAGCCACAAGGAGCCTTGTCTGCATAAGAAGGCAATGTGGTAGTCGTATAAGCTGGGAAAGTTGACACCCCCGTTCTCCTTAGTACATTTCAATTTTTTCAATGCTATGCGAGGTACTTTATTGTTCCATAAGTATTGAACCAGGAGTGATTCAAACCGTTTATAAGCAGGATTAGGCAGAAGAAAGGGCAGCATGGATAGCACATAAACAATTTTAGGAACTAGAACCATCTTTATAGAATCCAGCCGTCCCCACCATGAAAGTTTTAAGGGTGTCCATTTAGCAGTAGTTGATTGTATTATCTGAAGAATATAATCAATATTGAGTGTAGCCGTTTCTTCTAACGATGTACCAAAGAACACCCCTAAGTATTTCAATTTGGTAGGAGTGTATTTGAGGTGTAAATTATTGATTAAGTCACTGCAGGGTTGATCATTAAGTGACATGACTTCCGTCTTAGAGGAGTTCAACTTGTATCCAGATACACATGAATAGGCCTCGATGCAACGTAAAACAGCTGGCAACGACTCCACAGTGATGTACAGTTGAATGTCATCTGCGTAAGCTGACAGTTTTATCTGAAGATCATCTATTTCCAATCCTATAATGTCTGGTTGATTACGCATATTGATAAGGAGAGGCTCCAATGCCAGGTTGAAAAGGAGAGGCGACAACGGGCACCCCTGCCTTGTTCCCCTAGTAGGAGTGAAGACAGTCGATAGTACATTGTTTATCCGCAGTCTAGTAGATGGATTGGAATAGAGTACTCTAATCATTTGTTGAAAAATTTCCGGAAAGCCAAACCAACTGAGAACATGGAATAGGTAAGACCATTCTACACGGTCAAACGCCTTTTCAGCGTCCAGGGCCATGCTCACAAACGGTGACAGTTGTGCTGGAGCACACGAAATGACGTGCGAGAAGAGTCTGGTGTTGTCGCTTGCTAGCCTCCCTTTCATGAATCCATTCTGATCTGTAGATATGATTTTAGGCAGAACTTGTAGCCTATTAGCCAGGATTTTCGCGAATATTTTGGCGTCGACATTGATAAGAGATAATGGCCGATAGTTTTGAACTGAAAGAGGATCTTTTCCTGGCTTCAACAGTACAATAATAATGGCTTCTGTAAAGGTACCAGACGCAGAACCCATATCAATGAGGTGGAGGAAATACCGTAGCAAGAAGGGCAACAAGACATCTTGAAAGGCAATGTAGAACTCTACAGTGAGTCCATCCGGTCCGGGAGATTTACGTTTAGCCATACCATTTAAGGCATCTTTGAGATGGTCAATCTGAATTGGCAGGCTTAATAATTCCATATCATTCGACTCCAACCTGGGTCCATCCAGATTCTTTAGGTATTCAAGGATGGATGATTCATCTGGTGCATCCGTGGTGTAGAGACTTTTATAAAATGTGCGAAATGAGTCACAGATATCTGAAGTAGATAATAGGGTGGTACCATCAGCGGTACAAATTGCTGGTATATTAGTTCTTTCAGATCTCATTTTTAAGTAGTCAACAAGTTGATGACCAGCTTTGTTCGAAGTTGCGTAATAATGCGCTGCCTGCAAAAAGACCTCCGACGCCGCTTCAGTGCTAAGTTGTAAATTATATGTATATCTCAGTTTTCTCAACTCTTCTAGTATAGACATATTCGACAGGTCTTTTAAATGAGAGACTTCCAGATCTGCAATCTGATTTTCCAGTATTTGTAGAGAGGATTTATTCATCTTGCGCTGTTTGGCCGCATAAGAGATAATGATACCCCTAATGTAGGATTTGAAGGCATCCCATGTGATCTGCCAAGAAGTTAGCTCAACCGGATTAAATTCAAAAAATTCTACTATACATTTGTGTATATGCTCTATAAATGGTTGGTCAGTTAGCATAGAAGAGTTAAAACGCCAGCAAGGTTTTCCATGTGATAGTGCAACATCAGCTAGAGACAATGATATGGAAGCGTGGTCTGAGATGAGTATTTGATGAAGGTCAGCTGAAATCAATTTGTGAACCAATGAATGACTAATCAAATAATAGTCAATTCTCGAGTAGGACGAGTGTGGAGGTGAGAAAAACGTGAATGCTTGTTCATTAGTATGTAGCAGCCTCCAAGGGTCTATGAGCTTAAGCTGACATATTAGGTCCTGTAATACATACCAGGATTTGGGCTTTTTATATGATGAATGAGATTTTCGGTCTTTGTCAGGATTAAGAATTATGTTAAAGTCCCCTCCTACAATGCAAGGTTGATCTCCAAAGCTTGTAATTACTTCTGTCAAAGTGGTGAAAAAAGAAGGACTGTCCTTGTTAGGTGCATAGACATTCAGGATATGAAGTGGATTGTTCGCTATTAGAATAGATAGCTTAATCCAGCGGCCCTCAGAATCAGCAGCAGAGGAGATAATTGTAATATCTGAACGTCGTCTGAGCAAAGTAATGACCCCGTTTTTCCTATCAATAGCCGGTGAAAACAAAGGTGAAAAAGCCCATGTTGGAGCAATTTTAAGTGCTTCTGTGCTATTCAAATGGGTTTCTTGGTAGAGCACTATATCAGGCGAATATTGATTAGTATAGTTTAAAATTTTCCGTCTCTTCACAGGATTATTAAAACCCTTCACATTTAAAGATAAACAGGTTAGAGACATAGTAAATGCAGTAATGAAATCATCATCCACAGATACTGAAAGCTAATAAAGTGTAGTAGCAGTATTGAAAGACATGACAATAATGTGTGAGAAAAGAACATAATGGCAACAAGCCATGTAAGTATGAAAAACAACAACAGCATAAACTGCAATGACAGAAAGCACCCTGAAAACCAAGCAAATAACACTATGGGTCTAAAGGCTGTCAGGAAAAAGAAACATAGAAAGACCAGCTCCTTCATCACGTGAGACTCCGGAAAAGTATTCTGCAATTGAATAAAAGTTAGACAGAATAATCCAATGCATAAGACAAAAAACAGCATACAATATGAAACCATGTATATGCAATTCAGTTATTGAGATACAGAGGGAATCACTGAATGATCTCAAGTTTTATCAATAGAGGTGGGTTTAACACTCTCTATAAAATCAGCTAAATCTGATGGGAGATGGTAGTCTTTTGTTGAATTGTTGTAAGTCACACGCATACGAGCCGGGTATAACATTCCAAAGCGTGCTCCCATAGTTTTAAGCTGGGGTCTGTAGGATAGCAAAAGTTTTCTGCGTTTTGCTGTTTCTTTAGTGAGATCTGGTAAGATTAGCAGTTTTCCCCCTTCAAAGGTGATCGGAGCATGCATCTTGGCATGTTGCATTATTTTCAAGACCTGTTGATGTTTCATCATCGTCACCAAAATAGGTCTGGGATATTTTCTATGAAGATTAGGTGGATGTGGAAGCCTGTGAGCACTCTCAAACTCCAATTTAGTATCATCATTCATTTTCAGCACTTGTGGCAGTAGCACAGCCAGAAAGTCTATCAGATCACAAGCTTCACGACCATCTGCAAGGCCTAGAATTCGAAACCCATTCCTCCGTGCGCGGTTGTCAGCGTCTTCCTGTGCTCGCTCAAGCATGGCGATGCGCGCTGATTGCCGTTGCAGGGCCTTGATAGCGTTTTCAGTCACACTCACTCTGCTATCAATAACATCTATTTTCGAACTGGCTGCTGCAAAATCGGCCTTAAGGGCAGCTAAATCAGATTTTACCTCAGAGATGTCCTGTTTTGTGTCCACAAGCAGGTCTTTTATCGAGCGAAGCTCGTCCAAGATGGCGGCAGTAGCTGTTTCCTCGATCCTCGACGATCCATCCTTAGTCGGAGTAGAAGGCTCCACACTTTTTCTTTTGGTAGATTTGTTTGTAGCCATACTTTGCAGGGCACACTAAAGCAGCGTGAGTGTAATTGTGGCGTTTGGGTCAGTTTCCGGAGTCGCCAAAGATTTTTCCCCACGGAGCTCGTGCTAACTATGTCCTACTCCATCGGGCACTCTAGCGCCCCCAACAGGAACATCTTATTTTTAGATCCAGTTGATAGAAGTGATGATTGGAAACTTACTTGTGTGTTACGATACACTGAAGGTACTGGAAGCATTATGACAGTTTTGCATAAGCATTGGAAAATATTTCAACTTTATCCAGCATTTGAAGATAAAAAAATCTTAGATTTGCATTTAGTAGAAATCAGAACATAAAGGAGAAGCTAAGTCTGGATGTGTTCCATGCCAGATCTACTTCAGTTAGTTCTGGGAGGCATGTCAAATGTAGCAAATGTTAAAACTTCTGATTTCACTATTATGTTGAGTGATCATTTTGAGCATCCTATTACCAGGAGTTGAACATCCTATTCCCAAGGAGTTTCATTGCTTGAAGCATCAAACCACATGCAGTTTGTCATTTGTGATGTATATAATAATTTGTCCCTGTCCCAAACTTTATGTAGGACAGACAACTAGGCAATTTTGGATCAGATTTGGGGAACATAGGAGTAACATCATCCAGAATAGAATTGAGGAGCCACTTGACCAACATTGTTTGATTAATAACCATGAAGTATCTTCACTCAGATGTTTGATAACTGATCATATACCGGACATGGGGTTTGACGTCAACAGAAGAGCAATCTTATTGCATAGAGAACATGAATAGATATATTGGCTAGGCAAGGAGGAACTTCAAGGATTGACTTTGAAGACTTGAGTGGCCCCAGTTGTTGATTTTTTAACCACGGTTCTATGATTTGCTAGCACCATTATTTTGAGTTAGAGCACTTAAAATTGTGGAGAGTTTTTTGATTGGGTATAACAAAAGTCACCCACTAGTTTAAACCCCCATGACTCAGTGGTGGCCATCTTTGTGAGGCTAGTGAGCACCAGAAGAGAGTGCCAATTTATTGAAATACATAATGTTTCTGCAGATGAGATATAAGTTGTATTGAGGACTCCGTGAGGGATACAGTGTTTCAAATAAATGTGAAGTGTTGCCATTCCTAGAGTGAAGGGGCTTTTATTTCATGGGAGGGGAGGAGTGGCCTAGTGGTTAGAGCTGCTGCCTCAGCACCTGAATTTGTGAGTTCAATCCCAGCCTGCTCCCTGTGACTCTGGACAAGTCACTTAACCCTGCATTGCCCCAAGTACCACAGTTCGATTGTAAGCCTGCCGGGACAGATAGGAAAAATACTTGAGTACCTGAAAACTGCTTTGGGTGAATCTCCTCATGAAAAGGCGGTAAATAAATAAAATATTTCAAGGTCTTATCCAGATGCTAGGCTCATCTCCATTCTCTCTTATAACCAGGATATTGAGAGGGTGATTGTTGCAGGTGGTTGTTGCAGCCTAGAAAGAGTTCCATTTGACTTGCATATGTGTGAATATAGCTTATTTTTGAAGCATAGATCGTAGCCTTAGTCCATTGGAAGCATCTCTTGGACATTTTGGCCGCCTTGCAAGAGAGTCTTGACAAAAGTTTGTCATTGAATTTATTGCTATTGCCTGTTATAGAGGTCCATTCCTTGTCCATGCACCAAGATGTTGGGCAGTTCTTGAAGGATGTAAAGCATTTTCATTCACCTTAGCACCTGGTGGTAATTTCTTGGAATTTAAATTTGGTATGCTGTGCCTTGGTTAACACTCTCTTTAAACCATTCAAAGAGCTTTCGCTTAAGGATGTACCTCTGGAGGTATTGCTTTGTATTTACAGGTCCTAGGAAGGCTGAAGCTGCTTCCAAGATGATGGTGTCTAAGTGGGGCAATTGGCATCAAGGGGGTGATTGCATCAGGGTACTTAACACAGGAATGATGATTCTTCTGGGCCTTCAGGCCCATTCCTGTAGGCCTTAGGCTTTGTCTTGGGATTAGAATCTAAATCACAATTTTGCATGAGGTAAAATTCTTTATAGTTTATATAAATCTTTCCTTAATTGTTTCTGATAATTTCAGCTATACACAACTGAAAGCAGTGCAACATGCAGAAAGTGAAGTTTAGATAGTTTTTCACTTTCTGCAAGTTGCACTGTTTTCAGCTGTGTATAGCTGAAATTATCAGAAACAATTAAGGAAAGATTTATATAAACTATAAAGAATTTTACCTCATGCAAAATTGTGATTTAGATTCTAATCTAAAGTATCAACTGCAAGAGACAAGATTTTGGTGTAGTCCTCTAGGCTTTTTTGTAGAGGGGAGAATCAATATCCGACTTGTGCCTGGAAAACCTTGTGCCTTAAGTGTTCAGTGGTTGCGTCTGCAACTGCCTTCAGCTCTGATCTCCTCCAGCACCGGACACAACCGCCATCTTACATCAAGCAGTCACCGCCAGGAGAGGTGCCGAATTTCGCGAGAGTTCACAAGATTACGTAAACACGCACAAGCTGCACTGCCTCCAATGGTTATCTTATGGTTCTGGAACGTTGCCTGCCTCACTACTGTAACCTCACGCACCCACTTTCCTGCGTCTGTACGCGATTGTCCTCTCCACTCCACCTTTAGAATCACATACAGACGCAGGAAAGCGCTTGCGAGGTTACAGCAGTGAGGCGGGCAACATTCCAGAACACTGGTAACATACTGAGGGCCTCAAAATAGTACGTGGCGGGCCGCATGTGAAGTTTGAGACCACTGATCTTGAGGGAAAATATTAGCAGGTAAGTCCTAATTTCTCCTTTTTTTAAAATAATGGTAACAAACTATATATTTTTACCCTACTTTTTTAATGCATTTAATTTCAAAGTAGTGTACCTGAGAAACTCATTGCATGAGATCCAAGCCATGGTTTCAGTTGACAGGGAAGCTCAAAGGAACAGGAGAAAATTACTGGGTCTTAAAAAAATAGAAAATTATTCTTATGTCTGTGCAAAGATTATCACTATGTTTTAATTTTGCTTTGTAGAGAACTGGATCCAGCTCCTAATCCTCCATGTTTTCCATCTTATGTGATTAAGGCAACTTTGGATTATATTAGTAGCTGTCATAAAAGCAAGCTACAAAGCTTAGTAGCCATTCTCTCTAAGAGCCCTGTAAGTATGTTCATATTGAATTTTCAGATGTTACCTTGTGAATTTCAGTTAATGATGCATTGATGTGATAAACATTTCTGTCATTTGCAACTTTGTTTGTGTTTATCAAAAAACTATTTAGAGCAGCATTTCCCAAAGTTTTCACCCATGCAACCTTATTTTAGTAATCTAAAAATTCATGCAGGCTTATCCCCTACTTTAGCTCTTTGCTCTGGGCTTCCTTCCTGCCTTGCCTCTGCTCCAGATTAGTCCCCATTCTCCACTGAGCCATGCCGGTTGAACTGTTGCAATGATGCAGCCTGCTTTTTAAATTTTTTGGTGCAGAATTGATTACAAACCAAGATGAGGATTTTGTGATCCCATTTAGGTTTGCTGACAGTTTGGGAATCGCTGACTGAGAATACATACTGTATATATTATAGTGAGGAATCCCATGACTGAAATTTACTGAATAGATTGGTCAGTTAAGTTCTTTACAATCAGATTATATTCTGTACAGGAAATATATTGAGCACACACCTATTGTTTCCGAATATAACTTGCCTTGAGTTACTATTGAGATGTATTTGCCTGTTTTGAGATGGGTTTCAGTGTACCTGAGGCCATGGGGAGGGTTAAGTGACTTGCTTAAGATCACAAGGAGTGTCACCAGACTTGAACCCTGGTTTCCCTGGTACTTAGCTCAGTTCTCTAACCATTAGGTTATTCCTCTGCATTCCAAGTAGTTTCCAAGTACATATATGTTGCCTCTACATAATTTATCATACAAGCTCCAGAAGGAAGCACTGTTTGAATGCAAGTTTTAGAAAGTGTACTATTGGTAAATTTGAGAGACAGAGATCCATACTGAAATTTGAGAGACAGAGATATTACTGAAAAAGACTTGGAGCTAAATCCACAAAATTAAAAATCATAGCATGTCTTTAAGACCTTATTATATTCATTCCTGTTCCGTTGTGTACAAAATTAAACCCTATAAAGAAGACTAGAATTAGCAGGAAAGCCGACTGCTGGTATTTAGAAGAGTTGTTATCACTTAAACATGAGTGTAGAGCATTAGAGAGACTGTGGTAAAAATAAAAAAGTGGACATTAGATTAGAACAGAGAGTACTTTTACGTAAATATAAGGCCAAATTAACGATTGCTAGGAAACGGCATTATACTTCCATCATAGGTTCCAGCCATATAGACAATAAGAAATTATTCTTGTTATTTAACCATCTTACTAAGGTTAATGACATTACTTTGTATTCTGAAATAGATATCCCCTTGGCTGAGAATTGGCACTGTACTTTCAGGATAAGAAAACTGAGAACAATGTCATTACACTGTTCTATATTAGCACTTTCTCTTACTGATTTACTGGACAATGTTATTCCAGTGAATAGGATTTGGGATAAGGTTCAACTAGCTACTCAACTGGAGGTTAAAAAAAAGTTATTTATAAAATATGCAAAGTAATCTTGTGTATTAGATACCTCCCCTAGTTACCTGATTTGCAACTGCCCTACATTTTTTATGGATATGATAACTGATTGATTGGTTAAATGAGGAGATTCAATTGAGAAGATTTGATATTTCCAGAGGAAGTATTATACTTACACCTTTGTTTAAAAAAACAAAAAAAAAAAACCTCCTCCAAATTAAAAACTAGGGATGTTGAGAATTAGACCAGTAGTGTCTATCCCACCAATGACAAAAATAGTGGAAAGATGGGTTACCACAAAAATGGTTGATTTTATTGAACAATTTGATATATTTTACCCAACTCAATCTGGCTTTCGGTCTGGTTTTAGCACAGAAACTCTACTATGTTCTCTTGTAGCTAGATAGGAAGTCCATACTTAGTCAAGGTCAAAGTGCTGTTTTAATTCAGTTTGACTGGTCAAGGACTTTCAACCTTGTGGATCATTGGTTGCTTATGAATTTTTGACACACCGTTCCTATAAAGTTAAAATGAAAAGCTTGTTTTCTGAAAGCTGGCATTTGGATTGTGGTGTCCCTCAGTGAGTCACCTTTGTTGTTTAATGTAATGATGCAATCATTGGGGAGAGTGTTACACACTCAATATATTTCAGGGGTCTCAAAGTCCCTCCTCAAGGGCCGCAATCCAGTCGGGTTTTCAGGATTTCCCCAATGAATATGCATGAGATCTATGTGCATGCACTGCTTTCAATGCATATTCTTTGGGGAAATCCTGAAAACCCGACTGGATTGTGGCCCTCGAGGAGGGACTTTGAGACCCCTGATATATTTAGCTATATATATGCAAATGACAGCCTACGTGTGCCCTTGGTGTGTGATGATTTCAAATATTTGAGTATTTTAAAGTCAGTGTTGAGGCTTGGGTAGTTAGTTGCACATAAATTAAGGATCAATACAGATAAGACCAAATTTCTTTGGTTGGGCCCACAAGAGAATGTTAGGAATAATCTGTTATCAAGTTTGATAATAGAAATTATATAATTTTGATATGTAGGCAAGAGTCTTGGAGTGCAGTTGGATAATTTTCTTTCCATGGAACATCAAGTTAAATTATATACTAAAAAGTTTTTGTTATATTAAGAAGATTGAGGGTGATCTGTAAATATTTTGAGGAATCAGCATTTATTCTTGAAGTATAGGCTGTTATACTGTCCCAGATTACTGTAATATAGTGTATTTAGGCTGGCCTAAATATCTCTTAAAAAGACTTCAGACCATTCAAAATGGAGGCATTGTTCCATGTCACCCCCTTCCCACCCCACAGTATTTTTTTCCAGATAGTAAGTGATATATATACCAAGTTTGGTTGAATACAAGCCTTGGAGCTGGCGTAGAACCTTGTGGGGAAAATTTTCACATACACGTGTATTTTTTTTTGTAAAGTGGGGACATTGTGAAGATTTTTATCCTACACAAACCATGCTCCTTTGAAATAACTGTGTGATATAGGTATCCATATGTAAATAGAAGCTTTCTGAAAGTTTTCCCATGTAAATGCTGATATTTACCCATGGAGATGCTCCTAAAATAAGGATTCTTGTGTTTACAGCGTTTTCAGTAGATGAGCTATACCTACCTGATTGTGCTTTTCTACTACTAATACTGCTACTACTTATTTCTATAGCGCTGCAGGATATGTCAAGGCATATTGATGTCAGCATAACTTAACACAATATCAAATGAGCATCAGCAAATACAGTATACAGGAGCTCCTTTAGATCCCATATAACATAGTGAGATCAGTACTTGAGAGAGACACAGGGACAAATTGTTCCCCATCTCTGTGGGAACTCATTTTCCCGTCCCGGTGAGTTCTTTTCTTGTCCCTGCCCCATTCCTGCAAACTCTGTCCTCATCTGCACAAGCCTCAAACACTTTAAAATCATAAGTGTTCGAGATTTGTGCAGTTAAGGCTGAACTTACAAGAATGAGACAGGCATAGCAATAAAACTTGCGAGAATGGGACAGGGACATTGAGTTCCTGTGGTGTCGGGGAAAATTTGTCCTGTGTCTAATCTAATCAGTACTAGAGGATTATCTTATGATGGTAGGGAACCAACACCTCTTATATTGGTAGCCACCAGAAACATGCTTATAGCATACAATGCTAAAAAAAATAATGACATTCCTTAATTTAGTAACCAATCCTAAAATACCTAAGAAAAAGTTGCTTTAAGTTGCTAAGGCTCGTTTCCTATGTTTAGACTTTGGGAACAAGTTTAATAAATCAGTGTCTTAATGAGCCACTGCACAGAAGCCAAGAGCCTCCCTCCACAAAGTATACTTTCATTAGTGTGATGGTACCATCTTGACAGATGGAGCAAATATAAAATTGCTTCATTGCTTTATATGTATCACCATTTTATCTTGTTCATATTCTGTCCCATGTAAACTCTTTCCCTTTCACATACGTACCTCTCCTTTCTCTCTCCCTACTCCTTGGTGGAGGCCTTTGTTAAAAAGAAAAGACCTACCATATAAGCGATTGGTGCACTTTCTGGGCACCATAACAACCTGACAAGCCAGGATTTATCCAGCACATGTAAAAAGTAGAGGTTTCCTTGATTTTGTTTTCTTCATTCTTCCAGGATTCATTCCAGAAAATTTTACTGGCAATATGTAAGCAGGCAGCTGAAACTAACAATAACTACAAGAAACACAGAATCCTTCTCATCTATCATCTCTTTGTTAATTTATTACTGAAAGAACTAAAAGATGGTTTAGGAGGAGCTTGGGCTTTTGTCCTAAGAGATGTCATCTATACCTTGATTCACCATATTAACAGCAGGTAAACAACTGAATTGTATTGAATCCTTTGCTATCCATTTTCATTTGTTTTTGGTTCTTTTACGATTATCATAGAACATCTGAGGTTTAAAGCAGCGAAACCAGTAAATTTTGTATGTATTATGTGTAATGAATGTATAATCATGATTAAAAAGTTTGATCAAATGGTAATTTAAAAATTATCACAATTACTCACATTTTTAATTGTTGTGCTGAAGGTTCTTCCCCCTGGAGTATCTACTCCCCTCTTGATACCCCCCTGAACATCTGCCGTCCTTCTGAAACACCCACCCAAGAGCATTCACACTCTTCCAGAATCTGTATACTTGTCCCAGAGCCAACAACATCAGAGCATCTATCCCTCCCAAAGGTCTTCACCCCCAGAGCCTGTACCCTCCTCCCAAAGCCCCTGCAGACCATATTGCCCCTTTGTTCTCCTGAAAAACGCTTTAGATACGTTGTGCAGCAGCAATCTCCAGTCACTGCTGCTTGTGCCAGGTTCAGAATGCCAGTTGTAACCCCTATATATTACTGGTGTTGATTAAGTGCATTTAATTTTAATCACCATTAAAGTTTTGGGTTAATCACAATTGTTGCAATTAATCAACAGCACCAATATATTTATTTATTTTACCCCCTCCCCTCCTTTTTTTTTTTTTTTTTTACTAAAACGCGGTAGCGGATATTAGCGCAGGCATCCCTCCTGCCAATTTTTGCTGCCGTGGGGGGTGGTCTCCCGGTGCCAGTTCATGGGGGAAGGGTCTATGGGTCGTGCCGTCATTGGGGGGGTCGGCATGGCTTGCTCTTTTTTTTAATGGGGCAGATATTGTGCATGTGTAGCACACACACAACAACATCTGTTCTATTAAAGAAAAAAGCCCCAACAGCTGAGGGGCCTCCCCTGCCACTTAACTGTTAGGGCTTCCCCAAACTGGCTCTGCACATGTCAGTCACTCTCAGAGCAACTGATCGGCCGAGGATTACCATGAACCTCCATGCAAATAATTTGCTTAGAGGTTTGTTAGTGCATCAATAGCTGTTCCAGAGTTGGCCAAAAAATCAGCTAACAGCGATTCACACGGTCTTAACGACCGTGTTTTGTGCATGTAGGCCTCAGTCTGTTCCAAGCTGTGTGTCTTGGTTTAGAGATACATAGGTCTTCAGATACATTTCTGCCTGCTTTCCCTTTTGAGAATAATTATATATTTGCATTATCCTGCTGTCTCTAAAGAACCCCTTTTTCTGTACTGATCCTTTGCACTACACTTCAAGATCGCATAGATGTATGTGAAACATGAATACCTAGTGATTGAAATCAAACTAAAGTTTTAAATTTAGGATATAATTACAAAAAAATGTACTTTTATTTCAGATGTTTCAAATATTTTAAAAATATACAGAATGGAGATAAAAAAAGTAAGACTAAGACTAGGAGAAAAGGCAGTAGAGACAAACAATTGGCAAAATTAAATTTGTGATCCATTGCTTTGTGTAGTCTGGTGCTTTTCCCAGTGCATCTCATCATAGCTCAGGTAAACTGGACTTCTATGTTACCAGCAGAAGAAAATTGAGAATTAAGGAGAAAACTCTTGTTTCTGCATCAGAAGCCGAAAGAGACATATTTAGAACTTTGAACATAAAGGACTCTTTATATATCTGTGATCTTAAATATTTTTTGGTAGGTCTTCTCTTATTATGGATGAAGTGTCTATGCGTAGCACCTTGCTGTGCTGTGATCTTCTAAACCTCGTTTGCCAGACAGCGGTTACTTATTGTGGGGATGCTTTAGAAAGCCACTTACATGTAATTGTGGGGTCGCTTATCTTGCTAGTTGAGGACCGGCGTGAAATTCAGCAGGAGGTAAGTTTCTGGATTGTTTCATTGATTCAGATTACTTGTGTAAATGTAAGATTAAATGAAATAACTTGGGATTAGTTTAAACCGGGGATTGTTCCAAAGAGAGGGATGGAATGACCTCTCTCCATTTAGTTTTGTTGTATTTAACTGCCTTTCAAGAAATGATTGTTAGCTTTCAGACTTGGATGTTTCAAGGGCCCCTTTAAGGATATTGGAATTGCATTGGAAGCATCAATTTCTCTAGGTCCTAAAACTGCATCTAGATGCTGAGGATACATCAGTGTCGAGCGTATACTGTTCACCCTCGACACCAAGCATTGTTAGAAGCCATAAGGACCAGTCATCCTTGATTTCAACACTGAGGACTTATGATGCTGAATGCCAGACAGAAGCTGTGGCACACTACCTGGTGAAATAAGTATTTTTTAAAACATTTGCAAGCCTTGGAGCTGGCGTAGTCCCTGGTGGGGAAATTTTTCACATACATGTGTATTTTCTTTGTAAAGTGGGGACATTGTGAAGATTTTTATCCTACACACCTGATGAGAGAGTATGGTATTAAGCGCTTCCAGAGCACCAGGCTCACTAGTTTCCTTGAAATGCCCCCGATGTGAGGACTTCTTGCTCTTCTTGTTGTTGGGGGCATGCTGCTGCCTCTGAGGACCCAAAATCTAGGTTCCAATGTTTCTCATGTGACTGAGGAGAATATTGCTACTCCTATTGCTTTCCCTACACATTTGTCGAGCCAGCCTTTGAGTAGCAGCTCATAAGCATATTCGATGAGCAAATAAGCATGCCTTTGATAGGTGTGATGCTGCAGATATCTAATGTTAAAAAGTGCTTTGATACATTTAGCCATTTCAAAACTAGATTACTGTAATTCATGCTATCAAGGCCTTCCAGCAATACAGTTATGTGTCCTTCTGTCCATGGAGAACACCTGATAAGAGTTTTTCCACATACTTTCCCCCTCCCCAATAGGTTGTATTCTCAAGCTGAATAGACAAACTGAGGTCATGCTTTATGACCATGGCAGGTAGGAAGTGGTACATATGCAAGGTGAAATATCTCAAAAGCTTCTAGTACTTACTAAATTGGAGAAGCTTTCCTGCACCAATTCTGTCTTTGAGATTACCTATGATGTAAAAGTTTGTGTCATATTATCCAAGGAGAACACATTTCTGTATTGGTTTTATAGTTCATTTGTGATTATTGTTCTATTAAACAATAAGGTTTATGATGGGCGCCATCACTTGGCTGGAAAATAAACCTCCTTGGATATTAACCAGTGAGACTGTCTTAATTATGTGTTAAACAGTTTTAAATGTTTTGGTCCCATTTTCCTTTCCATATTCTGACTTCCATCTGTTTTTTCTTGGAAATCAGGTCTTAAATCTGTTGAACTACTTGATTATAGAGAACAAGGACAATGAAAATCTATACCACACCATTCAACTTCTAGATCCTTTACCTGATCATCCTATCTTTAGGGAGCTGCGGGTTGCTCAGCAAAGTATGAAGTACAGTAGAGGGCCATTCTCGCTCTTGAAGGTAAAAGGACAATAAGGAATTCTTTTTGAAAATGTTTCTTGATTTGGTGGCTAATCTTTGGAAAACTCAAGGTCTAACGATTTTTTTTTTTTTCTGTTTGTTTCTGGACAGTAGTCCGGCATTACCTTTATATAAAAGTGCTATGCTTATAGAGGTCATTGATTGCAATGTACAGTTAAAAACATAAAAGTCCCCTTTCTGTCCCCCTTCCCCTCCCTCGCCTGCTTATTTTTCCACTTTTGTTTGACTTTGCAACTTTCTTTGGATACTTGTGCTGAGAGCAAAATAAGTGTCTCTGGGTAAGTGAACATTGCTTTGCTGGAAAATTTAGTGACTCAGCTTGATATAGAAGAGAATATATTTTCAGGGAATGTCTATATGTATATATTACATTATAAGCATATGTTTTCAAACATATGCTTTTATGGGGCACATTTTATAAGCACATATATGAGAATGTAAAATGCGGTTTTGTATGCTATAGTTGCTTATATAATTAGCCCCATATTGGTTTAAGAGAATAACCCTGGGAGGGTACTTTATGATGGCAACTGGACATTCTTTAGTAGGATTTTGGAACTGCATATTGAAATCTAAACTGTACTTGTGCTTATATAAAATCTAGCACACACTTATGGAAAAATGATATATTTGAAGCTAATAAAAGGGTATTCATAGCTGACCTGGTGACTTAGTGGTGCAGTACTTTTATGCTGCCATGCTAAAGGTCCTGAATTCAATTTCTGGCTAAGATTTTCCATGCTGCTGGTTCAGCCAGGACTAGGAAATCCATCCTCAAGAAATGGTAACATCTAGTAGCAGAATTCAGGGCCATAATAACAGCATTCCAGATGGTATTCTGGTGGTTGGTTCTTGGTCAGAGAATTTCATTGCTATGACCTGACTAAAGATATAAAATAAAGAGAGAGTTAGATTTTTTTTTTAAATTATTTATTTACACCTGGCATTTTTTTGAAGACAGATGTTTGATGTTGGTCAGTACTAGAGAATGACATGGGGACAAATTTGCCCCGTTACCACAGGAACTCTCTCCGTCCCGTCCCCATGAGTTTTGTCGCTATCCCAGTCTCTGCCCCATTCCTGTAAGCTCTACCGTAACAGCACAAGACTCGAACACTTATGATTTTAAAGTGCTTGAGGCTTGTGCAGATGAGGATGGAGTTCATAGGAATGGGGCAGGGACAGAAAAAGTACTCGTGGGGACGGGGAAAAATTTGTCCCCGTGTCATTCTCTAGTGTCTAGTCAGTACCAAGCCCCAACAGCTCTCCCAGGGCTCAGAACTACTTATGAGTATAGGTAACTTCTACATACGGAGTCTTCTCATGCCCCTCAGTTAGTTGCATGATTCAAGAAATATCTCAGTACTGAGGAGGTGAAAGGGATTGTATGTCTGATTGTGGAGAACATTTGTTATACAAGTAACTTTGATTTTACTGTTGACAAGCATGATTTAATTAGGCACACATAGGTGACTCTCAAGTTCTGGATTGTTTGAGTCTGCGTATAAGTTATTGAGGAGTGATCTGCTCAAGTGATGATGCAAGCATTAAATAGATTCCAAAAACTGATTCCTTAGTGAATGTACTAAATCTGATTGAAGACTAATCCAGGCAGTAGTGTGAATTGACAGTATGAAATGAAGACCAAGTAGCCATTTTGTTTGCTCTTTAGTGAATGCTTAAGGGAAGTAAAATATTGCTTTAAGTTCCAGATATTTGATGTAGAATAATCAAGTGCTGAGGTATGTTTCTAACTTATATTAGGGCATACCTGTACACCAGTGCTTCTGAGGTGCAAAGTATGATTTTAAGTGAAAGTTTCTCTGCAGCTATCATCATCCAACACTATAGAACTGAAAAACCCTTGAGCCGTGAAAGGGGTAGTCAGTAGCAAGTGGAACGCAACCATTTTGCAAAATTTCTTTCTTGCCCCTTTTTGCCGAAGGAAGTTTTTAGAGTTCCTTTGTTCCCAGTGCGTCATGTAAGATTCTTCATATATCTTTGATAAAACTCAGCTCAGCATAGAGTATTGTAGGGAGAGAATTTTTTCAGGTTCAGTCGTAATATATTTTCATTTCATTGCTTGTCTTAAAACATTTGACTGTTCTGTTGCAGGAAATTAACCATTTCCTTTCAGTAAGCGTTTGTGATTCACTGCCGCTGACCAGACTTGAAGGACTGAATGATCTAAGAAAACAGCTCTCACAACATAAAGATCAGATGAAGCAACTTGTGAAAGAATTCCAAGGTACAGAGTTCCACACAAATGGTGGTGCGTTTATGTAGATCTTCAGTGCTGTCTTGTTTTTAACCAGATGCCATCAGTTGCTCTAAAACAACCACATAATGGAAGTGATTTTCTAAAGCTTGGTTTCAGAGTAAAGCTAGTTTTATACATAGAAAAGAGTTGTTTGAGGTTTTTGTTTGTTTTTTTAAGTTATATGGCCCTAAATACAGTGGTACCTCGGTTTACAAGTGCACCGGTTTGTGAGTGTTTTGCAAGACGAGCAAAACATTTGCAAAATCGGTGCCTCGGAAACCAAGCATGGCTCAATTTATGAGCGCCCCCCCCCCCCACAATCCGGCACCCCCCCTCTCCCCCCCCCCGACACGATCGGGTACCCCCCCGACACGATCCGTCACCCCCCGCCACAATCGGGCATCCCCCTGACACGATTGGGCACCCCCTTGCCGCTTCTTACCCTCACCTGGGCACCCCGAAGATCGGCCTCCTCGTCTGCTGGGCCTTGAGCATCTGCGCATGCTCAAGGCCTGTGAGTTCACGTTCGGGGAGGGTGCCGGATCGTGGCGGGGGGAGGTGCCGATCATGGCGGGGGGGGGTGCCCGATCGCGTCGGGGGGTGCCGGATTGTGGCGGGGGGTGCCAGATCGCGTCGGGGAGGGTGCCGGATCGTAGGGGGGGCTTTCGAGGGGAGCAATGCCGGTTCTCGGGGGGGGGGGGAAACGCATCAAAGCGAGTTTCCATTATTTCCTGGAACGGATTATGCTCGTAATCCAAGGTACCACTGTACATATAAAAAGTAGGTACACAGATAGATTGTGCCTGCTTTTAAGTGAATTGAATGTAGTTGTTCCTAGGGGTTTAGTTTGGTGGAGTGAGGTTGTTGGTGTCTGATCATAAAGGTACATATGTAATACCATTATAAAGTAATACCATTCAAAAAGCTCATATAGAAAATGTTTAAATATAAACTCTTAATTTATGTAGCTGTCTATGATGGATTGTCTGTCTACAATTTATAAAAATTCCTAGATGGATTACATTGAAATAAATTCTTATATTCATATTGTGTTAAAATAATTCAGTATAACACCCCAAAACAATGATAAATAATTTTTAAAAGGTTGCTAAATCAGTCTTGCCTTCACAGATTGACAGTGTCATAAATAATTTTGTTTGAAGCTTCTGTACCCATTTTCAAAGCTCAGCTGAGGGTTTCCTATTCCAAGGTTTTTGACCCTCTTGCCATACTTCATTACCTACTAGCTTGACTGTGGCCACCCAAAAGCTGATCTCTCTGTCTTGACTACCTTGTTATACACTACCATATCCTACATGCACACTCTTCTATCTTATTTATATTGTAGTTCTTTTTTCTAGTTTTATCGCAGCGTCTTTCTACGATTGCATTTTGATTCATCCACATTGTGTCAGGCGGCAGGAACTTTGTAAGATTTTCTGCAAGGCTACTTTTTACCACTCCTGAAGAAGGCCTCTGTAGCAGAAACACAGACCATGTTGGGATCCAATATATGCTTTATTACAAGGAACTTTACATGCCTGTCACATTTTGCTTTATTGATGTGTATATTTGTTCTAACTGAAATTGATTATTTAAAAATAAATGTATTTGTCCACGCAAGGGTCTGACCAGTGCCCCTTTTTTCTCTGTTCTTTTAAACGTAAAGGGAGGCCTCAAAACAGGGTAGGGTTAAATGAACATTTTTCTCAATGAAGGAGGGTAAAGAGAGGAGTGCCACAGAGAGGTTGCATGTAAATGCAAGATTAAATTTAATGTGGACAAATACAAAGTGATGCATATTGGGAAGAATAATCCAAATCATAGTTACCAGATGCTAGGGTCCACCTTAGAGGGTTTGCACTCAAGAAAAAAGATCTAGATATCATCGTAGACTATACGCTGAAACCTTCTGTCCAAATGTGTGGCAGCGGCCAAAAAAGCAAAAAAAAGATGCTAGGAATTATTAGAAAAGGGATAGTAAATAAGACTAAGAATATAATTCCATGCTCCATGGTGCAACCTCACCTTGAGTATTGCCTTTAATTCTGGTTGACGTATCTCAAAAAAGAAATAGTGGAATTAGAAAAGATTTAAAAAAAAACAGTGACCAAGATGATAAAGAAGATGGAACTCCTCTTGTATGAGGAAAAACTAAAGAGGTTAGGGCTCATCAGCTTGGAAAAGAGATGGCTGAGGGGAAATATAATTGAAGTCTACAAAATACTGAGTGGTATAGAACAGGTACAATTGAATTGATTTTTTTCACCATCAAAAATTGCAAAGACCTAGGGGACATTCGATGAAGTTACAGGGAAATACTTTTAAAACCAATAGGAAAATATATTTTTTCACTCAGAGAATAATTAAGCTCTGGAAGGCATTTTCAAAGGATGTGGTAACAGCAGTTGATGTAGATGGGTTTAAAAAAAGGTTTGGACAAGTTCCTCGAAGAAGACCATAATCTTTTGGGAAGATATGGGGGAAGTCAATGCTTGTCCTGGGTTTTTGCCAGGTACTTGTTACCTGGATTGGCCATTGTGGTAACAAGATACTGGGCTAAATGGACCATTGGTCTGTGAGGCTGCAGGTTGAATCCCAGCAAATTCTCATAGTTAGCAGGTATTGCATACAATTGGGCAGCCCTATGATGGATCAATGCAGAGGGCGTGTGATATCTTCCATTTGCTTTTTTGAATACTGCCGCACACTGAGCAGGGGATTCAAAGTATTCCCTCAATATCCTTTTTCTGGGTAGAATGGCTGTTCTTTTGTACCCATACATTCGTTAGAGTATGGTAAACAGTATCACTGGGAATGCTCATTTCAAAGATGTTCAAGCACTGATCATTCTGTCAAAGCCATCAATAATTTACAATTATAGTATACTTTCTGATGAAGGAAAATTTTTTTTTTTTTCCAGAAAATCCACAGGATAGTGTCATCGTGAAACTCGTTGTAAATTTGTTGCAGCTGTCCAAGGCTGCAGCTAACCATTCTGGTGGAAACGAAGTTTTGGGTAAGTTATTCATTCTGGGTAAATCGCACACTCAACATTGTATGTTTCAAATGTGTTTTCCCTACTTTGTACGCGCTATTCAGGTTCAAAATGTGTATTGTAGAAAGCATTAATACTAAAATTGTTCAATCAAATAAATATTACTTGTATCCATATTTTACTGGGATTATTATGGGATATTTTACATTTTAATTTTATGGGATATATAAAGAACAGGATTGATTTTTGTTTTTTTTGTATAGCTAGTTCTTAACTGTTGAAATTGGAAGGCTTTACTATAAACTTAGAAATAACTGTGGGGTTTTTTTTCCAGAGGCTGTTGGAAGTTGCTTGGGAGAATTGGGTCCCATAGATTTTTGCACCATTGCTTTGCAACATAGTAAGGATACATCGTATTCCAAAGCAGTTGATTTATTTGAAGATAAAGAACTTCAGTGGATCTTCATTATTCTAAATCTAATAAATAATGCACTGACAGACTGCTGGTGAGTGTTCAGCTGTTAAAAATGTAGGACATGACAGCAGATTAGAACCTTAAGACTTTTCTATTCAAGTCAGTTTTGTAGAACACACTGACAGAACCGGATAGCTCAAAGTCTAATAGATGCTGGCATTGTGGTCTCAAAGTTGGGACGCTAGACCATTTATTATTTTACTGTCCCTTTATCTTAGCCTTTTGGAAATCTATTTAGGGTCAAATAAATCGATTATTGGAGAACCATGTGGCATTATCTTATGATACAATTCTATTCGGGATATCAATGAGGACACAGAGTCAAATTTCATCCAACAATAATAAGCTGTTATTGATCATGACAGGAGTTGCCATACAGCAAATCAAATTTAACTGGAAAAATTGGAGTAGACTCAATTATTGCTTCTGGTGGAATTCATTATGTCACATTTATAAAATGGAAAGAGCAATTGCTATACAAAGAGGGAATTGTAATAAATTTAATGAGATCTGGGGGCCATTGACAAATTATTGTAATGAATACATACCATTTTTCCATTATAAATACAATATAAAGGATGGGGTGGGGGGAGGGATTTAAGAATTGTATCAAACGTTTAGATCAATAGTAAGAATGTTATATATGAGGTTTGTGATTGCATAGGTTATGGATAGAATGGGAGGGACGGGGTTAAAAATTTTAATGTTTCAATGTTGAATATGATAGTGATTCAAGTGATGTATTCAGTTTCAGTTGTTATTTAGTGTTACACTTGTATGATGTATAAAATGAATAAAGATATATATTTAAAAAAAAAGAACTGGATAGCATATACACCAGAGTTTCTAAAACTATAATACAGAATACTGGTAATTTTTAACATTTTATTCAGATAAGTTAAAATAATTAAGAAATGACCAATGAAATATCCATTTTTAAAAAGTAGTTCAGGGATGGATCCTGAAATTGCAGACCTAGTGAGCTTGATATCAATGTATGGCAAAATAGTAGAACCTATTCAGAAAAACAAAATTACTGGCTATCTGGATTTTCAGAAAGCTTGTGACAAAATCATTCACGAGATTAATTCCTGGTGATCCTGGCTCAGAGTCACTATAAGAGACCCAGCCTCTAGAATAACAGGGCTTGATGATAAAAGGAGAGTCATCAGTGGCTACCAAGGCTATAGGAGTAAGCAGTGGATCTCCTTAAGCCATCTCAATAATGGCCTATGGATTTCTCTTTTAGAAAATTATCCAACCCTTTTTTAAACCCTGTTAACTGATTTCACCACATTCTCTGGCAATGAATTCCAGAGTTTAATTACACAGTGTGTGAAGAAATATTTTTTCCAGTTTGCTTTAAATCTACTTCTTAGTAGCTTCATTGCATGCCCCCTAGTCCTAGAATTTTTGGAAAGAGTGAACAAGTGATTCACGTCTACCCTTTCCGCCCCACTCATTATTTTATAGACCTTCATTATATCCCCCTGAGCCGTCTCTTCTCCAAGCTAAAGAGGCCTAGCCACTTTAGCCTTTCCTCATAGGGAAGTTGTCTCATCCCATTTATCATTTTCGTCGCCCTTCTCTGTACCTTTTCTAATTCTGCTATATCTTTTTTTGTGATACAGCGACCAGAACTACACACAATATTTGAGGTACAGCCCTACCATAGAGAGATACAAAGGCATTATAACATTTTCATCTTGTTTTCCATTCCTCTTCTGATAATTCCTAACATTCTATTTGCTTTCTTAGCTGCCACCGCATATTGAGCTGAGGGTTTCAACGTATGCTCAACAATGATTGTTGGGTTCCATATCGGGTATCTCCACCCAGAAAAAGTATCTTGGGGTCATTGTAGAGAATACGTTGAAATCCCCTGTTCAGTATGTGCCAGTGGTCAAAAAAGCAAATAGAAGATATCAGGAGTCTCACAAATCTGTGAAAGAGTCAAATGATTCGCATCCGATGACCATTTCAACCTCACAATAATGGTTCAAAAAGAAAACCTATTGAATCATGCTGTGAAAAACGCCACCATTTGCAACCTGCATCCGGCGAAAAATGCCACTGATAACTCTCCTTTTATCATCAAGCCCTGTTATTCTAGAGACAGAGTCTCTTATAGTGACTCTGAGCCAGGATCACAAGGAATTAATACAATTTTATTTGATTTTTTAATCCAAATTTTGCCATAATCTTGGTGATGCCCTAGTCAGAATAACATGAGCCCCCATGTCCAGTGGAGAGCTCATCAGATCACTTTTCTCATCTTTGTTTTGCCAAGAGAACTGTTCACGCAATCTGGAAATGAGGGGGAATGACCCAGAGAGTGTTGCTATAAAAATAATAATAACTTTATTTTTATATACCGCAATACCACAAACAGTTCAGAGCGGTTTACAAAAAAGAGACTGCATACAAACAGCAATGTTACAGAAAACAATTCAAAGATGCAGCGACAAGAATATGAAATTATACAGATTTGTCAAAGAGATAGAGATACAGGGATGCACAGATTTTAGGAAGAAGCTGGGTGCCTACCAGAAAATTTTTTTGCATTATTGGGAAGTGTTAGATAAAGGAGCTACTCCCTTCTCCTAATGAGATAATGTTGTTATATAAAACTAAATAAGTAATTACTTGAAATATATTTTAAAGCCTTAATAAAAACAGTAAAATTATGTTTCCATGGGCAACTGTTTCCCTAGCTAAGAATTGCATTCAAATAACTAGTTCCATATATGATATTCATCTGCTTATCAGAAAAAACCCCAGAATTACTTATCTGTAATAAATATTCACTGAAGTACCCCCTTGCCAGTCAGGTTTTCTGGATATCTACAATGAATATGCATGAAAGAGATTTGAATATTATGGAGGCAGTGTATGCATATTAATTGTGGATATCCTGAAAATCTGACGCACAGGGATGCTCCAGGAGTCCAGAACCAACTTGGGAAACACTGAGCTACACAACCCACCCACCACCTCATAGGAAGTATTTATTTATTTAGATTTATATCCCATCCTCCCAGAAAGCTCAGAATGGGTTACAAGCTCACATGCATAATCTTGGGTAACATGGAGTAACATAACATCAACAAGGAGGGAAAGAGGCAGATATCTAACAGGGAGCAGAACAAAATGCGGATAACAGCTAGTGGTCATACATAGGGTTGGGTCAGGCAGGAACACATTCAGGATTGCAGGTCTCATCAAGGGGTGAGTGGATGCGAGGAGAACAGTTCTATTGACTAGATGCAGCACATCAGGTCGGAGGCTGGGTCATTGGAAAAGGAAGTAGTTTTGTACCCCTTTGACAGGGGTAGGCAATTCCAGTCCTTGAGAGCCGGAGCCAGGTCAGGTTTTCAGGATACCCACAAAGAATATGTATGAGATGGATTTGCATGCACTGCCTCTTTGAGATGCAAATCTATCTCATGCATATTTGTTGTGGATATCCTGAAAACCTGACCTTGCTCCGGCTCTCGAGGACCAGAATTGCCTATCCCTGCCCTTGGAGAACCATTAAACTCAGCAATAGGTCCAACAGTATGCAGGAAATCATTACAGGTATTGGAGGAGATGCAAAAGTATTCTAATAAAGCCTGGATAGGAACCTTTGCATTTTTTAGTTATACCCTGGTGTAGATGCATCCTATAGCTATTATGTACAGTTTATTTCAGTGTATTATTTCAGTTTCTGCATGTAGGTTCCTCTTATAGTGTTTGTGTAATGGAGTTCTTGTTTCAGTAAGTACGGTAAAAATATAAGTAAATGGCCCTGTCATATGACACAGTTTTGTTTGGGATGTCTATGAGGGCCAAAAGTCAAATCTCCTCGAATAATAATAAGCTGTTAATGATTTTAACAGGAGTTGCCATCCAACAAATAACATACAATTGGAAAGACTACAAGGGGTTGAATTACTGTTTCTGGTGGAGTTCGGTGTGTCATGTGTATGAAATGGAAAAAACATTGGCGATTAAGAGAGGATATTATAAGAAATTTAAAGATGTGTGGGGACCATTAATTGATTACTATAATAAAAAATTGAATTTATCCCCATTTAGTATGTATAGGGTGGGAGGGTGGATGGGTGGGTTTTATGACATCAGGATGAGTAGTTACAAAAATATTTGGAAAGGGAGGAAGGGGAGGTAATTTATGGTATAAGATGATTGTAAAGTTTCAAGTGAAGAATGTATAGTATGACTTGATTTATTGTACACTTGTTTGTATAATGTAAAAAGGAATAAAGATATTTAAAATATATATATATATATATATATAAGTAAAGAACTGTTTCTATGATTCTGTTGAATATATCAGATGAATAAAGGAGTGTATCTATTGATTCTTTTTTCTCATAGCGTACAGGTTCGATCAGCTGCTGCTATATGTCTGAGAAATATTTTAGCCACAAAATCCAGCATAAGGTTTTGGGAGATGTACAAGAATAAAACAGATCCATTACTGGTTTATCTACAGCCTTTTAGAGGCTCCAAGAAAAAGGTATGCTAGTGTCTGTCGCTGTGCCTGGCAGGCAGACATAAAATCCAAATATATACCTGACGTTGCTGCAGCATTTCCATTAACAAGAAAAGTGCTTTGTGTTTTTAAAATCCATTTCCTTATTGATACATAAAAAGAAAGGGCCTTGGAGCCCTTAGAGCTTAGGCTCCCTCCAAAACTGCAGCTCCCTTTCTGTGGCTGGCGAGGATGCTGAAGCCCAGCCAGTTGAAGAGATCAGCTGCTCGAGTTGCCCCTCCTCCTTATGCTGCTTTTGCTCATTTTGCTTAATCTTATGATACGAGGAGCATTCAATAATTTATCTGAGGATGAAAGAAAGTATCTGGTGAATTGTATAAAAGTTCTAAAAGGAAGAAAGTTGATTGAGATATATATTGCTTTATTTTTGCTAGTTTGTTGAAGTACCACATGTTGAGAGAGAGGAGCCTCCAGATAGCTTAGATGATGGCCATATATGGATTCCTCAAAGCATTTGCCATGACAGCTGGCTCAAGAACCTGGCATGCACACTGCTGGATAGCGGTGGGGTGAAAAGTGAAGTACTGCAGCAACTGAGGCCCTTGTGTGAGGTAAGACCTAGCCACCCTGTGACTGAAGCAAAGCCAGTCACCTATGCACTTTGAGTCTAGTATTATAGTCTTTTGGAACTACAGCTACAGCTTTCTTTTCTTTAGTTACAAGCAACTCCTCTTAAGCAGACATTTTGGTGGAATGGCTGAACTCATTTGTAGCAGAATATGGTTTCTAGTGGATAATTTTACTTAGTGTTAAGTAAGGTACAGAGTGCAATAATGCTATGACTGAAGCAGCAACATAGGAACCTTTGAATGAGGAACACCATTATTTTACTGTATTGAGAGATGAGTTAGGGAAAGCCACTATAGCCGAGTAATTTGAAGATATGACTGCACTGACAATTTGATTGGCTATCATTACACAAAGTAGTATGGTATTTGTTAGCAGATTACGTACCTAATCTGACTACATTTCAAATACTATAACACCTCACAAATGCTAGAATTTTCTTTATTAAGAAATACAGTATGATTCATGGAATACTGCAGTAGTCTCTTTATTGCAGTGGTTCTTAAACCTGCCCCAGCTAGTCGGGTTTTCAAGATATCCCTAATGAATATGCATGAGGCAGATTTGCATGTAAGAGGTGACAGACATGCAAATCTACCTCATGCATATTCATGGCTGAGGGGTCCCCCAGCACAAAAACAGAGTGGAATTGTCCCAATCAGAATGTGTCCTTCAACTCATCTGATAAATGCAAATGCCTTTATTCATTCAAAGTCTCATATGTACAACAACTTCACTCCCGCAACAAGTTCGCCGTCCTCCTGCAATTCGATCTTTCTGCCGCTTTCGACGTTGTTCACCATGATATTCTAATTTACCAACTCTCCGAGATTGCCATCACCTCTACAGTCCTTGAATGGTTCTCAAAATTCCTTCGTTCCCGATCCTACATTGTCAACATGAATGGCACCTCATCCTCCCCCTGGATACCAATCTGTGGAGTCCCGCAAGGTTCACCTTTATCTCCTATCCTTTTCAACATTTATATGTCCTCTCTAAAACTCCTCCATCTATCCCCCCTTGAAACAATTTACACCTATGCTGATGACATCCTTGTCCTTCTCGAGACCGACTCGAACCTCACTAATCTCTCAGAGAACATATCCTCTTGTATCTCGAACCTCCAATCTTGGGCCCACACCGTCCAAATGAAATTGAATGAATCCAAGACAAAACTACTTTGGCTTGGCCCAAAATTAGTTCAGCTACCCACCTCAATCCCACTGTGCTCTGGCTCCACTCTGCAGCTCGAATTCTCCAGCAAGGTCCTGGGCATCATCATTGATTCTACATTGTCCTTCAATGACCACCTCAACTCCCTGGTAAAAAAATGCTATTTCAGCCTACACATGCTGAGGAAAGTAAGATCCTGTTTCCATCAAAAACATTTTGCCGTTCTCGTCCAATCCATCATCCTCTCCAGACTGGACTATTGCAATTCTATCTTCATAAGCCTAACAAAGAAAAACCTTCACAGACTCCAACGGATTCAAAATGCTGCGGCCAAGCTTATCTTTGCAAAAAGTAAATTCGATCACGTCTCACCGCTCCTTTTCAAGCTTCACTGGCTTCCGATAATTTCCAGAGTCCACTTCAAATGCATCTGCCTAACTTTCAAGATCCTCCACGGCATCCTTCCTCCATTAATTCCACTTTCTTGGAACTCCTCAAATCTTAATACCACCAGACCTCCCCAAAAATCGAAATTATCCTTCCCCTCATTAAAAGGCATTTCCCACCCAGGAAAACTGGGGACTTCCCTCCCCTTCAGATTCACCGAGCTCTGGAACAACCTTACCTCCCCTCTTCGGAACCTGAGTTCTCTCCAACCCTTCCGTAAATATCTGAAAACCTGGCTTTTCTCAAAAATCTAACATTCTTTAGCACTCTCCAGACCAGTAGAGGTTAATCTTTACGAATGGGTATATATCCAATCATGACCAGCAGGTGGAGACTGAAAACAAAACTGTGGGACAGTATATAATGTACTCCCTTCTCTATTTACATCAGTCTTCTTTCAGTCTCCAGCAGGTGTTGAGTGATCTGTACCCATCTCCCTTGGTAGGGCTGTTGGAATTTGTTTAGGGGGTTTATAGTCCCTGTTTTTGGCCGGACAGAACTTGGGCGGGCCCTGTTTGGGGGTCCATCTGACCTCGGGGGTGTCAAACCCGGCGGGTCTCGAGCGGGGTTCCTCCCCCCACTTCCTCCACCTCCCCACATTTTTTTAGAGGAGCCTCAGCAGTAAGCCTTAACCCCCTAAATCAAGCAAGGCATATTGCTTCGAGAGCCTGTGGAGTCTGTTCTGTAAAAAAAAATCCTGAGGTAGTGCCGGTCTGCAGGGTTGCTTCCCTGTCAGTTTAATGTTTTTTACTGTATTTTTTCTTCTAACCGGCACTTTGTTTCTAGCTAGGTTGCGTATGGAGCAATTGTGCCCTTCTCCGGGGGAGTGGGACACAATTAGGTCCAGCCGCGAGGCACTCGCGGCCGGACTGAAATCGGTAGTTTGGCCCGGTGAGGTGGTGGAGCTCCGTCGGCAGCAGCTGCAGGCGCCCAGAGCTCCCCGCCGATGGTGCCTCGCGAGTCGGCTGGGAGCAGTGGGGAAGCCCGGTCTTCCCCAACCGCCCACGGAGGGATTCCCCGAAGGATTCCCGCTCAGCTGATTTTTTGACAGCTGATGTCGACTTGCCGGTTTTAGCGGCTGGGACTGTTCAGCCTTCTCAGCCGCTACAGGCCATGGAGGGAGCATTTTTGGCGGGAACTTCGCCATTTTCTCTGTCTGGCCCCTCCATTTTGTCTGCAACCTCAGGTGACCTTCCCCCTGTATTGCAAACACAGGGGCAGGTTTCAGCAGGGACCCCTGCTGGGGCAGGGAGTCCCTGGGGACCCCCAGGGGTTTTTTGTCCCCAATTTAATTTCTTTCTTTGTGCAGACAATTGGGGATCCCACGTGCACCTGGAGGGTTTCGGGGGTGGTTTCCCTCCGCGCCCCCTATGGCTTTGCCTCCCTCTTTTCGTTTGGTGTCCCCTCTTCCTCCTCCCTCATCCAAGCGCCCGTGGGGGGGCTTGGATTGCGAATTGGTGGTCGGAGGAGCGTGTTGGCATGGTTGAGGACCTGGCTGCTTTGGCGGGCTTCCAGGATCCTCTAGCGGGGACGCCCGCTGGCAGCGGGGCGGCGGGTTTCCCGTCTTCCAGAGCAGATGCGTCCGTGGTGCGCTTTTTATTCAGAGGGATGAGCTTTTAGACCTGATGTAGCAGGTCTCCTTGGTGCTGCATTTTTGAAGTTGCGCCACCGGAGACCCCGCGTATGGGGGCCCCTCTGCTTCAGGGGGTCTGTCCTGTTTCCCGCTCTTTTCCTGTGCGTCAGGATTTTCGGGATTTTGTGTTGGCGCAGTGGCCTACGGGCGCCGTTTCGTTTGGTGTGCGCCTTGGCTCATGGGTATCCCATCCCGGAGGGGGATAGGGCTACCTTAATTTCGCCAATGGGGGACGCGGTGGTCTCGGCACTTCCTAAGCGGCATACCGTGCCTGTTATGGACGGTTCTGCTCTTAGGGTCTCTGTGGAGCGTACGTTAGAGACACTTCTTAAGTATAATTTTGATGTCTCTGCCTTGGGGGTCCAGGCGGCTATTTGGGTGGGGCTGGTGGCTCGCACCGTGTTTTGGTGGTCTGAGCATGTCCTGGATCGTGAGTCTGATGACTGGTCCTTAGTGGATCAGGAGGTGGTGAAGTTTGAGATGACTGCCTCGTTCCTCTCGGTTGTTCTTTGTGACTTGGTGCTGCTAAGTCTGGGACTTTTGGTGGCCGCACGCTGTACCTTGTGGCTTTGCGCTTGGTCGGGGGTTGTTTTTTGTTTAGAGAGGACTTAGATCCGGTGGTTCAGACTCTGACGGACTCTGAGGTGCCCCGTCTGCCTGAGGACCGTGCCCGCCCGGCATCTCGGGTTGGCATTGCCCGGGGGCGTCTGCGGGAATTTCGCAAATTTCGCCTGGGGCATGGGACTGCTTCTTTCCAGGCTTCCGGTTTTTCCCCGGGGTCGGTTGGCTTAGCGCATGCAGTCTTTTCAGGGGGCCCGTCGGGGGGCTGGGAGTTCCCCCCCGGTTCCCCTGCTGCCCGTCCTGCGCGATGTCTCTTTGCCGGCGCCCCCTTTGGTTCCCGTGGGTGCCCGGCTTCGCAACTTGTTTCCCAAGTGGGCCAAGATCACGTCCGATCAGTGGGTCCTGGTGGTGGTGCGGGACGGTTATGTACTTGAATTTTGCCCGCTCTCTGCCGGATCATATCTAGCCTCTCCATGTCAGGTGGCATGGGAGACGCTAGCCTTTCGCCAGACCCTTCAGCGCTTGCTAGATCTCAAAGCAGTTGTCCAGTGTCCCCTCAGGAGTGCGGTATCGGATGGTACGCCATTTCCATTATGGGGCCCTAAAGGGAGGGGACCTTTCGGCCCATCCTTGGTTTAAACTGAGGTCAACAGGACTCTCAGAATTCCCTTTTATTCGCATGGACACACTGCAGTCTGTCCTTCTGGCGGTTCAGCCGGGGGAGTTCCTGACTTCTCTCGCTCTGGCGGAGGCCTACTTGCCTGTTTCCATTCGGGCCTCTCCTCAGCTCTTTCTTTGCTTTGCGATATTGGGTCTGCACTATCAGTTCTGTGTGCTTCCCTTGGGCCTGGCCACGACTCCCCGGACGTTCGCCAAGTTGATGGTGGTCGTCATGGCGGCATTGCAGTCAGAGGGCATTCTGGTGCACCCCTTCTGGGATGACTGGTTGTTTGGGGCGAAGTCGTTGCAGGAGAGCGCCCGAGTTACGGCTCGGGTGGTTGAGTTTCTCCGGTCACTGGGCTGGGTGGTCAACCTTTCCAAGAGTCGGTTGGTCCCCGCTCAGCATCTGGAGTACCTTGGGGTTCTGTTCGACACCTCCTTGGGGAAGGTCTTCCTTCCAGAGGCCCGGGTAAGCAAATTTCAATCTCAGATTCGCCTTCTTTTGGCGTCCCGGTATCCTCGGGCGCAGGATTTCCTCCAAGGCTTGGGATCGATGGCAGCGTTCCTGGATGTTGTGAGGTGGGCGCGGGCCCACATGTGTCTCTTCAGTATGCTCTGCTCCGTAGATGGTCACCCCAGAGGCTCAGTTTGGAGGTCCCTGTCCCTCTGCGAGGCTTGGCGCGCTGCAGTCTTCTTTGGTGGCTCCAGACCTCTCATCTGGTCCAGAGGATGAGTCTGGATCTATCGCAGTGGACGGTGCTTCTCACGGATGCCAGTCTCCTCGGTTGGGGGGGCTCAGTGTCTAGGTCACTCAGCTCAGGGCACCCAGTCCATGGAGGAGGCGTCCTGGTCGATCAACATGTTGGAGACCAGAGCCGTCCCTCTGGCGCTGTTAGCCTTCCGCTCCCTCTTGATGGGCAAGTTGGTCAGAGTCCGGTCTGACAATGCCACAGCGGTGGCTTATGTCAATCGTTGAGGCACCAAGAGCGCTCAGGTGGCGGAGGAGGCGGCTCGGCTCATGCTTTGGGGCGGAGTCACGCCTTCTGGATCTCTCGGCCTCTCACATGGCCGGGGTGGAGAATGTTCAGGCGAACTTCCTCAGTCACATCTTAGATCACAGAGAGTGGTGTCTCAGCCCTGTGGCTTTTCAGTTAATAATGCAGGCTTGGAGTCAGTCCCTGATGGACCTGATGGCCACGAGTGGCAATGCCGAGGTGTTCCGCTTCTTCAGTCGTCGCAGGGATGGACTGGCCGAGGGTCTGGATGCTCTGGTTCAACCATGGCCAACAGAGGGGCTGTTGTGCATGTTCCCTCCGTGGCCATTAGTGGGCAGAGTTCTTCTCCGCATTGTTCGCCATCCGGGTCTGGTGGTTCTGGTGGCTCCAGATTGGCCTCGGCATCCGTGATACGCAGATCTGGTGACACTCTGGTGGCGGATCCTCTTCCTCTGCCTCCCTTGGATGACCTTCTGACGCAGGGTCCCATTCCCATGTTCGACCCGTCTCCCTTCTGTCTTACGGCTTGGCTTTTGAAAGGGGTCGCCTTGGTAAGAAGGGGTATTCAGATAGGGTGATTTCTACACTCTTGGGGTCCTGGAGGCTTTCTACCTCTCAGGCTTCTGTGTGGATTTGGCACTTCTTTGAGGGGTGGTGCCAGGTGCGGGGAGTGGTCTCTCTTCGCGTTTCTGTGCCTAACATCCTAGAGTTCTTGCAAGATGGCCTGGATAGAGGCCTGGCTTCGGCTTCTCTCCGGGTTCAGCTTGTGGCCTGGTCAGCCTTTCGGGGGTTTGTGACAGGTCAGCGTTTGACAGCCATTCCTTATGTGATTCGCTTTTTGCGGGCGGCCAAGGTGCTCAGGCCTCCCGTGCGGTCCTCTATTCCCTCTTGGAATCTCAGTCTGGTTCTCTATATTCTGATGCACCCGCCCTTCGAACCGTTGGGCGGCTGCTCTTTGAAGGACCTTACTCTGAAGACGGTCTTTTTGGTGGACATTTCTTCCGCTAGGCGTGTTTCTGAGCTACAGGTTTTCTCTTGTAGGGCTCCCTTCTTGGAGTTTTCTAGGGAGCAGGTTGTCTTGAGGCCTGTTCCTTCCTTTTCTGCCGAAAGTAATTTTTCCTTTTCATGTCAATCAATCTGTGGTCCTCCCGGTCTTGGGTAGTTGGGAGGGCTCTTCTGAGCAAAGACAGCTGAGCAAGTTGGATGTTGGTCGGGTCCTTCGCTCTTATGTGCAACAGACCCAGGAGATCAGGAAATAAAATCATCTCTTTGTCCTTCTGACTGGTCCTCTTAGGGGGGCTGGCGCTTCTAGGGCTACTATTGCATGCTAGATCAAGGAGACTATTGCTTCCGCTTCTCTTCTGGGGCAGCAGCCCGTTCCGGAGTTTCTCAAAGCTCATTCTACTCGGGGTCAGGCGGCTTCTTGGGCTGAGTCGTCGCTCGTGCCTCCAGTGGACATTTGTAAGGCTGCGGTTTGGTCTTCCTTGTATTCCTTTGTCAGACTCTTTCGGGTAGATGTTCTGGCGCGTCAGGACGCGGTGTTCGGTGTGTGTGTTCTGGTATCAGCCCTTCGGGGGTCCCGCCCGTGTGAGGGACTGCTTTGGTATGTCCCATTCGTAAAGATTAACCTCTACTGGTCTGGAGAGTGCTAAAGAAGGAGAAATTAGGTTCTTACCTGCTAATTTACTTTCTTTTAGCTTCTCCAGACCAGTAGAGGTCCCCACCCTGTCTGTTGTTGTTGTTGTTGGGGCTGTTTCGCGGGCAGTTTTTGTTTTTTGCTGCGGGTTCTAGTATTTTTCTAGGGCCGGGGAGCATTAAAGAACAGCGGCTGTGGCTCGGCTGGCTTAGCTGGCGAGCTATGGGGACATTTTCCTTCTGGTATTTCTCCTCTGCATTTTCCAACAGCATTTGGGTATGTTATTTGTTACTCCTGTTCGGAGTATTGTTTTCTTTCTGTTTTCCAGTTCTTAGTTCTGCTTGGCTATTCGGCAGACTGATGTAAATAGAGAAGGAAATATATTATATACTGTCCCACAGTTTTGTTTTCAGTCTCCACCTGCTGGTCATGATTGGATATATACCCATTCGTAAAGATTAACCTCTACTGGTCTGGAGAAGCTAAAAGAAAGTAAATTAGCAGGTAAGAACCTAATTTCTCCCTCCCTCCTCATCTGACATCCTAGCCCTCTAATATTCTTCTTTCCTCCGATCTTCATCTAGCCCTTTCCTTGGAGTTCCTTTCTCACCACAATTCCTGTAAACCGTGCCGAGCTCCACGACTATGGAGATGGTGCAGTATACAAACCTAAGGTTTAGTTTAGTTAGAGTTTATTCTAGAGACCAGACTGGTCATGGTGAAGAGTACTAGAAGTCTATTGAGGAGGCAGTTTTTATAGTAAAATGGCATTCCATTCCAAATGTCAGTCAATTTAAAGGAGAAAGATTGATTCAGTTTACCAACAGATTTAATTCCCTTGAATGAGGGAAATAAGAGTTTAAATCTTTGGGTACTTCTTGCAAAACAAAATCTCTGAGCATTCCAGAATAGAGGAAAAAGACGCATGAAAACACCAAAGAAGATCTTAAAGTCAATGCATTCACATTTAAAGTGAATCCAAAGATGGACATGAAGCCAATGTAATTTTTTCATCAATGGGGAGACATGCTCAAACTTACTTTTCCAGAAGATTAATTTAACAGTGGTGTTCAGTATCAACTGAAGCCTTTGCAGGCCGATCTTGTTTAATCCTACACTACATTACAATAATCCAACTGGCCTAAGATAACAGACTGAACCAGGACAGAAAAATGCTGCTGATCAAATAGTGCCCTGACTTTCCTCAACATGTGAAGACTGAAAAAGCACTTCTTAACAAGAAGGTTTATTTGATCCTTAAATGTGAGCGAAGAATCTATAAGGTTACCTAATATTTTGGAGGAAAATTCGATCTGCAGGGACACTCCTGAGTCCAGAATCACAGTGAAGAGAATGCAATCCAGTTTTGGCCCTAACCACAAAAGTTTGGATTTTGTAACATTGAGTTTCATTTGGACAGATATTACCCAAGCTTGAAGTTTAGAAATGCAATGATTTATATTAGGAAAAAAAATTAGTAAGATCTGGATTAACTTCAAGTAACATAAAGATATCGTCGGCATAAGTAAATAAGTATTCCCCAGCTGTCAGTTTGTAATGTTCCAGTGTACTCATATAGATGTTAAAGAGTATTGGGAACAATGGAGAACCCTGAGGAACCCCACAGGAAGATCTCCAGAACATTGATATGCCACCTTCCATATTAACTGAATAAGAGTGTGATGACAAGAATTTAGTAAACCATTCCAGGACAACTTGATCGAGACCTATATCTGAGAATAGATAAATCAATATGTCGTGATGTACAACATCAAAAGCTGCAGACAAATCAAACTGCTATATCTTTTTAGAAATACAGTGACCAGAATCAAATGCAATATTCAAGGTGAGGTTCTTGAATTCCTAGCATCCTGTTTGCTTTTTTGGCTGCTACACACTGGGCAGAAGATTTCAGCATTTGCCTTATATTGTCTACAGCGCATTAAGCAGCGTCAGTTGAAATTTTTACCATCGATCATTTAATTTCACTTTGGCCATATTTCTTATGATCCAGGAACTGAAGATTCTTAACCACTTCAAGAAATGTGGATGGTGCAGTAGGGCAATGTTGATCACTGACAATATATGAATTAGAAACCTGATGGCAAATAAAGGCCAAATGGCTCATCCATTCGGCCCATCTGCAGTATCCACTATTTCCTCATGCCTGTCTCACATTTTCTTGAATTCAGATACAGGTTTAGTTTAGTTTAGTCTTTGTCTCCACCACCTCTACCAGTAGACTATTCCACATATCTACCACCCTTTCTGTAGAAAAATATTTCCTTAGATTATTCCTGAGCTTATCACCTCTTAACTTTATCCTATGCCCTCTCATTCCGGAGCTTTCTTTCAAATGAAAGAGACTTGCCTCACGCATTTAAACATCTTTATGATATCTGCCCTCCCACCTTTCCTCCAAAGTATAAAAATTGAGATTTTTAAGTCTGTCCCCATACATTTTATGACAAAGACCACCGGCCATTTTAGTAGCCTTCCTCCTTATTTATATCTTGTATATTGTGCTTGGGGTGTCTTTGATCCAAACATAAATTATTGTGCCAGCTGTCAAAAGAAGACAAGGATGTTTTGGGCTGTCAAGAGCAAAAGGATGAACCCTTCTGTTCATCTAAGTCACATCCAAGTATGTTGGTGGCATCAACCCTTCTGGGAATACATTGACAATTGAGGAAGTGTGGGTCTTCCTCACTACTGAATATCAGTAGAGCTACACACAGTCAAAAGAGGAAATGCCTCTTCAAATGAAACAAGAGGCATGACAACCCAGAGAAGGACAATAACCACAGGAGTTCCACAACAGATTCTTTATTCTGTTTCAGTTAAGATGGTATCTGAGATACAATGATCTGACACAGGTGAACATCTCTCCAAGAGTCTACACTACTGATAAATAACAATTGACAAGGATAAAATATTCTCAGCATTCAGTATTACACATCAAAGTATTAGTATTGATGCTAATCAGCTAGCCAAATGCTGTTTGGAAGAGTGCTGTTGCCAGATTGCATGCTGACAAGTTATTGGTAAAACTTCCAGTATCAGGATGTACTTTTAAAGGAACTTTCCTCCTCCTTAGAAACCAGTGCAGTCAAACCTGTTCCACTAGGGTAAAGAAAATGGGGAATTTAGGCTAATCATCAAATGGGGAATTTAGTCCAATAAAAAAATATTTCCTACATAACACTTTTAGTTGAGCCTTATTTTCATATAGTTTGAGAATCCAATTGGATATCTTCTTAATCTCATTTTTATTGTTTCTAAGTTGTCTGTTTAAAACAGTAAAAAAATGTAAACATGCACAAAGGCCTGTTGCCAACAAAAGTACGGTTATTTGGCATTCAGTTTCTCAGTTTTTTCCACTTTAGGTTTAATAACAGTCTGTAGCTTGGGATTTATGTGTCACTGGAAATCCTACTTGTCTTTGGAGAAAACAAGGTTGCTTACCTGTAACAAATGTTTTCCAAGAATGATAGGATATCAGGCCTCACAAAACCTACTGGCCTCCCCTAGGCTTCTCTTTATAGTTTTAAACATGGAACTGGAGTGGCCCTTTCAAATTGCGTAAGTGCAGTAAGTCCCACACATGGCTTTGTACCACTTTTAAAGATGTTTAGACCTTTGTTTTATATCCTTCCCATCCAGGCTTTGTCAGATTACTGTACCTACTTGTGAGGATTGTTACCTTGTAGTCTGTAGAGAGTACCTTTTCCAAGTAAGCAACTTTCCTTTATCAGAATCTACCTTTACTTTCTAGTATGGATATATGAGAGAAAAATATTTCTGCAATACCAGGAGACTTTATTTTCCTGAATTTTTGTTCAATTGCTCATTTGTAAATTTTATGTTTTCACCTGCAGACTGTTTTGGATTGCAGTTTTTCACAGTATATTTTGTTTTCCCCAGGTGCAGACAGACTTTTGTCAGACTGTCCTCCCATACCTGATCCATAGTATCCTGCTTCAAGATCCTAATAAGTATTGGCGGACCCTTGTGTCTCGGCATATTCAGGGCTTTTTTAGCACATGCTGTAGATCTTCCTTGCCCTCAAGTCGATCTACCACCCCTGCAAACTCTGACTCTGGTAGCCATGCTCTCTTTACATAAAAACACTTTATATTTGCTTCCGTTTTGTACATAAATGTCTTGCTGCAGTTATATTTAAATTTTACTGTACAGCCTCAGGGCTAATATTTCATGCTAGCTTGAGATAGATATATGGGGAAACGCATTAGCATAGTGTAAAAAGGAAGATCTATGTACTTTGTGCTATATAGTATTTTTACAGTATTCTCTAATGCCTGATACTATTAAAAGTATTGCAGATGTGTTTGAAAGTCCCCTGAACCCTTGGTAACATTTATGTTTGAAACAGCATCACACATTCTCCAAGGACCAACAGGATATGTAGTCCATTATACATGGTTGAAGGAGAGTCTAGGTTCAAATAATGGCTTCACATAGTTTTAGAGCTTTCTGATATACACTTCAGAGCATGAGCAGGATATCCATATCATGTCACTTCACGGGGCCTCCTTCGGGTCTATATTCTCCCCCCCCCCTTTCCTTTCAGTGAAACACAAAGATTGAGTTTTTCACAATAAACTTCATCACAGTAATTTTATGTCTTGTGCCTCCATGTTATATTTTTTGGAATTTGTTGTTTTTGTTGCTGTGTATCTCCTGCTGTTTGGCTTCTCAGTTTTGCAAATATGAGAGAAAGGTCTATCCTCTGTTTGCCTTCACTAACTTCTGTCTTTTAATGTCTGGTCTCAAGATTGACTCTGTTGGGATTTACCATAAAATAACCATGTAGAAAGTTAACTCATTTTTGTATAGCCTTTAGTTGTCAACTTTATGCAAAGTTTGCATTAACTGTAGCCGCCTATCAATCCAGCCTCTGCAAATTTTTTTCCATAATAGGATAGTGCTTGCATGCATCCTAAGTTCTTCCTAAGGTAGGGTTGAATTTCTTAAGGCAGCTGTCCTTCCAACATTATTTTTACCAGCCCACATATTGATAAAGGGGAACAAACCTTATGCAATTTGTAAAGCAAAAGAGCTGTATCTTTCTGGAGTTTTTACAAAATCCACCCTGCTTTCTAGTGCAAAAGGAACATGAATATTGGCCAGTGGATTATTCGCCTCTACCCACGAGTTTTTCAGAAGGAATCATCTACAGCTTTTCAGCTCCACTTTAGTGTCTTGTGTCAGTGGACAGTGCCCCATCTCCTTAGTTTCCCGTACTGCCCTCGTTTATTTATCCTCTCTTACATAGTGAATGACGGCAGATAAAGACCTGAATGGTCCATCCAGTCTGCCCTGTAATCACATGCATTACAATTTCATAAATTAAAATGTATTTCTTTGTTATTTCTGGGCCATATACTTTAGAAGTCTACCCAGTACTATTCTTATGTTCCAACTACTGGAACTATTAAGCTTATTCCGGCTTATCCAAACCATCTCCTTTGCTAGATTCAGACCATGAAAGTTTGCCCATTCATATTCTAATTAGAGAGAGATCTTCTGTGATCATCCTACACTTTTTTGAATTCATCACAGTTTTCTTTTCTACCACTTCCCACAGGAGGGCATTCCAGGCATCCACCATCCTCTCTGTGAAAAATAATTTCCTAACATTGCTCTTAAGTCTACCACCCCTCAACCTCAATTTATGTCTTCTACTTTTACCAGTTTCCCTTCCCTGGAAAAGATTTGGTCCTATATTAATACCTTTCAAATATTTAAATGTCTGTATCATATCACCCCTGTCCCTCTTCTCCTCAAGAGTATACATGCAAGCTCAAACAAGAGCTTTCAGGACAATTGCAGATGCAGTCTACACAGGTTTTAAAGGCATCTATGCTTGGCTCAGCTAGAGAATGACACAGGGATGGGTACCTTTGGGGCAGGGTTGGAGACAGAGCCTGTTTGGACGGTCACAGGGATAAGGACAAACTTTGTTCTCATGTCATTTTCTAAAAAACTTGAAACTAGTACCATATGTAAAAATTTAACACATCTTAGACAATTGGCAACTGATTTCAATTATTAAAAAACTGCAGAAGCTACTTTGGGATTTCAATGAACTACTGTTAAATGACATCATTTCTGTCATGTCTGCCATTGGCAAAGTCCTTCCATCATGTGCCCAGCTGCTCAAACATCTTACTGTTACTGCAACAGATTCATCCATCATTGCTAGCATCAATGACCATTTCCAACATTTAATACATTTATTTTCCTGTCATCCATTACACAGTTTAGGTGCTGTTCTATACCCTTGTCTGAAAGACAATCCAGTAACCTTCCAAGATGATGTAAAATCATAGGCAACTGAGTCTTTGGGAAGGTTGTACCAAAACCACATTGAAATGGAAGATTCTTTTTTGTGATTTATAAACAGTGGTACAGAATATAGCCCCTTTTTATACTTTTAATAAAAAGATTTAAATATAAAATCATGTGTTTGAGCCTTGTGCAAATGAGGACAGAGTTTGTGGGGACGGGACAAGGATTGGGGACAGAGCTTGTGGGGGACGGAGATGGAGCCTGTGGGGTCAGGAATAAGTCTTGCCCCTGTGTCATTCTCTGGTCTCAGCCCAGCTAGATGATATGTTGATTAAGGATGAGGTTATACATCCCTTCTCAATGTCAAGTGTCAGGGTCAGCGTAGACCCATTCACCGCCTACCTCCCCTAGTTGGCTTCTTAGCTTTATTACTGAATTGGTGGTCCCTCAAGCCAATATTGGGTGAGAAGGCACTAGCAAGCACATGCAGTATGGGCACTTCCTAAAGTTTTAAAGTGAGAGTGCACTTGGTAGTGTCCAAACCGGGTTCCATGAATGACGTCAACCACAGTTGAGAATATATTCCTGCTATCCTCAGAGACCACATGCTAAAATTAAATATCTTTGCTTTCTGCTGGAAAGTCTTCACCTTATGGGGCTTGCGGATCCCTGCCAGCTATGCCAGCAGAATAGATTTTGGCTACTTTGCTGGTCAGGGTTTATAGTTTTTTAGTCAGTGACTCAAAGCTAATCTCTATTGTTCTGAGGTTTAGAATCCTACTATTTTACTCAGAGTCCATTTTTTTATTTCCTTGTACCTTTAAAAAATAACAAAGGAAAGAAAAATTTATGCATAGTGTGTTGTCAATAAAAACCATGTTTCCTGTTTGATTTGTTGTATTTTTCTCCTAAATTTTAAAGGCAACCTTTATCTAGGACTACATATCCTGTGTGGACTGTCTTCAGATAAAATAAGGTTGCTTGCTTGTAAGAAGTGTTTTCCAAAGACAAAAGAATATCGGTATTCTCATAAACTATATCCTTCTCCAAGAAATTAATAGTCTTCTGTTAAAGCTATATATCGGAATGAAGGTGGTGGCCTCTGTGCAATTTAATGATTCAGGACATCTCAATCTTGCTTAGTAAAGCATGTTAAAAAGCTCTTTAAACTTATACTATAGGTCACTGCTCTTGCCCAGGTTTCGTTGGGTATTACCTGGGTATGAGGACTTTATCTCATTGTTTTTGGAGAATATTTGTTACAGATAAGCAAAGTTGCTTTAACAGATGTAGAGGTTGAAATGTCTTATACATAGTAACATAGTAGATGACGGCAGATAAAGACCCGAATGGTCCATCCAGTCTGCCCAACCTGTTTCAATTTAAATTTTTTAAATTTTTTTCTTCTTAGCTATTTCTGGACAAGAATCCAAAGCTCTACCTGGTACTGTGCCTGGGTTCCAACTGCCGAAATCTCCATCAAAACCTACTCCAGCCCATCTAAACCCTCCCAGCCATTGAAGCCCTCCCCAGCCCATCCCCCACCAAATGGCCATATACAGACACAGACCATGCAAGTCTGCCCAGTACTGGCCTTAGTTCTTCAATATTTACTATTATTTTCTGATTCTAGATCCTCTGTGTTCATCCCACGCTTTTTTGAACTCCGTCACTGTTTTTCTCTCCACCACTTCTCTCAGAATTGACATTGTACATTCCTAGAAGGACATAAAACATTTTTATTTTAATGGAGTTTTCCTGTTTGCAAAATACATAGAATTTGAGTTTTGAGATATTTGTGGTTTTATGTATGTTTTAATTATAAGCCACTCTGGTTTGACACAGTTGATATGAAAGAACTTTTCTACATTGCATGGTGTATATGGTTACCTTTTTCCCAAGTTTATTTAGGTGGTCTTTTACTAAGGCTCACTAGACGATTTAGCATGCGCTAAATCAGCTAACGCGCCCATTATATTTTATGGACGCGCTAGCATTTAACGTGCGCTAAATCGGCTAGTGCGCCTTAGTAAAAGACTCCCTTAGTATTTGATATCCTGCCCATCTGAATAGCTTACAACAATCTAATCTAATCTAAACCTTAAGTTTATATACCGCATCATCTCCATGAGTATGGAGCTCGACACGGTTTACAAGAATTTAAAATAGTAGGTAGAGAGGAAGAAAAAAGGATTACATGAACTTATGTGAAGAAGGGGGGGGAAAAGGGGGGAAGGATAGAGTTACAATTTGCTGAAAAGCCAGGTTTTCAGTTGTTTATGGAATAACTGAAGGGAGCTCAGGTTCCGCAACGGGGGGTGAGGTCGTTCCAAAGACCTGTGATTTTGAAGAGAAGGGATTTTCCCAGTTTGCCTGCATAGTGGATGCCGCGTAGGGAGGGGAAGGCTAGTTTATACCTTTGGGCAGTTCTGGAGGAGTCGGGACTGGAGGAGTTGAAAGACAGTGGGATAAGAGGAGGGAGGATGCCATGAATGATCTTAAAAGCCAGGCAGGAACATTTGAAATGGATTCTGGGGATTATTGGGAGCCAGTGAAGTTTGGCAAGGAGTGGGGAGGCATGGTCAGATTTGCGTTTTGAGAAGATCAGTTTGGCTGCAGTATTCTGGATTAGCTGGAGTCTTAGAAGACTTTTTTTTAATAGATTTAAGTAGATGGCGTTGCAGTAATCTAGTTTGGAGAGGATGATGGATTGGACAAGGATGGCAAAGTGTTGTTGGCTGAAGTAGGATCTAGCTTTCCTCAGCATGTGGAGGCTGAAAAAGCATGATTTTGCCAAGGAGTTGAGGTGGTCATTGAGGGAGAGAGAGGAATCGATAATGATACCAAGGACCTTGCATGAGAATTCGAGCTGGAGTGTATCGCCTGTGGGTAGTGCGAAAAGGGTGGGCAGGTGTTCGAATTTTGGGCCGAGCCAAAGTAGTTTTGTTTTTGATTCGTTTAGTTTCATCTGTACCGAATCTTAAACTAAAAGTAAAGAAAGATTTAAAATAGATAAAAGCAGAGAAATTACACACACAAGTAGGATCAGAGAATTATAACTTTGCTCACAAACACCAGATGCCACCCACCGTCTCTTCTCTCTCTCTCTTTCTTTTCCCCTCCCTCACCCATACTCTAGCATTTCCACTCTCTTTGCCACTCATAACCCAGCCTCTTCCTCCCCAACTCCCCAGTCCAGCATCCCATGCTATGTTTCTTTTTCTGTTCCCTCCACCCTTCCGGTGTCCAATATCTCGTCTCTCTGTTACCATCACCATATCTGAACATCTTCAGAACCTGAAGGGGCCAAAACAATAGCAGCAACTATTTTCTGTCTCTTTAAGCCCAAGTACACTATTTCCACAGTGCACCCAGACCTAGCCAGTCCAATAGACAGACAAGGACAAGACCCGTTTCTTTTAGCCTTTGAAGATGATTACACTAAAATATCACTTTGGGTTTGTTTTTGTTTTTTTTAACTTAGAACCAGAATTCCAAGTTTTGGAGAGTTTGGATAAAATTTCCAGGAGAACAATGCTTGGTGTAGTAGACTATTTGAGACGACAAAAGAGGTATAGTGAGTTGTTTTTTTTTATAGATTTGGCTCTATGTGTGGTTCATATTTTTTTCATGCTTATGATTTGTATGATGATAACAATTTTAAAAACGAAGCTCAGTGCTGCTTCTCCATTCAGATTGGTCGAGAGTTGATGCAGATTGTTACAGTACACAGTGGAAAGAAGTTGGCAATCCCACTAGAGAATAAGTTCCAAATATTAGTTATTTTATTTATCATAATCTACACCAGTTGGTACCATGAACAAGAAGAGAAGGAAAGAGTGGGTTGGGGCGTGGAAAATTCTGGGAAGAAATGGATCAGATAAACATTGGAATTGGGATGCAAAATATGTTTAAAATTATGGGGCTCTTTCACGTACCATGAATTTGTCAAAAAAGCTAGTGTTTAGTAAGTGCAAGCCTGTATGTAAAATACAGAGACTGTGTTCAGCATCTTTTCTGTATTTATAGCACAAGACTGACATGCAGTGCCAGATTGCATTGATGCCCACACTATCTACCACTGCAGGTAACAGGGTGTGGGCCCAAGCATAAATAGTAAGAGCACAGATCTGTTTCTGCTCCCCCAATCTCGTCTCCCCCTCCCAACCCCTTTGATCCAATTCCCCTCCCCCCACAATCCTTCAGTCTTCTTGGATCCAAGCCACTGATTATCCCCTCTCATTTCTCCTCTTCCTGTACCCTCCCCACCCCACAGCCAGCATCTCTCCTACTCCCTCTCCTGCCCCCTCCGCAATCTGGTATCTCTCCCTTCCTCCCTCTGTTTATCCTGCTTCTCTCCCTATCTCTTTTCCTTCTTTCTAACCCCCATCACCTTCACACATCCAGCTTCTATCCCTGTCTCTTCTCTACCTCTTTCTTCCTCCTTTACTCTCAATCACATATCTGACCTCCCCACCACCACAAGTCTGGCATCTCTCCCTCTGCCCTCCCCCTGCAGGTCTGCTATATCTTCCTCTCCTCCACCCCCAGAGGTCTATTATCTCACCACCTCTGCCCCCATGCCTCTGGCATCTCTCCCTCTTCCTGCATTCCACAGGTCTGATATATCTCTTCTCCCACCATTCAGCATTTCTGGCATTTTTTCTTTGCTCCTTCCATCGCTCTTACATTTCTCCCTCTGTCTCTCACTTCACCCTCTCCCCTTTCCTATGGCATTGGCATCTCTCCCCCCTGCTGTGGGTCTGACATCCCTTCCTATCCACCATCCCAAAACCTATGGTGAGTGCTGACAGCAGTGAATACATGCTGTTTTCAGTCAAACCCTGGGCCTTCCCTCTACAGAGTCAGGAACTTTGTGTGGGCAGGATTCTGCAGAGGGAAGACCCCAAGGTTGGCCGTAAGCTGTGTGTATTCATTACTACTGTCAAGTCACTGCAAGTTTTGATGGGTAAAGGGGAGCATGAGACAGAGGAATAGAATTAGGAACAGTAGAGGGAGTGATGCCAGATAAGTGGGTAGCAGAGATAGAAAGGGAGAAGGGGGGAGAGAGAGATTGAGAATCTGATCCATGGAGGCAGGGAGCCTGAAAGTAGGATACAGATCCAACAGCAGTTAGCCCTTACTAGTGAGTGGTCCCAGGCTTTTTGCTGGACCTGCTCAGTGGTATGTTTGCCCTGGGTTAGTTATATTATCGCATTTGGCTTCATTTGGCTTATTGCTTATGAACCGATAGCATGTTTGGGAACCACAGCTTTCAGACCTCAACAGAGAAGCACACAGAGACAACATTGATAAAACGTGTGTGTATGTGCACACATGAGATGGAAAGAGTTTTATGTTCCACCTTACCATTGAGTGATTGTATTTTGTGCATGTAGCCCTGCTTTTTAGTCTTTTTAAGCCCCTACAAAGTTATGCAAATGAAGCTACACAGTGAGTCTTTACACATACCCCCCCAATCCACACATCTTTTTTGCCACCCTGGCTGTATGCTTTCCTTTTGTACACTAGGAGGGCAATACTATATACTGTATATTTCATTTGTTATGTGGTGCATTCACATTGTTCTATAATGTATAATTAGACCTTTTTCAGGGGCAATTTTTGATGAAAGTTTCTGGCTGGAGCTGAATTACCTGGAGGTGGCTATGACGGCCCAGTCTTGTGCTGCACATTTCACAGCTTTGCTCTATGCAGAAATCTATGCAGACCGGATCAAGTTAGAAGATGAAAAAAAGAAAAGGTAAAACAACTTTTGACTCTCTTGATATTTATGTTGACCATATCGGAGAAAAATGTTTCTATCTTTGTGGGTATAATCTGTGTGACCATATTTTATCTGTTAAGAATTAAAATGTTAGAAATAAATTTTACAGTAAAGGAGTTGAGCATATCTGGGGAAAAATGGCTCTCTGAAAATTTAGTGGAACAGGACCAAATTTGGCACAAGGGGAAAGAAACAGTAAAAAGACATTTAGGATATTGAAAATGGGCTTGATTAGGCAAAGGTTCCCAAAATATCAAGGCCTCCCAAAAATGGCACAAGGCATTTCTATAGGAGAAGCAGATCAGCTGTTACAACATAGAAATATTGGTACACTGAAACACAGCAGTTAAGAAATAGTCCCTTTCAAACTCTCTTTCCTCTACTCTCCCTGTTACAGATAATTATATCTATACATGCATGTGTATATGTACCCACACTGAGAGGTTAGACTGAACTCCATGTGCCATGCTCCACATGCTATCCTTACATTAATATGTATTTATCTTCTGCTGTACTACTGTGAAACCCCAGAGTGGATCACAAGAGCGCCTGCCAGAGCCCTCCGGGCATCTTGGTCTGGCTTTTGCTCCAGAAATGTAAGATGTACAAAGCATACTTAAATTACTTAAAAACTCTGAGCATCAGGAGCAGTGCGGAGCATTCAGCGTGGCTCCCTGTGCTAATAACCGCTATCGTGGTTTAGTTGGGGGTATATTCCTTGTCCGCTCCCATATTCCTTGCCCGCAGCCTCATATTTTTGTTGTATAAAAATATTTATAAGGGTGATATTGAATGAAAAACAAGCTTGACATGCTGTACCCAGACTTTCAGTTGAATTGTGTTAGGTTTGCCTATAATTTAACAACTCTCATATTTTCTTTAGCAAAACTGCTTCCACAACATGTAGAAGTCTGACCTTTGAAGAGGACAGCCAGAGTTTGACTATTAGTAGCCTGAGTGAAAAGAGTAAAGAAGAATCAGGGATTAGTTTACAGGTAAAGTTCATGCCTCTTGTATGTTACATAAGAACATAAGAAGTTGCCTCCACTGAGTCAGACCAGAGGTCCATCCCGCCCAGTGGTCCGCTCCCGCGGCGGCCCATCAGGTCTGTGACCTGTGAAGTGGTTTCTGACCACTTCTATAACCTACCTCTAGTTTTATCTGTACCCTTCAATCCCCTTATCCTCCAGGAACCTATCCAAACCTTCCTTGAACCCCTGTAAAGTACTCTGGCCTATCACACCCTCCGGAAGCGCGTTCCATGTGTCCACCACCCTCTGTGTAAAAAAGAACTTCCTAGCATTAGTTCTAAACCTGTCCCCTTTCAATTTCTCCGAGTGACCCCTAGTGTTTGTGGTTCCCCACAGTTTGAAGAATCTGTCCTTATCCACTTTATCTATGCCCTTTAGGATTTTGAATGTTCTTGTTACATTCTGAAGGTATGAGAAATTTTTCAACTGAGCAGTTCTGCGTCTATATTTTTGTTTTATTTTTTACTTAAAAGAAACAGAATGAAATCTGAAAATTGGTGTCTGGTTCAGGGCTTCACACTCCTCTGACCATCAAAAATGTTTTAAAAATACTGCCCCCTACCCTTTTCCCAGCTAGTATTTTAAGTTACTACACTGGTGAAATAGGTTTTGAGGATCCATCCTGTGAAGATCCCATCTATGGGGAAAGAGTCTGGGAGTATACATTTTTTGTTGTTTAAGTTTTGGCACCAGGGTTATTTTGGCAGGTAGGGAGCATGTCCCTCCAGCTCCAAGCCCCACCCATGGAAAATGACAGGCCTTTCCTTTCCCAGTGCACCATGTGATGCACGGGGAAGAGCCTAAGGCCCTGATTGGCTCAGACGCCAAAGGCCCCAAGGGGAGGGGTCCAAGTTTCCATAAAAATTTGATTTTGATCGCAAAATCTTAATTCAATGCGATTTACAAGTACTAGTAAAATTGGGGTAAAAAAAAAAAAGAAAAAACACATCTGAGCCAATTGGGATCTTAGACACTTCCCTCTGAATCCCATGTGATTTTTTTTTTTTGGGGGGGGGGAATGGAGGGTTCTGTTGAGGCTTAACTGTATATTGCTATGTGTTTCTTATAGTTGAGCCTGTCCTAATCTAGTTGAGATTTACATTATTTCTTTGACACTTAGGAACTGATGGTTCTGAAGTGAACCAAGAATAATGTTTTTGTAAAGCTGTTTTTTATTAATCCTTTCCTTAAGTGTGCACTCCAGATATCAACCTGTTCTGATACTCTGTAATCTTTTTTATCCACATAAAGGTAGGACAGAGAACACTCAACAGTCAAATTTCTCATATCTCTAATTTCTTTACAGCCTTTGGTAGGGACCCTCTGCTTTGGGTTGTTTAGACAAAATCTGATAGAGTAATTATGTCAACACTACCAGCCTTGGGCTTCAAGATGTCCACCCCTTTGCAGAAAGGAATGCAACTGCATTTAAATTCCCCAGCACTAGGGCTTCCTCTGAATTGGGAAACAAAAGTGAGATTTGAGTTACTAGACTGAATATAACAAGATAAAATACGAACCAGCCTGATATTGCAGATTCTCAGCTGAATCTCTTTTCATTCCCCTTTACTTTCTCTCAAACTGCATTGTATACCTATGTTAGGACCTCCTCATGGAAATCTACAGAAGTATAGGGGAGCCTGATAGCTTGTATGGCTGTGGTGGAGGGAAGATGTTACAGCCCCTTGCCAGGTAAGATTCTAACATATGAAAACACTAACTTCACATGTGAAAAAGTAACCCCCCAAAAGCTAATTGCAGTGTTTTTGTGGACAGAATAAGAACTTATGAGCACGAAGCAATGTGGGGAAAGGCTCTGGTAACCTATGACTTAGAGATGAATCTTCCAACAGCCACACGCCATGCAGGAGTAATCCAGGTATCTTTGTGTTTCAGTTCTGCTTGCTATGTTAAGAAACTATACCCTGTTTTCAATTATTAGTCTCAGGGTCTGCCCCCTCCAAGGACTAAGCTGCTAGACAACTGTAATCAGAATTTTAAGTGTGGCAATTAGTTTATTAGTTGAAAGAATGTTTCTATATTCCGATACTAAAAATAATTTAGTTTTATATTAAGGAATAATTTTGGGTGCTGTAAGTAAATGTGCATGAGCTTATTCAGCCTCATAGGTTCCTTTCTCAGAGATCTGTACAGTAGCACAAAGAGAGTCCATTTCTCAGAATATCCGTACATTACTTTCAGTGCTGTTAAAAGTATATTTTTGAAACTGTTTCATAGTAGTTCTATTATTAAGTTTCAATTTGTTGATTTTGAGTTTCTCATTCATTGTACTAATATTTGTTTATATTTGGTCTTTTTACTACTGTTATGCTGTTAACAAAATTGTATGTTTTATGTTGAATTGTACTTGTATACTGGCATGGGTGAATCTCTTCATAAAAGCAGTTAATAAATCCCAATAAATAAATTGCTACAGATAATGCTAAGACATTGATAGGTTTGTGTGGGGAGAGGGGAGAAAACCAAATAAAGGGGGTTCTTTTAGAGCAGGGGTGTCAAACTCAGGCCCAAAGGCCAAATTTGACCCATAGGGTAATTAAATTTGGCCTGTGATTTGACCGGAGATTTGGCCCGCCATTCCTTCCTTGTCTCCATCCCAGCTTCCCAGTCTCATCTTCAAAGCAGCCTGCGAGAAGATTGCCGGTCAGCTGTGGCAAACCTAGCAGGCTGCCATCGACCTCCACAGCACTTTCCCTCTGCCGTGATCCTATACATCAGAAGAGGGGCAGGACTGCAGCAGATGGAACATACTGCGGAGGCCGAGGCAGCCTGCTAGGTTTGCTACAGCTGACCGGCGATCCTTTTGCTGGCTGCTGGGATGGAGGGAGGGAAGGAACGTCGGGCCAAATCTCGAAGGTGAGACCGGGAAGAAGGGGGAAGACATGTAGGCCTTTGGGGTGGGCCCTGGTGTAGAAGTGCACGGAAGGAGGAAGGAGGGGTCCAAAGAGACATGCGTATGCTGGACTAAGGGTGGGGGTAGGGGAAGAAATAATGGATCTAAAAACAGAGGACAGGGAGAGAGATATGGACAATGGGATGGAGGGAGGGAAGGAACAGAAAGAGAGAGAAGTTGGCCACAAGGGAAGGGGGGATAGAGATACTCGATGGGAGGATAGTTGGGAAGAGAAAGGGAGAGATGGTGGACCCTGGGGTGGTGGAGAAGGAGGAAGAGATGCTGGATGAAAGGGTGGTTTAGAAAAGGAGAGATAGTGGATCTGGGGATGGTGGGGGTCCATCGCTGCAGCTGCGGGGATGGAGACGAAAAAAGGAAAGATGCCAGACCTCTGGGGGAGGGAAGTGAGATGGAAGGGGAGGACAGAGATGGAAGATGGATGGTTAACACAGAGAAATAAGGAAATGACAAATGGGCAGGAGACCCTGGCAAGCGAGTTATCAGAAGACAACCAGAGCCTGGGACCAACATGATTTGAATAATTACCAGACAACAAAAGGTAGAAAAAATAATTTTATTTTCTGTTTTGTGATTACAATATGTCAGATTTGAAATGTGTGTCCTGCCAGGGCTGGTGTTAGACAACAAGTGTGAACTAGGACCTAAAAGAGAGAGGAAAAGTCTTTTGGAGGTTGGAGAGGTTGTAATCCTATATTTCTACTAAGACTAAGGGCTCCTTTTACAAAGGTGTGCTAGTTTTTTTAACACACGCACTGAAAATCTACCGCCTGCTCAAAAGGAGGCGGTAACAGCTAGCGCGCGGGGCAGTTTAGCGCGCGCTATTCCGCACATTAAGGCCCTAGTGCAGCTTTGTAAAAGGAGCCCTAAGGGGTCCTTTTATTAAGGTACGCATTTAGCGCACAGTAAATTAGTTAGCATACCTTAATAAAAGGACCCCTAAGTATCTTAGTAAAAAATTTGGCCCGCAACTTAGCCTATGTTTTAGATTTTGGCCCCTTATGTGACTGAATTTGACACCCCTGTTTTAGAAGTTAGAAAAGTAGCTTACTAAAGAAGGATATACTGTTGGGAAAATTCTGTGAAAAAAAAAAAGTTAAATTCTGCACAGAATATTTCTGAATTTATACAAAATCTTGCAGACTATTTGTCCCTATAACACAATGTAATAACTGCCTTTGAGTAATAACTCATTGAAGCTGCAGTATTGACAGACGTTATTATGCAAAGATTCAGAATATTTTAAAATTTTCATGCAAAATTTCACAAACACGTACAACGCATGTTTGTCTCTCACTGAAAAACCCTTATCCCAACGTTCTTACTTCCCCCAATCTTCTCTCTGCACGCTTCCCTCCCTCTAGCTCCAACCCCTGTTTTCTTTTTCTCTAGCTCCCAGCAAGGTCCTCAACTTGCTTTGCACTGGCCTGGCTATTTCTTTGGCTCTTGTTCTCCTACTCCTTCCCTCTTTCCGCCAACTACTAGTTTGTTTCTGGAGACTAAATAGGTGAACAGCTGCAGCTCAGTATTAAGCAATAAGCAAGACTTGTTAGATTTGAGAAGAGCACACTGATTCATTGTCCAGCTTTGCTAATTGTGGGGAGGGGGGAGGGGAGGGACAAGTTGTAAACCTACATGTGCTCCCTGTCTTTGCCTTCTTTTCTTTGGCCACATGGATTGATGTTGCAACCATAGCCTTCTGGTTTTCTAGCCTTTGCAGCCGATACTGCTGCTACTTCCTGCTTTTTGAATTTGCAAAGCGCTACTGCTGCTTTTTTTTTTACCACTCTTCCATGCTGATGTTGCTTCCTGGTTCCCATGCCAAATTCTGTGCTGGAGAGGAATTCTGTGAAAATTCTGCATTGTGCAGTTGTGTGGAATTCCCCCAGGAATAATAGAAAATAAAAATGCCATGAATGGCAAGATGAAAGGAAATGAGATGGTATGTTTAATTTTTTGACTTCACCGAAGAGTCTTACCATAGGAATTTAATGGGTAATTTTTGTGGTTCTTTACTCAGCAAAATTCCTATGCTGCAAAAATGGCCAGGAATCGGATGGCATTTTCCTCATTTTGCACAAAGATTGTGTTGGCTAGCTCTCATTCATATGTTTAAACACCTGAATTTCACAGAATAAAGTCCTGAATAAAGAGACTCACATCTTGATTGCTTGACAAAATTATCAGGAGACAGTGCTTATTTAACAGAGGCTATTTTGTATATAATATTTTCCTTAGATCTTCTCTTTTCTTCTTCATAATTCCCCCCTCCCTTTTACTAACTGTGGTAGAGATTTCTACCACAGCCTGGAGCGCTAAATGCTCTGACTCTGCTCTGACACTCATAGAATTTCTATGAGCGTCAGAGCAGCGTCAGAGTATTTAACAACTCGGACCGTTGTAGAAACCTCTACCACAGCTTAGTAAAAGAGGACCAATATGAGCTGTGTCATCTATTTTCATTTTTACATACTGATGTTGCATATATTATAATTTGATAATGGCATATTTTCTTGTTCACTGTTGTTGGAATTATTATTATAAAGATAAAACTAAGAGGGTACAGATCTGCGATATGATTCCTCCTTTAGGCATTACAGAATTTTGGGCTGTGCCATACTCTCTCAACCTATTTAAAAGGACTGGAGCATGAAAATGCAGAGTGGAGCAAGGAGCTACAGGAGATTCGTTATCAAGCCGCTTGGAGGAATATGCAGTGGGATCACAGCCCTACCATCAAGTAACAGCCTTGTACTAGGCCTTTTTTCATGTTGTTTTGCCACTATGAATTAGGATGTGACCACTGTATAATGCACACCTGGGAAATGGTGCAGCAAAGGAAAATGGAGGAAGGGTACAGTGGGGCAGTCAGATTCCTTCAGAATGGAGAATGACACGGTGACAAAATTCATCCCCGTCCCCGCGGATGACCGCGAGAAACCATCTCCATGTCATTCTTTAAGGAGAGAGGGAAGAATCAGAGTATGAATGGCCACAACCACTGACCCGCAAGCTTTGCTTTGAAGAATGCTGGTGTAGAAGGACTGAGGTTGAGAATGACAGTTTCTGGTATCCAGAGCAGATATTGTGATGTCATAATGCCTCATTCCACCAGTGCCTAACAAACAATCACATCAGTGATGTCACAATGGCTTCATTATCCTTGGCTCACATAAGAATCAGAGTATGAATGGCCACAACCACTGACCCGCAAGCTTTGCTCTGAAGAATGCTGGTGTAGAAGGACAGAGGTTGAAACAGACACTACAGAATGACAGTCTCTGGTATCCAGAGCAGATATTGTGATGTCATAATGCCTCATTCCACCAGTGCCTAAAAACCAATCACATCAGTGATGTCACAATGGCTTCATTATCCTTGGCTCACATAAGAATCAGAGTATGAATGGCCACAACCACTGACCCACAAGCTTTGCTTTGAAGAATGCTGGTGTAGAAGGACAGAGGTTGAAACAGACACTACAGAATGACAGTCTCTGGTATCCAGAGCAGATATTGTGATGTCATAATGCCTCATTCCACCAGTGCCTAAGAACCAATCGCATCAGTGATGTCACAATGGCTTCATTATCCTTGGCTCACATAAGAATCAGAGTATGAATGGCCACAACCACTGACCCACAAGCTTTGCTTTGAAGAATGCTGGTGTAGAACGACTGAGGTTGAAATAGACACTAGAAAATGACAAGGGATTATTTCCCACGGTTATCCGCGGGGACGGGGACGGTGATGAATTTTGTCACCGTTTCATTCTCTACTTCAGAACACAGGTTTATATCAAGGGAAAAGCTTTAAAAATGTGCATGTGCCTACAAGGCATTCTTTTGGTATAGGAATTTTCTTGTCTAGTTAGACTGGCTGAAGTTTAAACAAAATTGAGCACCTTTCACTGTGATTCCTCTCAGATTCTGAGAATTTTGTAACAGTACAAGGAGCTGAATCTGTTTTTAGCTATTTATTTATTCTTTTTATTTCTCTGAAGCAAAGAGCATACTACACTTTTTCTTTAATATAGCTAAAGTTGATTCTGTATATTCATAAATATCTTCTCTGGGCATTAATTTCTGTTTTCTTCCTCTTGCTCTTTATTTAGAAATGAGGTAATTGGACCAGGCTACCATGAGTCTTTGTATTCTTCTTTGCAGTCCTTGCGGGACAGAGAATTTTCAGGCTTTTATGAAAGCCTTAAATATGCCAGGTAACAAATTAGTTTTCTAAGATTATTCACTATAGTTTCCTGTAATGTGTAGTATACAGTAGCATGAATTACAAGTTATATACACTTTCTATTATTTGCAATCTTCAGTAGTATAGTAGATGATGGCATGTAAAGATGAATTAACCCATTCATTCTGCCCAGTTATTCCAGCACCCATTGCTAAGTATATGTGCCAGCTGCCAGTCTTAGAAATTTGACCACCTGAAGAGTCTCTCTCCTTATTCAAGTCAGTTTTTCTTGTCTTGCTCATTTGTTATTATTTTAGGAAACAGAATGCTTTCTATTCAGATATTTAAAATGTTATTTTTTTTCATTTGTTTAAACAGTTGCAGGCATCAATATTGCAAATTGCTGCTGAAATCACTGCCATTCCTGGAACTTCTGTCTCCTTATTGTTTGTATATCCTCAGGGTGAAGGAGGTAGAAGAGTTGTGCAGAGGCAGTCTGGAGTCTGTCTATTCACTGTACCCTACACTCTGCAGACTGCAGTCGCTTGGTGAACTGGAAAGTATAGGCCACCTCTTTTCTAGGTAACCCTTAGTTTAATTTTGGCTTCCCCTTAGTCTTAGACTTGTTCCTCTTTTTGAATTGGATAAAGAGAAAAAATAAATGCAAAAATTTAGCATTTAAAAGGCTGAAAGCCTTGTTTTAAGGATCAATAGTTTAAAAATAAAAGCATGTCATGTTTATGCATTTTGGCACAGCCTAAAGGGCGCCTAAGTCCTGCCTAATGCTGAGCGGTACTTAGGCGTCCAAACTAAATGGTTAATGAGCCATTTAAGGGTCTTAACGAGCGATAATTGGCACATGGACGTCCAAAGGATGTGGACGTCACTTTGTAGGCACCGCCACAATTTCATGGACGCCCATTGGGAAAACTCACGTCTAAGGGAATATGCGTGAGCATGGAATGGGCGTGGTTTCAATATGGGCATCCTTTGATTCATTCACATAATGCTGAGCGACCTAGGGTGTCCATTTCATGTCTACATTGTAGGCAAATGAAAACCAGGTCTACATTTGAGCTTAGTTTGGGCTTCAGATAGATCTGAGTTCTATGAACGGAACTTAGGCACAGTTTGGATGTCCTTAATGCAATCTGCTAAATAGCTCTCTGGGTTTTTATTTTTGCTTTATTAAGCTCAAAATACATTTGATAAGGCACCACATAAACAGGGCACATCAGAACAGATATATTGCATGCAAAACCTTCTAATTTTGTGGACAAACAACAATGTTGTTTGCTAATTAGAGGAAAAGATTTATTAACTGAAGCACAGCACATGAAAAACATAGCTTTAGGTTTCTTGCTAAAAAAGCTACCCTTTTTTTCTGACTAAACGGTGCTCCAATCAACTCATTCTTGAAAGCAAAGAAAGCACATGAAAAAAATATATAGATTGCAAACATAACTTCATTTGCAAAAGCTTAAAATCATAAAAAAACAGATACAGACCTTAGCATGGCTTCTACTTCATTGCAAATGGAGGTGTACAGCTACACAATGCTGAACTCATTGTGAGATCATCAAGGTGCACCTGCAAGGTACAATACCACAATTAAAATATGTGCTGGGATTTGAACCTATGATCTCTGGAAGATGAAGACAGGGGTTTTACCCTTTGAGCTGCAGCAGCTTCCACTAATATCTTTCTTCCTCAAATCTGATATGATAGCTTAGGGATCTGCTAAGCTATGATCTTCTCAGGTATTTCCACCTTCACATGGCTAGGATCACTAAACAAGCCAATCAAATACTCCAGAAAAATCCCAGGAAACATTTTGTATACCCCACTATTGAGCTTAAATGAAATACTGGCATTTACTGGAAACCAATGTAATTTGGTCAAACATGGGATAGCATGGTCAAATCTCTACCAAATACCAGCTTCGCTGCAGTATTTTGCATAACTTGTAATTTAGAGAGTGATTGTCTTAATAACAGACAATAAAGACCATTACAGTAATGTAGAAAGGACAGAATCAGTTTTCAGAGTGAATGCCTAACCTTTTTAGTAATCTTTAGATGCAGCCATTTATATCTTTTCTTTTTTGGAACATTTCCATAACTTACTTAGTGTGGAACTTCATGCTTACTTCCAGCACCTATAAATAGTGACTTTTATGCTGTATATGAGTTATTCACTGCCATTGGCCCTGTCCTGTCTCAGTAAACAAATTGGTAGTAAATATTCCAGTTCAGCATTGAAAATATCATTAAAATTACAAAAGTATATTCTGACGCTTCATGTGTTTTTTAGAAGTGTATCTTTGGATAAGTTATAGGATGTAATGCTTTACTTATAGACCTGTTATTGACCAGGATTTGAAGGAAGTCTACAAAAAGTGGCAACAACAGTCCCACCTCCTCAAAGACTGTGACTTTAGCTTCCAGGAATCTATTATGGCTTTGCGTACAGTTATTCTAGAGATCTTAATGGAGAAGGAAACAAACAACTCTAAAAGGGAATGCATAAAAGATATTTTTACCAATCATCTGGTGGCGCTGTCAACCTTGGCACGGACTGCCAAAAACAATCAGGTGAAGATGCCTGTCTTTAAGGGTTTTAAGTGTTTTACATGTACACATATGTTATAGCCTCATTAGCATGCTGGTTAAAATCTAATTCATTCAACAAGATGTACAAGACCCCTGTAGAACTTAAGACATTTTTTTTTTGGGGGGGGGAGGGTGCTAGGTGCTATGTTTCCCTGGTCGTAAAAAGAAACTGTTCATGAAATAACTTTAAAATTTGACAGTGTGGACGATGCAAGAACGTAAACAGCATGCAGTTTTTGCTCTATGTCTCTAAACCATAGTTTTTACTTTTCAGCTTCCTGAGAGGGCAATATTTCAGATAAAGCAATGCATTCCAGCTCAGTTCCAAATCTCAGAATGGCAACTGGAAGAAGCCAAAGTTTACTGGGCTAAAAAAGAGCAAAGTCTGGCACTGGGGATCCTCAAACACATGATAGGCAAATTGGATGCCGTTTGGTTTGAGGTCTGTATTTGTTTGCTGTCCTGATCTAAGGACTCAAACTTCACAAATGAGTGTGCCTTTTATTCCCTGTGTGGTCAGTGTTTATGCCCTGCTCAAGCTAATCAATTGCATATTCCTTGTCCATGCCAGACCTGTCCAAACAAGTTGATTATATCCTCCTGCCAGCAGATGGTGTTGGGGAAAATGTTCAGAGCTTACTTCAATTTCCTTGTAGGAGGGAACTGCTTTCTGCCCTTCACTATTTGAATAATATAATATTATATATTATTTGTATATAAGGTTATGTGAAAACATTTTGAGCAACCTTGTATTTGATTTTACTGCTGCTTTTTTAAGTTGTTAGTAAAACATTTAAAGGACAATTCTGTAATCTAGTCATCTTTTGAGTACATAAATGTACAGAATGGTAATATTTATACACATAAGTATATACTTAACTGTGAAAGTGCCAACAGCACCCACAAGCGCCATTATGTAATGGTGCATTTAAATAAATGCAAGGGGGCATGTACAAGGGTGGTGCTTCCAGTTACACACGTAATTTAACAGAATAGTTCATAGTTAGCCTTTATCTGATGTACTGCCCAACAAGTTAATATCGGAGCGGTATATGCCTGTCACCCCCATTATAAGCAGATCTCTCTCATGCATATTCATTAAGGCTATCCCAAAACCCAACTGACTGGTGGTCTTCCAGGATAGAGTTGAGAACCACTGGTTTAAAGGGAGATGATTCTAGAGTGTGGGAGCCACCACACTGATTGCACTCATTGTTCCTGTTTTAAACAGAACAAAAGAATGGGAGGGAATATTCATAAAATTTTATTGGGTTGAATGAAGAGCGTAAGTGGGTGATATATAGAATGAGTGCATTGTAAGAAATGAGGAAATACCTTTATAGTATTCTTGATGTGCGATAGTAAGGACTTTGGGGAGCTAATGTTCTACAATGAGTAGGAAGGATGGGGAGGTAATAGTCGCATCTTTACTTACCATAGACATGTTTGACTGAAATTTTTTTTTTTTTTTCCAAATTCTTTATTCATTTTTTCATCTTACATCAAGTGTACAATAATACATCAATTGAATCATAAACATCACTTGAAATTATTTTCTATTATCTTCTTAAGTACATAAATTAAGCCCCTCCTCCACCCTCCCTTTCCACAAACATTGTAAATATTTTGAATCACTTATAAACATTGAGTTTGAGACTGAAAAGGAAGGAGTTGCAATAATTTAATTGGTAGAGAATCAAGGTATGAATAAGTAGCAAGAAGCCAATTATCTGATGTTCTCAAAGAGCAAATAGGAGTTTCTTACCAGGGTAGATATTTGTATATCAAAGGTGACAACTTTGATAAGCTTGAAACTTTTTCAAACAAAGTGGTTTGAACTGATGAAACCAAAATTGAACTGTTTAGGCACATCCCCACAATATATACATATTGAGTATTCATTTTCAACCCAGTCCTTGGGGTACACCCAGCTAGTAAGGTTTTAAAGATATCCACAATAAATATGCATGAGATAAATTTGCATACTCTATTTCCATTGTATGTAGATCTATTTCTTACAATGGACGGGCTAGGTGTTCCCTGAGTACTGGATTAAAAATCCCTGATTTATAGAAAAAGTCATAATTATTTGAAGAAAATAACACTTTGTCAGCTGGTAGACATGGGGATAGGTTTACTATGCTTTGGGTTGGATAGCAACCAGTGGCTTAGAAAATACTGTGCAGATGGATAGAAAAACAGATTTAATTAAATATCAGTATATCCCAGAGCCTAATATCCCACAGTTAGTGAAGGCATTGAAGCTGAAAAGAGCTTGGTTATTTCAGTGAAAATAATGATCAAGTTTTGAAACTCTTTTGCATTAGAGAGCTACGGTTAATTGAGAATACTTAAGTCATTGCTCTTTGGAAATAAAAAAAAAATTATTACCTTACTCCCCTCTTGGTCAAAGCGTATGACTCCCAGTTTCTTTTCAAATTCTGTTCAAAATCCTTCTCCTTACCTATCTGGTCTTCTATTCTGGCAAACTTTTATTTTTGTTTGGTTTACTTATACTTTCCCACATTTACCCACTTGCTCTCTTTATTCCTCACAACATAATCTTGCGATTACTCCATCTCATTCCAAGATGAGCTTAGACTGCGCTGGGAGTTCTTGCATTAGCATACTAGTCCCTGCCCCTGGATATTCATCTGGAGACTTCATATAAGAAATTTTAAATCAGATGTGAAAACTTATTATTTTGGCTAAGTTTTTCCTGATTGATTTTTATTGGAATTTATTAACCACCTTTATGAAGAGATTCACCCAACAGAATATATTACATATCACCATTCTGCATCTTTTAGCAATATGTATTGTCTTGTATTATTCATACTTAAATTATCACCAATATAAGAATAGTCATACTGGGTCAGATCACTAGTCCATCTAGTCCAGTATCCTGTTTCCAACAGAGGCCAATCTAGTAAATGGCAGAAACCCAGTGTAGCTTATTAATATCGCTATTGTATTTATCGGATTGTTATTATAATGATGCTATTGTACAATTATAACCAAGGCATCCCTTTGTGTGTGCAGTGGTTTCTGATCTTTTAAACCCCTTCCTCCCCCCCCCCCCTTCCTTCTTGAATTTTAGCTGTGAACTGCTTGGATAAGTTATTGGCTTAGTGGTATATCAAATAAAGTTGAAATCTGCCTCCAATCAAGAAGTGCTTACAGGAGAGAAAGATGATGGTTTTGGAGTGGCCTTAATAGTGCCTAGACTTGAATATTATTGAAAATCTATAGGGAGATCTTAAGAGACCTAAGAATATTTGTTGAGTTATGAGTTCTGCAATGAAAAGTGGGGGGGAAAAATTCTAAAAGCAAGAATAGAACATTTTGCTGAAATGGTTCTGTTGTTACTACTAACAATGCTATTTCTGAACAGTTCATGTCCTTTTATCAGAAACGGTATACTTCTGAATCAGTGTTCTCCAGAGGATGTTCAACAGTTTAAGTTCACTTTCTAAACCAAATGTGTCTCATGGGATATTTTAATCTCTTAGAAACTCCAATTCAACTTCAAGAGATTATTGATGCTATTAAAAGCATGTACACTTCCCCCTCCGTATCCGTGACTTCTGTATCTACAGATTCGGTTATTTGCGATTTTTGACCAGAAAATTTTTTTTCATTTTTTGGGCTATTTTTAGCCCTGTAAGCCCCCCCCCCCCCTTAAGCCTTACCTGGTGGTCTAGCGGATTTTCAGGCAGAAGCGATCTTCCCACGCTCCTGCCCCATCCAGATCTCTCATAGGAAATGGCTCGAGAGACTACGGGAGCTCAAGGCAGCCATTTCCTGTGAGCTATCTGCATGGGGCAAGAGCGTGGGAAAATTGCTCCTGCCTGAAAACCCGCTAGACCACCAGGTAAGGCTTAAGGGGGGCTTACAAGGCTAAAAATAGACGGGGGATAAGGGCAGAACCAGCCCGAATGTTATTTGCGGTTTTTCCATATTCGCGGGCCAGCTCTGCCCCCAACCCCCGCGCATACGGAGGGGGAAGTGTAATCAAATAAAGCAGTGTTTCTCAACTTAGAAACATAGAAAGATGACGGCAGATAAGGGCTACAGCCCATCAAGTCTGCCCACACTATTTACCCACCCTCTTAAGTCTACTGACCCCCTAAGTATAATTGTAATTATACTGTCACTCTACTGACCCGCTTATTCAAGTCCATACCCCAGTGACCCTATCCCTTGGCATGACCCTCGTAGGGATCCCACATAGGTATCCCATTTGTTCTTGAAGTCTGGGATGCTGCATGCCTCGACCACCTGCACTGGAAGCTTGTTCCAATGCTCAATCACTCTCTCCGTGAAGAAGTACTTCCTGGCGTCTCCATGAAACTTCCCTCCCCTGAGTTTGAGCGGATGTCCTCTTGTGGTCGAGGGTCCCTTGAGAAGAAAGATATCATCTTCTACCTCGACCCGTCCTGTGATGTACTTAAATGTCTCAATCATGTCTCCCCTCTCCCTACGCTCTTCGAGAGTGTAGAGCTGCAATTTGCTCAGTCTTTCTTCGTACGGGAGACCCTTTAGCCCCGAGACCATCCTGGTGGCCATCCGCTGAACCGATTCCATTCTGAGCACATCCTTACGGTAATGTGGCCTCCAGAATTGCACACAGTATTCCAGATGCGGTCTCACCATGGCTCTGTACAATGGCATCATGACTTCAGGCTTCCTGATGACGAAGCTTCTCTTGATACAACCTATCATCTGCCGTGCTTTAGATGAAGCCTTCTCCACTTGAGTGGCTGCTTTCATGTCAGCACTGATGATTACTCCTAAGTCTCGTTCTGCTGTAGTCCTGGTTAAAGTTTCTCCATTCAGGGTGTAAGTTCTGCAAGGATTTCCGTTACCGAGATGCATGACCTTACATTTCTTGGCGTTGAAGCCCAGCTGCCAGATTGAGGACCAACTTTCTAAAGTATGCAGTCCTGGAGTACCCTCTGGCCAATCAGGTTTTCAGGATATCCACAATGGATATACATAAACTTGATTTGCATACACTGCCTCCATTATATGCAAATTTATTTCATCATTATTCATTGTCGATATCCTGAAAACCCAACTAGCAAGGGAGTACTTCAGGACTGAGTTGAGAAACACTGAAATGAAGCACCTGAAATGGATGGATATTCTGTTGAACGTTATAGAAAATTTTCCCCTACACTTGTTCACACTTACTGGAATTGCATAAGACTCTACATTGTGACTCTACAATTAGATGCGCTTTTGCAGAAGCGATGGTTGACAGTATGTCACTCTACCTGCATTCTCTCTGTTTTTAGGGTTTACAGATTCAGAATAAGAAAATAGTTACCGTGCTTTAAAATGTGCATTAAAATGATGTGTTTATCCGTGTATGATATAGAGGTTGCCAGTTTCTGCTCACATAAAGATTCAGGGGGTCTTTTACTAAGGCACACTGGCCAATGCGCTAAATGCTAACGCGTCAATAGAATATAATGGGTGCGTTAGCATTTAGTGCGCGCTAAATCGGCTAGCGTGCCTTAGTAAAAGACCCCCTCCATTAAATACACAGTTTGACCAGGGATGCCTAAGCGTTTTTCACACAACTTTAAAGACAGAGTTTTAGCTTTACTTTTGTTGGAGTGAATACTGCATGAATCATTTTTCTAAAGTTTGTTTCTTTAAAGGAGGAAAACGATCCAGCTCAGCGACTGATTTATGCAGAGTGCCTGAGATTATGTGGAAATTGGCTAGCAGAAACCTGCCTTGAGAGCCCTACTGTAATCATGCAGATGTACTTAGAAAAGGTGAGGTGTATAGAACTGTATTGTACAGAATGTATATTAGACTTGTAAAACCTGAAGAGGATGAAACTAAGCAGGGATGGTTTTATCATAAATGTTATTTGTAGCACACTCAAAAAAAATTTTTTTTTTTTTTAAATCTTTATTCATTTTCAACGTGAACAAGTGCACAAAAATACATTATACAAGTAATTCCAATATAGCACTATAATATCTAACACATAAAATCTAGAATTGTAATAACCCCCAACCACCCCACCCACCCATCCTTCATCACATTTTCAACCGAATAGATATATACACATGTTATAGAACATATTATAACATATCTTATGCAATTATTCCCCAACTCCACCCTCCCCCATTGAGTGTGCTAGATACAGCTAAGAAAGAAAATAAAAGAATTGATGACTATTCCTCACAATATTTTGCCAATGGCCCCCATATCTTTACAAAGTTATTATATGTCCCTTTTTGTACCGCTATTGCTCTTTCCATCTTAAAAATATGGCATAATGAATTCCACCAGAATGTGTGATTAAGATTCTTGTAATTTTTCCAATTATTGGTAATATGTTGAATGGCAACCCCTGTCATGACTAATAAAAGCTGGCACTATAATCTGGAACCAGGGACATTAGATCATCTACTTTATTACTGTCCCTATATTAAGATATTTTGGAATTCAATCTGGTCTCAAGTAAACTCTTTATTGGAAAATCATGTTGCGCTTTCCTATGATACTGTTTTATTCGGTATGGCTATGAGAAAGAAGAGTCAAATATCATCACACAACAAAAAAATTTTCACCTCACATTTTATTTATCAGTAATTGTAGAAGTCACCTTCCTAATATAGTTTACTATAATTATATACAAAACAAAAAAAACATGTATAACATCATTTTTATGGACTTAATATTGAACCAAAGTCTGCATTGGTCTAGTTCAGGGGTAGGCAATTCCGATCCTCGAGAGCCGGAGCCAGGTCAGGTTTTCAGGATATCCACAATGAATATGTATGAGATAGATTTGCATGCACTGCCTCCTTGAGATGCAAATCTATCTCATGCATATTTATTGTGGATCTCCTGAAAACCTGACCTGGCTCAGGCTCTTGAGTACCGGAATTACCTACCCCTGGTCTAGTATCTTGTAGAAAAGACAAAGCATAATTGTTCTTAGCCTATTAATGGAGATACCTTGCGTGACCAATGAATACTACATACAAGTCCTAGATCAGTGAATAAATGCTTCAGTAACTGTGAGGAAAGATGTTCACTTGAGCCAGAATTAAATAGGTTGTAAGGCACAAGTCCAGCTATCTAAAGTTAGAAGTCTGAGTTGTTACTCACCTTCCTGTCTTTGTATTGCCTGCCAGGCTGTGAAAGTTGCGACAAGCCAGACTGGTGGAAGTAGTAGTGATCTGCAGAGTGGGAAGATGAAAGCATTCCTTTCATTGGCCAGATTCTCTGATGCTCAGTACCAAAGAATTGAGAATTATATGAAATCTTCCGAATTTGACAACAAACAGGCCTTACTGAAGAAGGCAAAAGATGAGGTTTTGTTAATACGGGAATACAAGATGCAGGTAAACAGGTAAGTGCTCAGGATAAGAAAATGTAACTGCAGCTTGCCAGTTCCCTAAAACATTTTGAAATGTCTTAAGCATGCCATAAGATGCAGATACCCTTTTTCAGCTTATCCTAAAAGCTATAGGTGATTGAATAGCAGAATTATTTTGACTTTTGTGGTTGCAATTTGGGGCAAAAAAAAACCCCCACACAGTAAAGCAGGCAGGGAAACAGAGATGAATCTGAGAAGTGCCGGTTGTTAAACTGGGATTCTTAACAGAATCTTTATCCAACCCTCCAACAGTTAAAATACAAATAAAGTGAACCTTAAAACTACAGGTTAAATATTATTCATATGACCCCCACAGGTGCACTTTCTAATTAATTCTTTATAGAGCTTGATTCTTTCTCACCATACTCACAACATATCTCACATCAGAGTGCTCTAACCAAGTCTGTTATGGAGAACATGTGATCAACACCATGCCAAAAATCCTGAAGGATTTTTCAATAGCCTCACTGGTTCAATGGGGCATCTTTCATTGAAAACACTATGAAACAAATGCAAGTAAAAGGTCAAATGTAAAAAATACAAATGTAGAACTATATATAGTATATTTACCTTTATCTGTATACAACCTTGGTCTTCATTAAAAGCACCTCGAACAATGCAACTCGTTTCCAGACTTTTACAACCTCAGTGCTCCCTCTCCAAAGTTTTTCTTCTAGTAATAATAATAATAACTTTATTTTTATATACCGCCAGCTATCTTGCGACTTCTAGGCGGTTTACAATAAAGAATCTGTGAATACAATGAAAGAAAATGTAAATACAATAAAGATAAACTTTACGTACAATGAATTAAAGAGTATAGCAGTGTATATCTCAATACAATAAAGGGAAACTTTACGTACATTGGATTAAAGAGTATAGCGGTATACATCTCATGCAATGGATTAAAGAGTATGGTAGTATACAATTTGATAATATTAATAATGTTGGCAACAGTTTGTGTGTTGCAAGGCTAGGAAGTGCCCAGCTATTTGAACAGAAGTAGAAATGTTCCGTAAATTGAATAGAGTGTTCATAGTTAGTGGTTAGGGGTTGGGTCTGACAATTCGCATGATCAGGTATGATCAGGTATGTGATAATGTTACGGGGGTAAGCATTCATAAAGGGCCAGAGGAATGCAACCACTAGCTTAGCTAGGATTCCACCAGAAAATTCCCCATCCATATCACCTGAGTGAGACCTAATCCATCCTGGGCTTTCTATGACCTCAGATTTTATTTCTTCCCAAGGGGTGAAAGTATTGCTTCAATAAAATCATTCCCTTGGGAAGACTTAGGAGTAACGTTAGGAAATTCTTTTTTTTTTTTTTTCATCTTTATTCCTTTTTATTTCTTTCAACAAGTGTACAATATTATTACAAGTAATTCACATCACTCACTTGACATTCTTAAGCAATATTATTACACATGTTTTAATTCCCTCCACCCACCTCCCATCCCCTCCCCTATCAACAAAATATTTTATCCAAACATATACATATTTAGACTCTCCCTCCCCCCCATTTTTACAAATTATCCCCTAAGGAAAAAGAATAACCCTTAATCATTACAATATTCAATTAATGGCCTCCACACCTCCTTAAACCTTTTAAAATATCCCCTCTGTACTGCAAGAAATCTTTCCATCTTATATAAATGACAAACTGAGTTCCACCAAAAACTACAATTCAATCTAGAACAGTCTTTCCAATTAGTCGTTATTTGTTGAATTCCCACTCCAGTAAGAATCATCAATAATTTGTTGTTTGCTGCAGATATCTGACTTTTGGCCCTCATACACATTCCAAAAATCACTGTGTCGTAGGATAATGCTACATGATTTTCCATCAATATATTAACTTGATCCCATATTGATATCCAAAATGCCTGAATACATGGACAATAAAATAAAAGATGGTCTAAAGTTCCAATTTCAATTTTACAATGCCAGCATCTATTAGACTTAGAGCAATCTAATTTTTGTAATCTAGTAGGGGTCCAGAATGCTCTATGCAACAAAAAGAACCATGTTTGCCTGATAGATGCCGACATCGTACCTTTAATTCTCCAAGACCAAATACGTGGCCATTGAGATGCATTAATTTGATGCTTAATCTCAATGCTCCAAATATCTCTTAATCCATTTTTTGGTTTATTATTCAAATAATTAGATATCATTTTATACCACTTTGCGGCCTGGTGTCCCAGAAAATCTGCCTGGAAACATAAGAATTCTAAGCTGTAATGATCATTTAAAGATTTCCATTCAGGGAACCCCACCTGAATAGCCTGCTTCAATTGCAACCACTTATAACTTTGTTTTTTATTCAGACCATATTTATGTTGCAATTGTGAAAAATCAAGCAGCTTACCATTATCAATTACTTCCGTTAAGGATCTTATACCTGCTTTAATCCAATCCTTCCAGACAACCTTAAACCCGCCTATTTGTATCTTGGAGTTTACCCAAATAGTCTGCTGTTTCGATTTTAAAATAGAATCACTAGTTAATTTATCTACAAATCGTAATGTTTTCCAAGTATCCATTAATACTTTATTGTCTTTACGTATTCTAGGCACTTTTATACCAAGCAGAAGATCAAGCCTAAGTGGAAAAATAAGTGATCTCTCCACTCTTAACCACTCTGGTAATTGTTCCAAAAGCTCTGGGAGGACCCAATACATACCTTGGCGCATGATATAGGCCTGATGATACCTATAAAAATTGGGAAAATTTACCCCACCCTCCTCAATTGGTCTTTGCAAAGACACTAGAGCCACTCTTGCAATTTTACCCAGCCAAATAAATTTAACCAGAATACTATTTAATTTTTTATAAAAAGACCCCTGAAAAAACACTGGTATCATTCCCAATTGATAGCAAACTACAGGCAGTTGGGGAGCTATACAGTGCTTGAATCATTTGTATAAATCCAGATCCAATACCAAACCATTCCATAGCTTGATACATGAAATTCCATTCTACACGATCAAAAGCCTTCTCAGCATCTAGTGATACTGAAAAAGCCGGATCATTAATTTGTCTTGTTAAATAATACATCTGAAATGCCAGTCTAGTATTATTTGAAGAGTGTCTTTGAGCAACAAATCCAGTTTGATTTATTCCTATTATATGCGGAAGAGCTTTAGCCAATCTTAATGCTAAAATCTTAGCTAATATTTTACCATCTACATTTATTAAAGATATAGGCCTGTAATTTGACACCAATGTTGGATCTTTATTTGGCTTTGGCAAAACAATAGTTAAAGATTCTGCCATAGTGCCTGATATACAACCTTTATTCAGTTGGTCCTGATATAGTTTTAATAAATATGGTAAAAGGGAAATTTGAAATTCTTTATAAAACTCCACTGTAAATCCATCTCCACCTGGAGCGGTCCCAACTCTAAGGGATTTCAATGCCATTTGTAACTCTTTTAATGATATAGGTTTATCTAAACTTCCTTTTATATGATCAGGAACCTTAGGTCCTTTAACTAAACTCAAAAAATCCAACCCATCTTTCTTTTTCATGGAGAGGTGGATGCCTGGAATGCCCTCTCGAAGAAGGTGGTAGAGAGGAAAACTGTGATGGTATTAAAAAAAAGCATGGGATGAACACAGAGGGTCGCTAATTAGAATATGAATGGGCAATCTTTCACAGTCTGAATCCCGCAAATGAGATGGTTTGGATAGGCTGGAGTGAGCTTCAACGGCAACTCTAGTAGATGGAAACTAAGGTCAGTTCCAGGTATGGACTAAGCTATGGAATAGACTGAGGAGGAAGGGCAATAGTCACACAGAAGGGAGCACTCATTTACCCAGAAGAAAGGATCTGGCCTGGTGCTATCAGGATGAAGTCCCCCATGTGTGGCTGATTTATCCTGCTGTTCATGGAGAACCTCTGTTACTGATAAGTAACCCCCATACTTAAATGCCTCAGAAAGAATAGCTGCTAGTACTGTTATGTTGGGTGGGTAAACTGGTGGAAAATCCATGCAGTTTTTGAAAGATTGTATGATTATATGTGACTATCTCTGGGAAAAGGTGACTAAAGTCACCAGAAAAAAAAATGAGATTTTAATTAATTCTACTAGAGCAAGCAATTTGTAATACAGCAGTCCAAACTCTATTCTTTTATGTGAAAAAATTTAAAAAGTTACAGAAGTTCAAACATGTAACTTTTGCAGACTTCTTATGGACTTATGACTAAAAATTGGCCATTCTCGACATTTTGGATCTGCTGCTTTAGTCAGCTTTTCTGAGAGTTGGTCACATATTTCAGAAGAGCTATAATGCTGCAGATAGGAGGACTCCTTGGAACACTTTCTTCTCCAAGTGGTCTAGCCACCTGGGATCTTTTCTTAGCTTTTATTCATTGCTGATTCAGCCATCACAGAGAATGAGAAACTGGGAACTGTTGTACCTTATTTCAAATTCAACTTTTAATAGGCTGAATAGTAAGTGAAGCTTGCCACAAACAAAGTTGTTCATGAGATAAGCTATGTATAGAAACTACCACTATAGCCTTTAAAATTATGAACTTAAAAGCAACTGTCCCCTTCCAGTCCTCTTAGCATCAGCCCATTTCCAGGTCCATCATCAATCCAGCCAGCCAGCCACATCCTCTCACCTTCCTCGCTGGATTAATGTTTTACCCAGTGGTGGGAGTGTTTTACTGTTTTGTTGTCGGAATTGTGACAGCCTTATAGAGCAACCCCCCAATTTCCTAAATTATTGGTAGCTATGTATATTATTACAAAGTTTTATGGTTACATAGGAAGGGAAACACACCCTATGTGAGCTAAGCTGGAGATTTTTTTAATGCTTCACTCATGCAAGATATAGATATCAAAAATCATCTGGGACAAGGAAAAATGTCCTAGAAGTGGTTACCTTTCCATGGCTGGTAACTGGGATGTAATGTATATTAACGGTGTAGACAGGAGTAAGTGGGCAAACTGGCTCTGTAAATGTTTTGTCTTTCTGTCATTATCTACTATGGTTGGTATTGTGTATTTTACTTTTCCATATGTCTTTGTATGACAGATACACGGTGAAGGTTCAACGGGAACTGGAACTGGATGAATGTGCAATTGCCTCTCTGAAAGAGGATCGGCAAAGTTTCTTGCGCAAAGCTATTGAGAATTATATCAGCTGCCTCGTAGGTGGAGAAGAGCATGATATATGGATCTTCAGGCTTTGCTCTCTTTGGTTGGAAAACCATTTAGTTTCTGAAGTCAATGATATCATGAAGGTGACATTTTTATTTTTTGGACTTAAATATTTATTAAATATGTACAGAATATTTGATTATTTTTATATAGCCTCTTGTCTCTAGCAGCCCCCTGTTAAGGGAAGAAGTTTTTAATGTAATCCTTAAGACTTGTTATGCTGCTTGGTAATCGTTTAAGTAATTAATCGTTAAGACTTGTTAATTGTAGTATTAGTAACTAGGGACATGTGCTAAAATAGCACAAGATCGTGGTTAAATATGTTCCCCCCCCCCCCCTAAGATGTGTTATCAATGTAGGCTAATGATAAATCAGGTTATTTTATCACAGGGTCCCATTTTATGCAACGAGACCCTGTGCTAAAGTAACCCAACTTTAATAGTAACCCACATTGATAACTTCCGCCCTTAATGATAGCACATTTTGATAACTACGCCCCTAAATGGGTTGATAAAAGTTGATAATTTAGAGATTTTTTTTCGATCAATCAATCATTCATTATTTTATTTTTTTCTTTTTAATTTCCTTCTTTTTAATTGTACGCCCTCTAGTGGACATGACTTTTACCAGTGAATGTGATGTCAAGGGTATCTCATACACATACTCTTGTCCTACTATTTTGAGTTAACTCTGTCTTCTGTACTAATCCAAAGAACAAAAAAGGGTGGCAAATATACATACAAATATATAAACAAAAGAAAAAATAACTGAGAATGAATGTTTTCCAGCAATAGTCAAATAGAAAGTTTTGGCTATAATACAAAGGTATACAATTTATTCCACTGTTATAAAACAGGAAAATATCATCAAAACTTCATATTGTATAAATGGATTAAAACAAAAAAATACTGTAAAAGTAACCCAAAATAGCTCATGTTCTGACACACGTGTTTCAGAGGTCATAAGAATTGCCACATGGGGACAGACCAAAGGTCCATCAAGCCCAGTGTCCTGTTTCCAACAGTGACCTAACTAGATTCCAATCTAATTTTATTCAGCATCATTAGTACATAAAGCTGACGTAGATATCCGCCATTTTTTGAGAGTTGAACCCTGGAGTGAGGAGAATGCGCATTGTATCTGCTTTTTATTACATTCGGATGAATTATTTTAAAGAGAGCAAAGAGACCCCTGAGGCAGGCAAGAGCCGAAACACTATCAGTGTGAAATAGAGTACAATTTTTTTATCCCAGTTCTGGAGGCAGTTTCATCTTTGTGGGTATTTAGACGTTTTGAAATAATTTTATTCCTTTTTTTTACATTAATGAATTTGTTCTTTTTGGCCCTTTAAAATTTTTATATATGGTGCTTTCACTAAATAAAATTGATTTGAATAACACTTTTTATTGCTTTTATTTTGACTGGAATAATTTGCAATGGTATAGATTTATTTTTCTTTATTGATTTTATATCACTCTGTTATGCTTTTACAGGAAGGGGCACAGAAGATTCCATCATATAAATTTTTGCCTTTAATGTATCAATTGGCTGCTCGAATGGGAACCAAGAAGAAAGAAGATCTTAAATTCCATGATGTCCTGAATAATGTAATAAGGGCAGATTATAAGTACTTTGTTATTCGAGTATTACAGAAGAACACTGAATTAAGTTCAGCCTTGTTTCTTATGTAGCAGCGTTATGACTGCAGAGATTGTTGCATGATTAATTGTTAACAAGGCAATTTTCAGAACTTTATTACATTGGAAACAGTTGTTTGTATTCATAAAAATAGCAGCTGAAAATTGCCCTAGCTTCCCTCGCTGCCTGTAGAATTACCTGAGGTATTACAATGCAAGAAAGCATGCACAAGGATTGCATTTTCCAGTCTACTGAGTACTTAAATATTTGTCTGTTTGCTCCTGCTTCACCGTAGGTGCAAATGTAAGTGAGGACTAAAGAGCCACATTACCTAGGAGGTCATGCTTTCAAGGGACCTTTCCTCAAATTTATAATTTAACTCGGAACCCTCCTGAGAGAATTATAGTTTCACAGTTTATTAAAATTTGATTGAATGCTTATCATAACATTCGAAGCATTGTACAATAAAATAAATTTATAGATAGATAGGGGAACAAACAACAGATAATAGACAAAATCCTTACACAACAGACAAGAGGAAAGGGAGTGAAAACAAGAGGAAAAGAGGGAGAACTACAATTTGCCTCTAAATCTTTGTAGTTGGATAGCCAAGAGTTTCATCAGCGGGCATTCTTCCAGAAAGAGGTGACCGTGTCACAGAAATAAACTTCACCCAAATACTTATTAAGACTGGGTGAAATAAAGCTTGAAAATTAGATGAGACAAATGTGTATTTACTTCCCAGTAATCAGGTGCAATTTAAGTGGATGTAAATTTATTGCACTTGCATATTTTTAAAAACCTATATCTCCCGCACTTCTCTTGCTTCAGCAGGTTAGTGGCAGCATTTCCTACAGCTGCCTGACGCTGACACAGAAGCCTCTTCTCTGCTGTGCCCCTCCTGGGCAGAAACAGAAAGTTCTGACAGGGTGGGATGTGGCAGAGGAGAGGCTTCTGGGTTAGTGTCAGGCAGCTATAGGAATCACTGCTGACCCGTTGAAGCAAGGAAGAGCAAAATATTGGAGGGGAAGGAAATATGTTACAGGAGGGATGAGAGTGGTGAGAGAGAAAAATGAGCATAAGGGTGGAGGGGAAGGAAAGATGGTGCATGGGGAGAGAGGAAGATATGGACAGGTGCAGTTCTTTGTAAGTCTTGGGTCAAATAGTTAGGATAAAAAGGCTCTTTGCTTTAAAAAGGTTGCTGACCCCTGATCTAAGGTTGCTGACCCCTGATCTAAGGTTGAACAATATTGCTATTTCCAGAAACAAACTATGGTTATAAAGTTTCCTTTTGAAAAAAAACACTTGGTAAGTGAGAAGTTAACTTTCAATAGTGTTTCCAAACACTTTACTGAATTCAGCTTGACCATAAATTTGTATGAGTAGTCTTTTAAACCACCAGTCCCAAGAACCTTAAGCTCTGATGTCTTCCTGCTTTCTTGAATTTCTTTGCTTGACTTTATCTTCTCTTGATCTGCCCCTAAATTTATCTTAAATAAAGTAACCGGAAAGAGATTAGCCCCCTCTGTGTGTGTGCTAAGGTGGAAACTTGCTAGACAGTATATCTCAACTGTAGAATGCTCGCTAGGGGAAAAAAAATCAATTTAAATTTCTCAAATGCGCTATAATATTTGTTCCCTGTCTTTTCTACTGGAGAGGTTTAAAGTTATGAATAGCTGCTCGCTACAGCTGCTCTGGAACCCTTATAGAAGTGGGAAGGAACCCCTTTTATTATGTATTAAACTCGGGGCACCATTACTACCCTTGGGTTCTTAGTCACTGTGGAATTTTAAACTCTCAGAAACCTTTAAAACAAATCTTCTTCTAAAAACAGTTCTTTTTTTTATTTTTTATAAATTCTTTATTCATTTTACATCTTATAACAAGTGTATCAGACAATATAATTTAAACTTATACAATATCACTTGATTAACTTTCATATACAACTTAAGTTATAATATTTAAACCTACCCCCATCCCCACTATTTCAAATGTGATTACATATATAACATATTATACAATCTTTTCTGTTTGCCTAAACGTTTAATAACAGATCCGAAATCCCTCCTCACCCCTCACTTTACAATTGTACCAATATGGGGAAAATGATATCTACTCATCATAAAATTCCATTAATGGACCCCAAACCTCCTGAAATTTATTAAAATTTCCTTTTTGAGTGGCTAAAGTTCTTTCCATTTTAAATATATGACACGGAGTTCCACCAGAAACTGTAATTAAGTCTGCTCCAATTTTTCCAATTAAATGTAATTTGTTGAATGGCTACTCCTGTCATAATGCAATGTAATGTAATGTAATGTAATTTATTTCTTATATACCGCTACATCCGTTAGGTTCTAAGCGGTTTGAAGAAAATATACATTAAGATTATAAATGAGAAGTAAGAAGGTACTTAAAAAATTCCCTCACTGTCCCGAAGGCTCACAATATTATTATTTGAAGAAATTTGACTTTTTTTCCTCATTGACATTCCAAATAATATAGTATCATATGATAAAGCCACAGGATTTTCTAGTAAACAGTTTATTTGGCCCCATATCGATTTCCAAAAAGCCAAAATGAATGGACAATAGAATAATAGATGATCTAGAGTCCCCGCTTTGAGATGACAATGCCAACATCTATTAGACTTAGAGCTATTTAACTTTTGTAAACAAACTGGGGTCCAAAATGCTCTATGCAACAGAAAAAACCAAGTTTGTCTCATAGATGCTGACATTGTACATTTCATCCTCCAAGACCAAATTTGTGGCCATTGAGATGCAGTAATTTGATGCTTTATCTCAATGCTCCAAATGTCTCTCAGACCAGTTTTAGGTTTTTTTATTCATAAATCCAGATATCAATGTATACCATTGTGCGGCCTAGTGTCCCAGGAAGTCTACCCATAAATACTACAAATTCTCACCTTTTCTGTTAAAAATCCCTTTCACACACTGCAGCCTCTCAGTGCACTTCTTTCCCTCTTCCCTGCATCAGTTGCTGTCCTCCAGCTATAACTTGCATCAAGGTTCCTGACTAACTTGTACAGCCAATCAGATTCATGCACTATGGAAAGCTCATGTCTGCACATTTTCAGTAGAGAGCTCAAACTCATAGAAACATACAAAATTAAGCCTTAAAACTCCCTTGTTTTTGGATAAAGCACTTTAAATCGTGTCATAGCACTGCATTAACCCAAATTATGTAAATATTAATATTTTTTAAAACCCAAGGTAACGCAGAACCAGGTATCTGATGTTTTCCATCGTTTTTCACATTAGATGACCCAAACTAAGGTCATAGTGCACACTAAACATTTTGAATTTTTAAGTTAATTTTGCTGCCCATACTCTTTAAACATTTTAATTACTATAAATTAATTACATGTGTCTGTCGATCTCCAGTGACTGCACTGAGCATGTGTGGGAAATTTCACTGAAAGCAAGCATTTGTGGGTATTTCTGAATCTGCCCTAAGCTCCCAACCTCCTCTGGGGCTTGCTTACTATAAAAAACAATATTAACCACAGGTTACAGTAAAAGCAGACATTTATCTTTAGAGGTGGTTTTCCTTTATCTCATTTTTAAATGTAATTTTGGTGTGATTTATTAATAGTGATTTCCATTTGAAAGAACAATAAAGCTGTAGCGCATAAACTGTGTTTATGTCAATCCCGCCAGGATGTGATTTGACGCACAATTAATTTTGCTTACATACTATTGTGATTTTAATAATTATTTAAATTGGCAAAACAGTTCTGAATTAAAAGTATAAATTAGATTGACTATGTTCAATCATGTTATTTGATAATCAAACTTTACTATTTTTTTTGACAGCTCATAGCGAGAATTTCAATGAACCATCCATACCATACTTTGTTCATAATACTGGCCTTAGCAAATGCCAACAAGGATGATTTCTTGTTGAAACCTGAAGCACCGAAGAGAACCAGATTGAGCAAAAGTACATCAAAACAGATTTCTCAGCTTGACATGGTACTTCTCTTATGCAAATTATATTTTTCGTTTTTGGTTTTGTGTTTTATCTGACAAAATCCTGCTTTTTAGGCCAGTTCATGGGCCTAGAATAAATTTGTTGTTTTTGTATGTACAGTATATCTTGTGCCTTTGGGAGGTCCATTTATTAGGTTTACTACAGTGAGGTTACCACAGAGTAGTGACAGCCTTCTAAAATAGTTTGTCAAATATTACAATCCAAGTAATTAGCCAAGGAGCAGCCCAAATACAGGCTTTTTGTTTATCTCTTGTAATGAATTTTCCTTATTATTGCGGCTGGGTTATAGGAGTATATAGAATTCATTTCTTGCCACATGCACATTTTGAGGGTAATTTTATATAATAGGACACATAGATTAAGTGAGCTTGAAGGCACCTATTTATATTTTTATAAAATACTAGCTTAAGTCCTGCAGAGATTGTGCCTACACTGCAGGTACAAACATTACCCTTGCTTGAGAGCAGGTGTTAATATCTGTACATGGGTTATTGAGGTATATGCATGAATTAAGGTATTCTCTGGAGGCAAGCAGGAAAGATGCAAGCACACTTGTTGATGAAGTCCTCAGACTGATCTTATGTGTCGGCGCTCTACCTTCTGGCTTACTGGGCATGTGCAGGGATTCCTGCCTTCAGTGGCTCCTCCCATCACCAGCTCAGTTTTTTCTTCAGTCGCTCCTCAAGTCGCAGCTGTACCCCTTTTTCTCTCACATTCACTGCTTAAAACAAAAAATAATAATAAAAAGAAGAAGAATGCTCAGAAGACTAATAACAGCAGGAGTTTATCTCCAAAAAACAAAGACAAGAGGAGACCACTTCTCTTTACAGACTAAAAGAAAAAAATATCACAAGCCAAACAACTCAAAAGTACAGGAGAAACTATTCAGGAAGACCTATCGTGCCATCTAAACAAGCAGGGCACTAGGACCGCCGCACCTCCCTCTTGCTGCAAGTCTCTGAAGCATACACAGCATGTGGCTCAGCGCTATGACTTCTACACACCAGATGTCTCAATGGCTTCCTCCCCCTCGAGGCCCTGTTTCTAAACTGCTGGGGGGAGGTAATTTGCTACTACCTGATAACCTCAAAGCGGCAGAGCACACTGGATAAATGCGTGGCCGAGAACAGCAGAGGCCGCCAAATGCTCTATCTCTCAACCGCTGGCCAGCTCAGCACCGACTTTGGAGGGCTTCACAAGGTCTGCCACTGCTTTGGGTCACCTACACAACAGCAGGGAAGGCTCCTGCGGCCCAGTTTTGGCCCCTCAGTCCTCTCCTTCCACTAGCAGACCTTCTTCATCAACCAAAGGTAAATTCTTCACTAATTTTTGTGACACAACCTGTTTTCACAGTATGAGATTCTGCAGCACTATCCTTTGCATATGCAGAAATCTCCAAGTCTAAGACCAGAGCTTACCTAAGGTCTAAATGGTTTTGCCATTTCAGCAGGAATCCTTTAAACAAACCATCTCCATGTAGATTTCCCACTGCATCGAATTCTGCTACACTAAAGTACGTCAATCACATCCTGGCGGGATTGGCACACACAGTTTATGCGCTACAGCTTAATTGGCAGGATCAGTGCACACAGTTTATGTGCTACAGCTTCTTACATAAGAACTTACATAGCCTTATTGGGTCAGACCATTGGTCTGTCCAGCCCAGTAGCCCATCCTCATGGTGGCCAATCCAGATCACTAGTATCTGGCAAAACTTCAAAGAGTTGCAACATTCCATGCTACCGATCCAGGGCAAGCGGTTGCTACCTCCAAGTCTATCTCAATGACAGACTATGGACTTAAAGTATTTCCCTGTAACTTCATTGAGTCCCCTAGGCTTTGTAATTTTTAACGGAGTGAAAAATTGATCCACTTGTACCCGTTCTACTCCACTTCTTCAGTGATAAACATTCGATCATTCCCAGTACAGGACACCTGCAAAGCTGTAGTCTGGTCCTCAGCTCACACTTTTACGGTTCGTATCATAGCATAGCACAAGACATTCATTCTGGACACTCTGTCCTGTGAAACCTGTTCCTTGATCTATCACCACCACCTCTGATACAGCGTTAAGCTAGGGACTTGTCAACAAATGTGCCTGCATCACTCCTGCTTGTCTCCGGAGAAAGCAGAGTTGCGTACCTGTAACAGAGGTTCTCCATGGACAGCAGGGGAATGCATTCACACTTACCCTCCCGCCATCCCCACTAGAATATATCTTTTTCAGGTAGAAACAAAATTGAGCTGGTGAGGGGAGGAGCCACTGATGGCGGGAATCCCTGCAACTGCCCAGTAAGCCAAAAGCTAGGGGAGAACACCAACACACAAGATCAGTCTGAGGACTTCACCAAGAGTGGCTATGTTCCCCTGCTGTCTGCAGAGAAAACCCCCATTACAGATAAGCATCTATGTTTTTTTAGAATCTACACTCATACTATGCCCTCAGCCTATGGTTAAAGTATGACTGTTAATGGCTGAAAAGGTTCAGATCCCAATACTGCTGCACACACATACTCTGTCGTCTCTGGTACCGATGCATCGGGGGTGGGGGGGCATCTCATTAGAAAGAAAAGAACACACATGCAGTTGTATGGCCAAAGAAATGTCCCGTTTATTCAGAGTACTGCATACATATTTATAGCATTTCACATGGGTCAGTTTTTTTCAGCATATGACTTTAGGAAAGACCATATTTGGTAACAGGATACATAAAAGCAACTAGAAAGAGGTAGCAAGCATAAGGGGGGGAATAGTGGGAAGTTTCCATTATAGCATATAATACTGTCTTGTCTAAGGTCTAGCAATGTTTCTTTTTCAAACAAATATCAAAACAAATCAACTACAGAACAAAATGGGGACACAGAGCTCAGAACACAAAAAGAAAAGACCTTGTGGTTTCTTGGCAAAATGAAAACTGTTTCAGCAGTTCCTTTTACACAAGCAGGAATAGAAAAACTTACAAAGAATGTATGTGCCCCTTCAATGCCATCATATTTTCTTTAATGCCTAGCTTTATTTTATAAGAGCCATTTTATATGTGTATATTGCCACCTATAACTTTATAAAATTACTCCCCTTAAGCTGTTAGATGAAATATTCCACAAACCACGTGGTCTTATTTGCATGTCTTTGGTGTCGTAATGGAACAAAATCTTTCTTCAAACTTGAACACATCCTATTGTTTTGCTTTATAGGACCGAATGGAAGCAGCACTTAATATAGTAAATACTATAAAATGTCACCGACCTAAGCTGGTCCAAGATGTTGAAAGACTTTGTGATGCATATATTATCTTAGCAAACATGGATGCCAGTCAGTGGAAAGCCCAAAGGAGTAAGTAGCAAATGAGAAAAGAGAGCAACCATAAAGCATGCTAATTGACTTCTGCAGTGATACTTTTGGCCTCTAGAGCTGTGCTTCTCAACCTAGTCCTATCAGGATTTCAGGATATCCTCAATGAATTTACATTAGTACAAACAGGGCTTTAAATCACTTAAAATGGCTTCAGCTAACTCAACAATAAATACCTACTAACTTTAATAAGCCTCTTATTGCACTTATCTTTTTTCATCTCCTATGGGGACCTGATGTGTGCTGTGGCCGCGGCTTGAGGCGTATGCGCCAGTTAGGTGCATCGGACGACAGGAGCGGCGCTGGCGGCAGATGGCGGGAGTAGTGCTCATGGTCCTGCCGCCACATGGTCCTTCCCGCAACAACTGCTACCGCTCCTGTTCAAAGCGGCCTGCTGAGGTTCGCGGCCGGCTGTAACGAACCTCGCAGGCCGCTCTCCACATGGTAGCACGTTCCCTCTGACGCGATCGCGTCAGAGGGAACATGCTACCGAGTTGGAGAAAGGAATGTGTTGCGTGCTAGGGTCGGGAACTCTGTTTTCAATAATAGGAGTGAAATTGTGGAATGCCCTGACAGGTCAGTTATGCTTATGTTAGCCCAAAGTTTGACGACACAGCTATTTGTTAATGCATTCATGTGAATGAAATGAGCATTGTCAGCTATGGAAGATGTAGGATACCTTTTGTTAAGTATGTGTTGTATTGTTTGTAAACTGCCTAGATTTAAATAAATAAATAAATAAATTATTAACTCCAGGCCAAACGCACTGCACTATTGTTTTTGTGGATTTTTTTTTAACTCCTTAAAATTTTCATTTTGATTTATCACAACTTCAGTAATAGATTTCAGTATCCTGGAATTAAAAAAAAATATCTGGATTTCTACTATCCATAATGTAGCCAGTCTCTTTGCTGCTTACTATTTTCCTTTTCAGGATTTCATCAGATATTCATTTTTTGTCTGTACTACCTTAAATTGTTTCAGTGATTAGCTGTTGAAAGAATGGCATCACATGGACTATATTATAACCTCCCCTTAATTGGCATTTTGACCCCTAGCAGTAGGCAAGTGATACTGTTTTGATCCCAGGCACAAAATCCAAAATATGCTTGGTTCCAAGGATTTCAAGTAAAGGATCTTGTACCTCTAATGTATTAATTCAATGTAGTTCTTCCATGATTCGAAAGGTTTCTAAAATGGCTTGGTGGAAGAGAAAAAATTGGTTCATTAAACTATTCAGGAATATAAACAAAATGTTCAAAACAGTTTTTGGAAGGAGTTAAAATGAGCTCAATAGTACATCTTTATTTCAAACACAGAAGCCATCAGTATTCCAGCAGACCAGCCTATCATTAAATTGAAGGACTTAGATGAAGTTGTTATTCCCACTATGGAGGTTAAGGTGAGTAAGATTACTATTCTTTGTACAGTTAACAGAGAACCATCACAAATTTTGTTTCAAGGTTTTCCACCAGTCTTTGTGTCTTCAGTCCTGCCTTGCTTTCTATTCTGATGTAAGGCCAGCATATAAATGTTAAGCTATCATTATTAGTAATATTTGAATGCAAATGAGATGGGTTTTTTGATTCATGATAAATTCTGAATGATTCTTTTTATTTTAGTAGAATCTTTTATTTTTTTTATTTTGGTAAAATCTCTTTATTTATCAACAAATAAATAGAAAATAAAACTAAGAGAATAACCCCAAACCCAGGTTATACAACACAAATATGTCCTACTTTATGATCATCAGTATATAGGCAATTATAGTATACTAGCTTTATAGCCCGTTACATTAACGGGTGCTAGAATATGTGTGTGTGTGTCTGACTTTATTTCTTTGTCTCTCTGTCTCCTTAGCCACTTTCTGTATTTCTGTCTTTCTTTCTTTTGGCTGTCCACCACCACCCCTTCACTGCTCCCCTTATCCAGCAGCAGCCCTTCTCCCTTTGTTTTACCTCCCCCATGTCCATCAGCACCTCTTCCTGCTCTCCCTGTCCAGCAGGCCTCCCTTCCTTTTTTCCCCCTCTCTTCCTGCTCCCCCTGTCCAGCATCACACCCTTTCCCTCTCTCACACTACCTAAACAGTTTACAATACTTTTACAATGAAAAATAAAAAGCCAATGCTTAAAAGAAACAAAAAAAGTAATATTGAATAAAATAAATTATAATTAAAATGTTTGGGGGTTGACAAATTGAAAAGTACTAACTGGAACAGTGGGAAAAGGGGGGACAGAGGAGTGAAAAATACATCGAGATTGAAAATTTAAAAAAGTGGGGGCAGGGAAGAAGAATACAGTAGGATGGCTTCTAAGGAAGTGTTTGCCATTCTCTGCTGGTTAGGTCTCATCTCAAGCGTTGTAAGCATCCTTAAAGAAGGTGGTTTTTACTTTTAAATTGTCTGGCCCCTTGCAGCCGCGCGGCGGCTCCTCCCGCACGGAGAGGGGAGGAGGGCCCTCCCTTCCTCAACCCTGCGCGCCTTCAGCTGGCCACGGCTTCACACCAGCGCAGGAAAAAGAACCTTTTTGGAAGCGGGCTCCGCCGACAGCCATAGCGGCCTGCAACCAGCGACAGCTGCCGCGGCCGACATCCGCCTGGGGGGGGGGGCAAATCAGGGCAGTAGCAGGCCGCGAAGCAGCGTGTTTAGAGTGCTGTGGCCCCTGCTGGAGTCAGGACATTTGTCGGGACCGCGGGGCAGGAAGAGAAGAGGAGCGGTGGCAAGGGACTAAGGGAACCGAAGGGAGGGTCGGATGGGAGGCTGAACGGGGGTTCGGGTGTGCCAAGGAGAAGAGCGAAGACGCCGCCGCCGACCAGCCAGAGAGATTCGCGCGCATGTGCACTCCTACCTGAAGTGCCCTACATCTCACGGAAAATGGACGCACGCAGGTGGGAGTGTGCATGCGCGGCTTACCATTTTATTATATTAGATTGTGACGGTGTTATTTCATATAATGTCCTAATTTTAGGGATAATCTCTTATTTTCCCTAGTAATATAACACCCTTTCAAAGCTTATCAATCCTCAGAAACACCACTTTGTGTTCAATTATTTCATTACACAAAGCTTTATGTGTTATATCGTCATAGGATCCAGGATTTTATCTTCAATCGATCAGTTTTTTATATAAATATATTTCATTTCTGAATTTCAAACTATGAATATTAATCAATACATTTATCAGTATTAAGTCTATAGTTATATAGTCTTAGCTGTTACTTACAGCCATAGAGATTTAAAGGGCTCCGGGGCTGTTGCCACGTGGCTTTGTAAAAGGGGCTGTTAGCTTTTCTTTGTGGTCTAGGTCGGGGACAATTAATTCACCAACATGTTTCGCATAAATGCTTTCTCAAGGTGGAGTCCCTCCTAGACCACTCTCTCCTTTATGATCAAGCATAAATGAAGGGTTATTATAAAAAATGTATGGAAGTGTGGGAACCATTAACTAAATATTGTAAAGATGAATCTAATTCTGGAAAATGTGCACATCCAGGGTGAGGGGGGTATGTTTTGGCATTTGTTAAGTAAAGAAGAGTTTATTATAAGTATTTTTATGAGATATTTTTAAATTGGAAGGGGATGGGAGAAAATAAGCCTTATCTTTCTTTTATTAAGTATATTGTGCTGTAATGATAATAATGTATGTAAATGCATCATTTGTTGTGTACAATTGAAGTTTCAAAAATGAATAAAGAATATTTTTTTTTAAAAATGAAATTCAAGCATCTGAAGTAGCTCAAACATATTATTTTTTTTAATGCGGGTTTGGCTCCCGTCTGTCCCAACTACACAAAGGTACGGGGAAGGCGGGTGGGGGTGTCGTGGGGGTCGGCCAGGGGGGTCGCGGGTCTTTATAGTGCTCATGCCTAACTCATTGTCTTTATAGTGCTCATGTCTTTATAGTGCTCATGCCTAACTCAGGGTTACCCATGTGTCCATTTTTGCGTGCTTGTGTGTACACGCGCCGGAATGAGATATTGTCATCACAACAGCCCGATTCAGCCCTTCCCTGCAGAAATCAATACAGATAAGTGATGGCAGTAACTTTCCGTGCCGCTGACACAGCTGAAACCTGAACACAGTAACTCATTTGAGTTTGCTGCACAGTCTCTTCTCGTGGGCTCTTATTAGACTCTCTGCTGTGTCTTCCAGAAGGGAGGATATTTAGTGGGCAAGCCATAAGCTTCTAATAAAAGCATTTATGAGGGGGCGGTCGGAGGTTCTTGGGGGGGGCGGTCGTTGGAGGGAGGGGGGTTTGCGTCGAGGGCCTGGGATCCCTCCTGCCCGTAATGTAGTGCGGGGTGGGGGTAGGGGGTTGCCATGGCCAGGAGGGTTTGGGCTCCCTTCTGGCCCGATATTGTCGGGGAGTCGGCGGTCCTTCGGGATGGGGGTGCGAGTGGTCCTGCCGGGGGGGGGGGGGCAGGGCAGGGCGGGTAAACGGAGAGTCGGGACAGCGCACGGAGAGTCGGGGAGGGCGAAAGGAGAGTCGGGGCGGGCGAAAGGACAGTCGGGCAGCATGCGCGGTATACCCGTGAGCGCGGTATACAAAAGTTTTTGTACATAAAATCGTGGTTTCTGCGCGCTATACCCGTGTGCGCGTTTTACACGGGTGTGCGTTATCTGCGTGAAAATACGGTAATCTTCCTCTCAGACATTATAGATTGTATTGCTAAAGCCATAAACAAATCAAATAATTTAGCCTGCTCCTGACTTACAGGAAAAGCAGCCAATCTCTAAACAATAATTTTACAGCTTAAATCAACCAGAATTGTTTATGCACTTGCACTGGAATCAAAAACAATTTCAGATTTGGATAAGTATTCAACTTATGAGACAACATTCCCTCAGCTGATTGCAAGACAAACATCTGTTAGAGCCATTATCAGACAATTCTACTACCTTTGAAGGAGTCCAAAGCGCCCTCGGACAACATATATAAAGACTGAGTGACCGTTGTCTTCAACAATGGTCTACACTTGCAGGGGTGTCCAACCTTTTGGCTTCCCTGGGCTGCAACAAGACAGAGGAGGGAGCCGGCAACACGGTAAATACCCAGGGGCAGCAGAGGAAAACACTGCATCGCCCTTGACTGGGGCCGCACAAAATACTTCACTGGGTCGCATGCGGCCCTTGGGCCGCAGGTTGGACACCCCTGGCACAGGCTTTAGTCCAAAAGTTTTCCATTGTGTCACTGACAAACCCCCAACTATATTAATCTCCTAAACCAAGTGTGCATTTTATTACACTTTGCCCTTCTATATATCATTGAGGCTTTCCTAGGTAAATGTAAAAGACGAACATACATATACACACACACACACAATTTGGCTGCAATGACAAAACTTAAATGAAAACTTATAGTAGTATTTTGTGACAGGGTTGCTATGGTATTTTGTAAGTTAATGGAGGCTGAAATAACTCTTTCTCTTGAAAGCAATGTCTTCCATACAACCATGTGTCAGATATCCCATATTGTCACTCTACCTTTTGATGAGAGAAAAATATTAAGTTTCCACAAAAATACTAAGCCATGAGCTAGGAAGATTACAATTTGACTTTCACATTTTTTAAGGTGGAAAGAAAGTCAGTTTTTCTTTTGCATACAAATAAATTCCTGATTAGTATGATGCGATATTAACATTTTTAGATTAAAGTTGTATAGCAGTCTTTTTCCTTCTCACTGTCTAGTTGTAGATTTTTTTTATGTTATATGTTTCATTGTGAGTTGCTTTATCATAATTCTGTTTTTGTTCTTAGGTGGACCTTACTGGGAATTATGAAAATTTAGTGACAGTAAGGTCATTTAAACCAGAGTTTTGTTTAGCGGGAGGTGTAAATCTCCCCAAAATAATAGACTGTATGGGATCAGATGGCAAAGAAAGGCGACAACTTGTCAAGGTACATACCACCTTCTACTGTTTCGTGTTTTAAAGAGCCAGCTTTTAGACCGACAGATGATAAAGAAACTTTATAAACTAGATTGGGACCATTTTATTCCCCAAAAAAGTAAAAATATTGAACAAAGTAATTATAAACACTGTCAAAACCTTGTTTAAACCAGAGATGCAAGAAAAGAAAAGACCAATTAAAAATGTTGATTCTGGCGATCACTTTCATGTGTCTTGTAGCCAATACTAGAGCAAACTGAAACCTATCTAAAAATTTATATGCATTTTTATATATTTTATTTTGTTCAGGGATGCATTGATATTTTACATTTTCTTGTATTTTTCCATGTTGTATTTTAAATATATATTTCTTATTATATGAGGGTTCCTCAAAAGGTTTCCACATGTTCATATTTTCACAGGAAATAGTTGGAGCGGGAGAAGTGATGGCATTAAGAAATTAGGACACTGGGAAAAATGTATTGCAAAACGTAATTTTGCTATTTAATAAATAGTGTTTAAAAAATAAATGTGTGTAAACATTTTGAAGATCCCTCATATTATTCTTATGTACTATTTTAATGGACTATTTTGAAGGGAAAGAGGTATACAAATATAATACAAAATATAACTCAGACGTAGTAAAGGATGGTACAAGGGCCAAGTAACATAGTAGATGACTGAAGAAAGACAAGTTGACCCAGCTAATCTATCCAGTTGTACCATGCTTAGGGTTACTAGATGTCCGGATTTCCCCGGACAGCTTTTCAAAACCCGGCACTTTGTCCGGATTTTGAAAAGCCTCCTCTTAATTGCGTCGTGCAGGAGGCAATCCATGCATGCAGCAGGGGGCCGGACTGGGGCAGAGATAGGCAGGCCTGGGGGCGGGTCTAAGGTATCTGGATTTTAAAGTTGTAAAATCTGGCAACCCTAACCATGCTGCAAGAACAGACCGGCTGCGAGCCGCAGGAGCCTGTGCATTTGTGGGATATTAATCCTTAGCCAAGTCAGTTTTTGTATTTTTCCCTATTGGTTCTTTATCTTGGGTAATAACCACTAAGATCCACTGTAATGCAACAACCAACTCCCCTTGTCTATTAAGCATTATAATTTAAGTATCACCAAAACTATTGAGGCTGTTGCCCAAGTATCCAGCCTCCTAGGATCTCCAAGGTCTTGCTAGAGAAGTAGCTCATCACCACCACTTAACTAGCTGACTGGCAACTTTGCTTTCCCATGACCTGCAGCAATGCTGGTTGTGCTCCTTCTAAATTCTCCTTCTCTCTTCCTCTGCCTTTACCCTGAAAAGGGAGTAAAGGGTGATTGTCATCAATTTTGCAACCTACAACACTGCTGCTACCATTGTCATAGAGTGTCCCACAGGAATGTCAACTGATTCTGGCTCCCTTTTTACCTCTTTGAAACTAGGGGCTCCTTTTACTAAGCTGCGATAGCGGTTTTAGCGTGCAGAATTGCCACGTGCGCTAAACGCTAATGCCAGCATTGAGCTGGCGTTAATTCTAGCCGCGTAGCACGGGTTTAGCGTGCGCTAAAATTCTGCATGCGCTAAAAATGCTATTGCAGCTTAGTAAAAGGAGCCCTAGGTATTTTTAAAATTTGTTCCATGTTTTATTGAATTCCATTGGCATTTTTTCTCTATTCCCTTCACTAGGAATCCATTGCATACAGAAATATTTTCTGATGTATCTCAAAGATCATAAGTTGTGCATTCTCTGTTAGATACTCCTAGCACTTATTTGCAAGGTAGTATATGAATATTAAAATCTGAGTGGCTGGCTATGATTTCAGCACTGCTCCATGAATATATTTCTTTTGGGAAAGCAGGATATAGATTAGTATAGATAGCTTTTGGGGGGAGAGGTTTCCAAGTATGTATAAGTTCTTTCAGAAAAAAAGAGTGATGAAATGAGTTTATTTTTCAAAAATGATGAGGGTATTATTTTTAGTTAATCTTTTAGAAAACAAAGTTATGAGTAGGGAGAATGAGAGGGCACTCACTAAAATTGAAAGGGGATAGATTCCGTACAAACGTAAGGAAGTTCTTCTTCACCCAGAGAGTGGTAGAAAACTGGAACGTTCTTCCGGAGTCATAGTTGAAAACACCCTCCAGGGATTCAAGACAAAGTTAGACAAGTTCCTGCTGAACCAGAATGTGCGCAGGTATGGCTAGTCTCAGTTAGGGCACTGGTCTTTGGCCAGAGGGCCGCCATGTGAGCAGACTACTGGGCACGATGGACCACTGGTCTGACCCAGCAGCGGCAATTCTTATGTTCTTACTTGTGGATTTGGTTAATTACAATTTTATTTGAATTAGCACTGTGAAATAGAGACATCCTGAAGATGCAGAGATCTTATATTGTGTTTGGTTTTTTTTTTTAAATACTTTATTGTTTGCTGTAGCTTTAGAGGAATCCTGGGTCAAATTAATTGAAAGTGAATCATTAAAGATAAGTGGTTCATTTTAAAAAGTATTGAAATGCATAGTTCAAAAATATAGAAATGCACATTTAGAAATGTTAGTCTTATAAAGAAATAAGAATTTCTAAAAAAAAAAAACAAAAACCAAACTAAAGGGCAAGTGACGATTTTACACGTAATTCTTCCCGCTATGAGAAATTATTAGTGCGGTGGAGTGGTGGTACTGAGGCCCGAAGGGTATATTTTCAAAAATATGAAGTGAAATAATGTAGATTTGGAGGAATTAAGACATAAACCATATTGTCTGACATTTGTTTACTCTGAATGGTTATGTATCCTCCAAGCCCTATTTGACACAATTGCATTTCTATACTGCTGTATCACAATGAAATTTCAAAGTAAGTCCTAGAATAATGATCCAGGTAGTTCATTTCACTTATTTGTAGGTTATGTTAAAAGATATATTCTTGTAGGTATAGAATGTTTTAAAGCCTGGAGAAATCTACTGGATATTTTCATTCATTTTAGGCTTGGGTTGACATTGTGTTTCAGCAAAGTAGAGTACAACAGCAAGCAATACTGCACAGGATACACCTTTCCTTATAAAATAATATTAATGCATTCTATTTTTTCCTATTAGGGTCGTGATGACCTTAGACAGGATGCAGTAATGCAGCAGGTTTTCCAGATGTGTAATTTGCTACTGCACCGAAACACTGAAACTAGAAAGAGAAAACTGATGATCCGGACATACAAAGTAATGCCTTTATAAACCTCTATTAATTTCAGCTCCCATCTTTGAGGACTGCGAGTATTCATGAGATATATTTAGTTGGCTCCAAATCTCATTTCTGTTTCAGTTGGAAAGCCAAAGGGAGTAGGAGGGAAATACTGTATTTTTAAAAAGTGTTGTATTCATTGCTGCAGCCGGGTATACTTTCCATTTTTATACATTGTAAAGCTTACTAATTTTATTTTTCAGTTTACCAAATGACTGTCAGCATATTATAGTAATAGCTTTTTGAGCTGAATTTTAATTCTAGGAGGCATTATACCTTTTAAGTGACCAAGTGAACTTTTGGATTCTAGTGTCTGCTGTTTTTGCCACCTTTGTAAGTTTTTGCTCTTATTGAAAAACAATAATGGTAAATTTTTTATTTTTCTGAGAGCAACAGGGCCTGCAGTTTTCACATATGGATCAGCTTGTTTGACAGAGCCCAGGCCAGAGAAATTTAAACGAAACTCTAAGGGCCTGATTTTATATAGGACGCCTACATTAGGCGCCGCTAGGTGCCCTAATTAAGGATGTGCCTAGTGATGCCTAACTCTGGAATGTACGCACAACTTTTTTTTTTTTTTTAATTGGTGTGATAATTGACTACGCCAGTTTTCAGCCAACTCCAAGAACAATTAAGAGTTTGGTGCCAAACTCATAGGATGCCTAGTGACGCCTATCTGAAAAGTAGCCATATATAGGGGTGGCGAATAGGTGTAGTTGACTTAGGCATCTGAGTTAGGCACTGGTAAATTAGGCCAAGTAAAGCCTGGTCTAATATACTGACACATAAGCATGTCTAGGTGTCGCTAGACAGGATTCTATAAAGGACGCCTGGAAGTTCATTGACAACTACTCCAAGCAGCGCCATGTATAGAATCCAGCCCAAAGAGCTTTGTAGAAAAGTGTACTGTGCAGTACACTGGGTATCTAGTGTCAGTAAAATATAAGTCCATCATATGTCACAGTTCAAAAGCTGCAAACAGTAAAAACTCCAAAATACCAGGAGGAGAAAATAATTCACATGACCGTCATTAGGTCAACACCCTTCCCATAGCACAAGAACTGAAGGCAGCCATTCAGTGAGCTGCGCGGGGCCAGGCTGGAGTGCTAAAAACTCGCTCCTGCCTTGTGCGCCACTGGCCGCAAGATCTGAGGCAGCTGTCCAGTGAAGGAGGGGCTTAGTGTGGGGCAGGAGTGCAGAAAGCTCGCTCCTTCCAATACATCGCTGGACCACCAGAATTTAAAAAGGTACCGGGGAGGGGTGTGTGTAAAAAATTGTTATTCAGCTGGGACAAATCCTTCCTGTCCCGGCCTACCACTAGACCACCAGAGGGGGGACAGGGTACAGGGCAGGGAGATGGGTCAAGGTGCAGAGCCTGGCAGGGAGTGAGGGGGGCTGGGTGCAGAGCCTGGTAGGGAAGGGGGCTAGGTTCAGAGACTGGCAGGGAGAAGGGTTGAGTGCAGATCCTAGAAAACTAGAAGAGTGCTTGAACCTTAAAGTCTCTCCTCATTTGTTAATGACAGTGATGATGGTTCTTAATACCATTGTTGACTTTTCATGGTTGAAATATTATTCTGCTAAATTTTATTAAATATATTAGTACACCATTTGGTTCAGAATATTTTTTTTTTGTTTGTTTTCCTCCTCTAAACCTAGGTGCGTCTTATGGTCAGGTGCGTCTTTAGTGTGAAAAATACGGTCACCGGTTAATACTGCAGAAAATGTCTAGTTGGCACCCAACTCAAAACCAGCTATATTTGGGAGGCATTCCAGGGGCTAAATATCAACCTCCTAAATTTATATGGAACTGAAATGGCCAGGAATTCCTGAGCATGCGTGGCCTACCACTCTGGAAAAAGCTTTGTTTATAGTTCTCCTGCTCAACTTCATAAAGTGATGTCACTTGTGTGTGAAAACCAATATCCTACTGTTCTCAGAAAACACCATTAAGGAAAACCACCTAGATTTCTCTCTGATGTCATATTGCTGCTATCTGTTTTTACATAATGAACTATTAATCTAATCTAATCTTCATTTTATATACCGAATCTATTCCCTAAGGAGCTCGATTCAGTTTACAATTCGTTAAAAAGTGAATCATAACAAGTAAAAACTGTGGGATAAAAACAGAAATTGGTTAGATTTGATGGTTGGAAAAAGTTAGAATCATAACAAGTAAAAACTGTGGGATAAAAACAGAAATTGGTTAGATTTGATGGTTGGAAAAAGTTAGAAAAGTGCCATAATAAAGACATGCATTTTTGCTTTCTTCAGGTTATTCCCCTCTCTCAAAGGAGTGGTGTCCTTGAATGGTGTAGTGGGACACTTCCTATTGGCGAGTATTTGGTGAATTTAGAAGATGGGGCTCACAAGAGATACAGGCCAAATGACTACAGTAACATGCAGTGTCAAAAAAAAATGGTGGTAAGTGGTAATGAAATGCCTAAACAGGAGAAAAATTATGTTTTGATAACATTATTGGAGTCCTTAAAATACTGCTACTATATGTTCTGTTTATGCTACTTTGATTTTTACCCCTTTGTTTTGCATCATATCTACCAGCTTCTTCGCAATTCTGTGATGATAAATAGGAATAATGATCCACACAAATAGGTTACATGATGGCTTGTATTGCTTATCAAGTTTGAGTATTGTTGTAGAACTTTCTAGAACAGTCTTAAGCATTTATAGGAGGCCTTCTCTTCTCCAAATCACCAGACCCCCTCATGTTAAATTTTCTTATCATCCAGGAGACACCTTTTCACAATATTGCTGCCACCATATTGAACTCATAGCAGTCTTTATATCAGTGTCCAATTAACTTTTCGGCACCAGGGCAGCCAGAAGTGGGCGGAAGTTGACACAGTGACATCACCTGCATGCAATGTCTGCACATGCACAGAGGCCATCCGGCCACAATCCTGAACTTGTCCCTTCACCGGTGGGGGAGAGGAAGAGAGTCGTCGGTGCCAGCTGAAAGCCTACAGGATGTGCTTTTTGCGATTTAGCCTCCAAGGCTACTCTAAGCAGATTATCCTTAAGGGGCAGATGCTTTTTGGCAAAAGCTTGGACAACCTTATGGCCAGCATGGCGGATCACTGTCTCAAATCTCTTCCGGTTCCAGTTAGCAGAACTCGGCGTTCCACTAGGGGGCGGCAGGGGTAATTTTCATTCCTCTCGGAGATCCTACCAATCCTCCTCCAGTGCCTGTTCCCAGAGACCCTTCCAAGGGTCCAGACAGATTTGGCAACTACAGACGCTTTGGCCACCTTCAGAGTTACGCAGCAGCACAGCCGCCAAAAAGCCACAATGATGCCAGGTCAACTGCCACACCTCCTCACATCGGCAGGAGACTGTTGGTTTTCTGGAGGGAATGGGAACAGATCTCATCAGACTGCTGGATCTTGGACATTATTTGATAGGGTCACAAGATCAAGTTTTCTCACCCTCCTCCAGATCTGTTCTTAGACTCCCCCGCCGGATGACCAGAAAAGGAGACTAGGGGCTGAGTAATGGTACATTCATGTCATAGAACCAGTTCCCGAAGAAGAATTGGGTTCCAGGAGACACTCCTTATACTTCATAGTACCCAAGAAAGACACAGGAATTGAAGCTTATTTTGGATCTGAAGTCCATAAAAGCGGCACTGAGATTTCCACCCTTCCGCATGGAGACGGTCTGATCAGTCATCACGGTGGTGGCTCCGGGAAAATTCCTAATTTCATTGGATTTAACGGAGGCATATCTTCACATTCCCATTTTTCCAGATCACAGAAAATATCTTAAGATTCCATGTTCTCCAGAGACACTTCCAATTTGTAGTGCTGCATTTCGGATTGGCCACGGCCTCACACGAGGCCAGCTGCTCACTGCCAGTGAAGATTTGAAGAGGTCCGTGTGGGATACATTGAAGAGACCCCTCTCATTGCTGGGAGGGGAGAAGAGGAGATGTCCTAGCACTAGTGCTGCCCGATTCAGGAAAAAAAAAGTTTGATTTGATTCAGCCTATTTAATTGATTTTTTGATTCAATTAGATTTTCCTGCCCAATTGGGTAGTTTTTTTTTCAAACATCCTGGTGGGTTTATTTTATAGCCTCTTAACCCCTTTTATAGCCTACCGTATTTTCACGCATATAACGCGCGCGTTATACGCGTTTTTACCTACCGCGCATACCCCTCGCGCGTTATATGCGTGAGCGCGGTATACAAAAGTTTTAAAACATAGTTCCCACCCCGCCCGACGCCCGATTCACCCCCCCCCAGCAGGACCGCTCGCACCCCCACCCCGAACGACGGCTCGCACGCGCTCCCACCCGCACCCGCATCCACGATCGGAGCAAGAGGGAGCCCAAGCCCTCTTGCCCGGCCGACTCCCCGACGTCCGATACATCCCCCCCCCCCGGCAGGACCACTCGCACCCCCACCCCGAAGGACCGCCGACTTCCCGACAATATCGGGCCAGAAGGGAGCCCAAACCCTCCTGGCCACGGCGACCCCCTAACCCCACCCCGCACTACATTACGGGCAAGAGGGATCCCAGGCCCTCCTGCCCTCGACGCAAACCCCCCTCCCCCCCAACGACCGCCCCCCCCAAGAACCTCCGACCGCCATCCAGCCTACCCGCGATCCCCCTGGCGACCCCCTCGACCCTCCCACCCCCCTTCCCCGTACCTTTGGTAGTTGGCCGGACAGACGGGAGCCAAACCCGCCTGTCCGGCAGGCAGCCAACGAAGGAATGAGGCCGGATTGGCCCATCCATCCTAAAGCTCCGCCTACTGGTGGGGCCTAAGGCGCGTGGGCCAATCAGAATAGGCCCTGGAGCCTTAGGTCCCACCTGGGGGCGCGGCCTGAGGCACATGGGCCCAACCCGACCATGTGCCTCAGGCCGCGCCCCCAGGTGGGACCTAAGGCTCCAGGGCCTATTCTGATTGGCCCACGCGCCTTAGGCCCCACCAGTAGGCGGAGCTTTAGGATGGATGGGCCAATCCGGCCTCATTCCTTCGTTGGCTGCCTGCCGGACAGGCGGGTTTGGCTCCCGTCTGTCCGGCCAACTACCAAAGGTACGGGGAAGGGGGGTGTGGGGGTCGCCAGGGGGGGCGCGGGGCGGCTGGGGGGGCGGTCGGAGGTTCTTGGGGGGGGCGGTCGTTGGGGGGGAGGGGGGTTTGCGTCGAGGGCAGGAGGGCCTGGGATCCCTCCTGCCGTAATGTAGTGCGGGGTGGGGTTAGGGGGTCGCCGTGGCCAGGAGGGTTTGGGCTCCCTTCTGGCCCAACTACCAAAGGTACGGGGAAGGGGGGTGGGGGGGTCGCCAGGGGGGTCGCGGGTCGGCTGGTGGGGCGGTCGGAGGTTCTTGGGGGGGGCGGTCGTTGGGGGGAGGGGGGTTTGCGTCGAGGGCAGGAGGGCCTGGGATCCCTCCTGCCCGTAATGTAGTGCGGGGTGGGGTTAGGGGGTCGCCGTGGCCAGGAGGATTTGGGCTCCCTCCTGGCCCGATATTGTTGGGGAGTCGGCGGTCCTTCGGGGGGAGGGATGTATCGGACGTCGGGGGGGGGGCATCAGGCTTTCAGGATGGGGACAGACCTTCAAGGGGGGACAGTGCACGGAAGTCAAGGGGGGTGAACGGAGAGTCGGGACAGCGCACGGAAAGTCAGGGCGGGCGAAAGGAGCGTCGGGCAGCATGCGCGGTATACCCGTGAGCGCGGTATACCAAAGTTTTTGTGCATATCATCGTGATTTCTGCGCGCTATACCCGTGTGCGCGTTTTATACGGGTGCGCGTTATTTGCGTGAAAATACGGTATTTGCCCTCTCCTACCCACACTGGCGCTGTGGTGTAGACAAAATAAACAAACAAAAATACTTTTCCTCTCTCTGTTAAATCCTAGCTCACGCTTGCAGTCTAACACCAGCTCTAGCAGGATACACATTTCAAATCTGACATATTGTAATCACAAAACAGAAAATAAAATTATTTTTCCTACCTTTTGTTGTCTGGTCATTTTTCAAATCATGTTGGTCCTACCTTTTGTTGTCTGGTAATTTTTCAAATCATGTTGGTCCCAGGCTATGGTTGTCATCTGATCAGGCTCTCCTTCTTTCTTCTTTCTCTGTGCTAACTATCCATCTTCCATCTCTGTCCTCCCTTTCCTCCCCCAGAGCTCTGGCATCTTTCCTTTTTTTTCAGCTCCATCCCCCTACAGCTGGCAACGATGGACCCCCACTATCCACATATCCATCATCTCTCCTTTTCTCAACTACCCTTTCATCCAGCATCTCTCTTCTGTGTTCCTGTCCCTATTCTCCTCTCCAGTAGTGTCTCCCTTATGTCCCTCCTATGCTCCCTCCATGCCCAGCATCTTATCTCTGTTTCATGTCTCTCCCTATATCCAGCTTCTTCTTTCTCTCTTCTTTACCTCCTGCATCCCCTCCCCCAGGTACAGGCTCTCTCCTGCCATCCTGCACTCTGCCCACCTACTTTGGAGCAGTATCTGTCCCTCTTGTACCCTTCCACTTGTGGTCTTGCATTTCTCTCTTCCTCTCTCCATTAGTCCAGCACTAGAGAATGACATGGGGAAAAAATCTGTCCCCGTCACTGCACTGTTCCCGGCCCACCATCCTCTGCACCGCCCCGTCACCGTCACCGCCATCCCTTTCACCGCCCCGTCACTGCCACTGCCATCCCATTCACCGCCCCGTCACCATCCCCGCAGCATCCATATAAGCCTCAGTACTGCGAAACACCATGAAGACAGAAGAGAGTCCTGCCACTACTACTACTGCACTGAGAATCTGTTTCAGTGCCTCTGCCCTGTAGTAAAAACAGAACATAAAATAAATCAATTAACTTGTCCTCCCTTTCAATGACGTGTCCCCCATGTTCACCTAAAGCTCGGATCAGGTCAATTGTGCACACTAAAAATGCAGGAGGATCTGGAACGTGAGCGCAGGCAGGCAATGATACAAAAACAGCAGACACCCGACCGACTGCATCAGCGATCCTGCAGGCTGCTGTATTAGCTTAAGGTAAGAACAGGGAAGCTGGGGGAACATGCAGGCCTTTCCGACTGACCCACCCCTCTCAAGCAGGAGCAGCAGCGGGCGACCAGCAAGAGGCAGTGCTGCCGCTCTTGCTTTAGGAAGGCATGGGGGGAAGGGTCGGTGATCGAATCAGGAGGCCGCTTTTTTTTTTAATTGATTCGAATCGGGCAGCACTAGCTAGCACCCCTGCTAAGATGGCACCCAGGATGCTCCTCCTATCCCTTACTACACCATTGCATATCCCTCTGCTCTTTTATAAGATTTAATTATCTTACACGCAATTACATTTGTATTTTTAGATGAAAATCAGAAAATGAATTTTTACCATAAAGGTGTAAAGATAGTTCCCTGTACTCCAGTCATAAAGAACTTATGGAGTCTGCCACTTGCATGAACTCATAACTTTTTATTTTCCTTTTTAAAGGACGTGCAAAAAGAACGTCTTGAAGATAAGTGTCAAGTTTTTTTGGATGTTTGTCAACATTTTCAACCAGTGTTTCGTTACTTCTGCATGGAAAAATTCTTGGATCCAGCTGTTTGGTTTGAGAAGCGTCTGGCTTACACACGCAGTGTGGCTACATCATCTATTGGTAATGTACTTAATTCCCTAATTCCTTATTTATCCTGATTAGATTGTAAGCTCCGACAAGCAGGAATTGTCTCATCTATGTTTAGTGTACAACGCTGAATACCTCTAGTAGCACTATAGAAATGGTTAGTAGTAGTGGTAAATTTGTGTTAGGGGCATGTGTATGTGTGTTTGAATCAACCAGATAAGTTATCAGCAAGGGAAAATTAGATCTGACCTGCTAATTTTCTTCCCTTGAGTCCCTTCAGATCAGTTCAGGTGGGGGAGAGAATGCTCTCATACTAGCAATGGAGACAGAAAACAACTAACTTAATAACCCCTTAAAGAACAAGGGTTTTCAATTCAGCAAGTTAGGTTTTCAGAGTATCCCACAATGAATATGCATGAGATAAATTTGCATACACTACCCTTCATTGTATGCAAATCTATATCATGCATGAGCATTTACAAACCTCTGTAAAAATAATGTGTGTAATTAGTAGTATCACTCCTAGTTAAAAAAAATAAAATAAAATCCCTTTAAGTAGATTGGATGATGAAATCAAAAATAAAATACTGAAAATGTAATTTGATTGCAGAGTTCTTTTGGTATTACTTTATTTTCAGTAAAGAAATTGAGTTAAATTAACTGTATATTTATATTTTTGCTTTCTTAAAATTTCTGCACTCTGTATTTCCTCTGATCATCTGCATATTGTAACTCGCTGAACGTTCAGCTTCCTTGATTGTAAACCGCCTAGAAGTCGCAAGATTGTGGCGGTATAGAAGAATAAAGTTATTATTATTATTATTATTATTAATCATTTTGGATTTTTAAAAAAATGACATTAAACTCTGTGAGAGGAAAACTTGTGTTAAAACCAGAACGCTCTAATAAGAGTAATCGAATATATACCAGATTTCCTTGTCCCTTCTTGCAATGTTTTAAATTCAGCTGTTGCCCCTCAATATGGCATTAAAGATATTTGTTTACTGCCTTTGTTTTGAAACGTGTTTCCTTTTTTAAGTGGGCTACATTGTTGGACTTGGAGACCGACATGTTCAGAATATCCTGATTGACGAGGAAACTGCAGAGCTTGTACACATAGATTTAGGTAAACCCTGGAGGATTTCAGTTTACTGTATTTACCCAGGCTTTCCTTTCTTTATAACTTTTCTTCATCCCTTTTGCTTTAGGAGTTGCCTTTGAGCAAGGTAAAATTCTTCCTACTCCAGAGACGGTTCCTTTTAGATTAACCAGGGACATAGTGGATGGAATGGGCATTACTGGTGTGGAGGGTGTCTTCAGAAGGTAAGAGCTAGCACTTAGTTGTGGATTTATGTGTCAGAGAGAAATAGTATCTGCATTTATTTGTTGGGATTCATTAACCGCCTTTATGAAGAGATTCACCCAGGGTGATGTACGGAAGGTACGGTTTAACATAAATCTTAAATTTTGTTAAAAACAGAACAATAGTAAAATGATCAAATGTAAACATGAATACAATCATTGAGGTAAGATTGGAAAACAGTAATTTGATTAAATGAAACAATATAAGAAATATAAACATTTAACCATACTATAGAACAATCATATAACAAGCATGTCGCTTCTATCTCTACACCCCATTTAGGATCTTCAGAAAATGCTTTGTAAAATTAATCCATTAAAATAGAAGTTAGGAAGGGCAATTTGACTCACCTCCTGTTTGGTGGAAGAGTCATAGAAAGTGCTGTGGGGCAGGGTGCAAGCAGCCTCCAAGGATCACTGCTGTGCTGCAGAAGCTATTTTTAGCATGTACTACTACACATGAAGTGCAGTGGGGATTCCCAGGCTGGTGGGGGGGAGGGAGGAGGAAAGAAGCAGTTTTCCAGTAGAGGTGGAAGGGAAGGAGAGGGGGGGCGCTAGCCTAGGTAGGGTCACATAGATAAGAAGCTGCCAGTTTTTCTGGTGATTTTTCCCCCCCAAAAAAAATTTCTCAACTTATAGTTGAGTATATATGGTATACTCTTTTGTAGAAATAACAATGTGTCTTTAAGATACAGTACATCTTTAAAAATTCTATAAGTAGTAAGTTAAAGGAAAATTCAATGCTCTGAGGTTTTTAGCGCAAGCTCTGTTTTCCATCACTTCTAATTTCATATGCACAGAAACAAAACTTCCATATACCTCCTTCCTTTGCTCACAGTTTTATGTAGATATGTATTGTGCTGGCACCAACGAACGAGTTGTTCATTCTTGATGGGAGAAAATAAGCATTTAGGCAATTAGCAGCTGAGGACTTGAATAAGCTGCCAGAAGGATTGAAACAAAGGGTATCACTTATGGGCTTTCAGGGTCATTGAAGCTTTTTTTTTTTTTTTACTCAGAAAAAATGTTATGATTTTATTGTTTTATATAATGGTCATTGTTTTATATGTTGTGGGATTATAAACCATCTCAAATGCTGTTGCCTAACTAATGTTTTTTTAACTTATAATATCTCTTTCTGAAATCTTTTTCTGGATATTAGGTGCTGTGAGAAAACTATAGAGGTTATGAGGAATTCACAAGAAGCCTTGCTTACCATTGCTGAGGTAAATTGTTTCATACTAACTAAATGAGATCTAAACCAAGTATTATGGTTATTTTATCCATCATCATTCAGGTTAAACATTCAAGAATGTCAACTGCTGGAACTGTTCTCCCTACTTCTAGGAGATCCCACAATAGGGATACCCCAGTCATATCTGACATAGTACTTCACCTTTTACAACTGTATTTTGAATGTCTTCTATTAAATCTCTGTCCACTTCCTCCATCTGTGAAGGAGGACTGTATATCACACCAATGTTAATCTAGTTTCCATTCCCTGTTTCCAGTGTGATTCACAGTGCTTCTTCCTAACCCTGCAATTGTGTAGCTTTAATACCATCTTTAATATCTAATGTCATACCCCATCCTTTTCTTCCTACCCTGTCTTTCCTGAACAGATTATAGTCCAGTATAACTATATCCAGGTCATGGCTCTCCGGGAACCACATCTCTGTGATCGCCACTAAATCCAACTCAGCCTCTTCCATCACAGCCTCTAGATCCAGAACCTTGTTTCCAGTATTTTGAGCATTAGTATTTCCAGTGCAATAGGTGTCATTTTAGACAAGCGGGTTATCTCCCCATAACTGCGAGCAATATGCAGAAGGAATCTACTCTGGATTTTTTTATTTGAGCCTCCTACTTCACCAGGAGCTCTACTGTCACCTGTAGTTTTTCCCTTCTGCATGCAAGCCGGAAGGAGTGCTTCTGTTTTGCTCTCTCTTTTTTCTTATTTTATTCAGTGTTTTCAGTGTCTCACAGCTTTCATCTTGGTATCAGCTCTGCCTGCATAGAGAAGAAGCAGACTGAGGTCTGCAGCTGACAGGCTGATCCCTGGTAGTACTTGTTAGCCAGCCTGCACAAATATTTTTGGAGCTCGGGGCCGTCCTCATTTGCCATCCCTCACCCACTACTTAGCAGTTGTTCCAGTGCAGGCTGTTAGGCATCTCTAAGAGGCTAAGTGGTGTCTCACAGGGTGCCGGCTATATTTTTTGCCTCCCCACTTCTGTTAGCACATCTGATGGTCTGTGGGGTGGGGGTGGGGCTGCAATCAGATGTCATGTCTTGACTGGTATCCTGAAGATCAGTATTGAAGAAGCATTTCTAGCATGAGGCAGCGATTCTTCTCATTTCTAGCTACTGTAAAGAGCTGAGGCAGGCTGCAACACATTACCAGCAGAGGCTATGTTTCAGCCTATGAAGTTAATTAGGGGTAGGTTTTTGAGAGTCCCTGCATGTTCCTCTACCTTGTCTCTCCTAAAAATCCTAAATTCACAGATTTTTTTTGCTTCAGTTAGGTTTTTTTAGCGTTTTTAGTTGCAAAACTCTTGATGGTGGCCATCTTGGATTTTTAGTGATCTTTTTTTTTTTTTCCAAAAGTTCCCTGCACTTCCAAAACTTCGATTTCTACCTCAAAACTGGTTGTGGTGGAGTCGTTGGGCTTTTTTACCCCAGATTCATACCAGGATTGCACAAATTCTGCGCCTCAGGAGCATCCATGCACCACATGCCGCTCATTGCATACTAGAGAGGTGAGAGTGGCCAGCTTAACCTCGCCTCTGTATACTCGGATGTCTAAAAAGGTGGCTAGCCCGCTGGGGCGGCCTTTTCTGTTTGGGGGCCTTGAAATAGTGACCATTCTATGCATAAGGATGCGGATGCCCCACATCCCAAGAAATGCAAATTAGAGTCATCACAGGGTGACTCAGCACTCCTGATACAGATGCCTTCTTAGACTTCTTGAAATTTTTGTGGAAAGACTTTCATGAGAGCCATGCTCCTCCTATGTAGTCCTGCTGCTCATTGGACTTGCCTCGTCGAGGCATAGCCTCCAAAGGCACGTCGCCTTAATCACTCTGCCCCAACAATTCTAGTTTAAAGCCCTCTTCAGTAGGTTAGCCAGTCTGCTGCTGAAGACACTTCTTCCCTTCTTTGATAGATGTACACCATCCCTGCTCAGCAGCCCTTGGAAAACCATCCCATGGTTTAGGAATCCAAAACACCATCTGCGTAGCCATGCATGCATCTCCAGAATGCAAGCTTCTCTGCCTTGGTCTTTACCTTCAATGGGGAGGATTGATGAGAACACCACCTGTACACCTGACTGCTTCACCTTCTCTCCCAGAGCCACAAAGTCACTTTTAATATGTTTTCAGGGGTACCTTGCAGTATTATTAGTGCCAACATGGATGGGCAGCATCAGAATAATAGTTACTAGGCTTGATGAGGCTCAGAAAGCTCTCTGTAATATCTTGAATTTTGGCACCAGGCAAACATCATATCTCCCGGGACATCATGTCTGGTCTATAGATGGACGCCTCTGTACCCCTTAGAAGGGAATCGCCAATCACCACTACCTCTCATCTCCTAGTGGTCATGGATCCAGCAACTTTGGGGATTTCAAGCTTTGGTCCTTCCTCTCCTTGAGATGCTCTCATCTCCTCCACTTCCAGGGCTGCATAGATTGTTCCATTTCAAAATAAATAAATGAATAGATAATGTAATCCTGGTCTCACTCACAGTCTTTGGGCACCAGCTAGCTCTTTGGGTCAGGTACCTGTGGCATGGACATTAAAAAAATGTCTGATTTTGAGCTAGGCATAGGTCAGGGCCAGGCTAAATCCCAGTAAGCTGAAGGTACTCTTTCCTGGACACATTTTATTTTACTTTCCAGAAATAAACAGCCAGCAGTCTCTGTGATCAACTTCAATTTGCTTTACTGCACAGGAACTCAACAAACACAGTTCATAAACTAGTAACTTGACTCATTTATATCCCCAAACTTTTCTCTCTAAAAGTCCCAGTCCAAAGAGGAAAAAAATAAGGTCACACTCCAGTACAGTTTCAGTATAATCTATTGGGTGTCAAGAAACAACATGTGTTATTTGCCATCCCATTGCCTTACCTTCCAGAGTCTAGTCCTCACAGTGTTCTTTCTGTCCCATCCCCGGGACAAGAGATTTTCACTTGCACAATGAAAGTCCTGCCAGAAGTGAGGTGCACTCCTTTGTTCCTAGGCTGGGAACACTGCGCAGGTGCCTGCTTCCATGTAACAGGGGTTTCAGACACCCATTTTGGAATATTTGACACCAGAGCTCTTTCTAAACTTGAGACAGTGAACAAATACATCAGAGAATAGATCTTAGATGGATTGCATGCAAACAGGACATTTTAGAGAAGAGACCCTGAAGCTCAGGAGGACAGGATGTCCAGAGGAATGTGTCCTTTCAACATAGAGCACCTCTCAAGAAAGCAAACAAGAGCCTTTGTCTGTTAGATTCTTTTAAGCCATTTCTACAGATTTATCAGTTGTATGTACAAAATGTCCAGCTTTTGGGAAGTAGTCATTCTAATCGTCTTGTATTATCTCTAAATTACTGGAGAGCTCTGATCCAGAATGTTTAATTCATTTGTTGAAAAGGAAAACTAGCCCTAAAACATTGCATTCAAATTACACCCCTATTCTACTTTTTCCTTCCGTGAAAAAAATATATTTAAAAAAATTACTTGAAGGCTTTGTTAGTTTTCAGGCAGTGACTTGCTTTAAAAACTTTTTTTGTTTAATAAACATTTTAATTGAGTTTAATTTACTTTTTATGGATTATTCTTATTTGTATTTTTATATGTAATCTTATTTTTGTAATCCACTTTGGACCCTAGGTTGGTTGGTTCAGTATAAGCCATAGTTACTGGTACCAAATCAGAATATGTCCTGTATTGTCCACTCAATGCATGGCAATGTCGGATGATAAAAGATGAATTCTTGTGCAGAGAACCCATTTACCGATTTAGGCCTTCTTAGCTGAAACATGGTTTTATCTTTAAGATCACTGGTATCTCTTATGATATAAGCCTCTCATAAATAAAGAACAGTGTGTTTCTTTCACACCATTATTACAAGTAGTTTCTCTGAAGTTTAATAGGTCTAGGAATTTTGCTTTGGAGACTCCATGTTTTTTTGGTTCATGTAGCATGCCGCTGCATAAAAGATGACCTAGCTCAGAGCTCACCAATCTTTCTGTGCATCTTATGAAGCATGTTAAATTCTGACCTAGGCCTTAATTCCTAGATTCCAATCCTTTGTAATCCACAGAATAAGCTGATGTGAGAGCTAAAGACTTGGCAACTTAAAACAAACTCTTGTGTCCTTTGAGAAAAGCTATTAAAAAATGTTAGTATTATTTTTATGGAAATCCTGTTCATTCACAATAGGTTTTGCTGTATGATCCTCTTTTTGACTGGACAATGAGCCCTCTAAAAGCCATGTATCTGCAACAAGATGAGGCTGACCTTAATGCTACTCTGGCAGGCGACGATCAAGAGTGTAACGGAAAAGACAGGTGGAATTTTTATTTTTTTAATAATAACACAAGCTAGTGTTTTGCCTGTCTTAATTTGTCTACTATTTTATTGTAATATTTTTTTTTTCTTTTTCTTTTCAGCAGTGACAAAAGCTTTAACAAAGTGGCAGAACGTGTTCTTTTGCGACTTCAAGAAAAGCTAAAAGGCGTAGAGGAGAGCACAGTGCTCAGTGTTGGAGGTCAGGTGAACCTTCTCATCCAGCAAGCCATGGATCCGAAAAATCTGAGCAGACTCTTCCCAGGGTGGAAGCCTTGGATATAAACGTTCCCATCAATATACTGCAAGCTTCTAGTCACTCTTGTGTTCATTACTGAAGACATAAGTTATTAGACCTAGAGACGGTTGAAAGATTTAGGGCTCCTTTTACAAAGCTGCGCTAACGGTTTTAGTGCGCGCTAAACGCTAACGACAGCATTGAGCTGGCGTTAGTTATAACCGCGTAGCGTGGGTTTAGCACGCATTAAAATTCGTACTCTCTGAGAACCATTCTGCTAATTCATAGTACGATTAAACGAGCAGTTATTTTAGCATTTGCTAGTCTTGGGATAGTTTTCCTTTGCACTCACTAAGCTTCAGTCTGAAGAGTAGCCTTAATGGTGCACCTCAGGGTTATTATTTTTTTCAAAGTAAACTTATTTTTGATATCTGTCTGTAAAGCAATGGCACTAAGATTTTTTTAGGTGATTATTTAAGTCGTTAATATCTCTCTGTTCTGAAGGTTAGTTAATTCCTGAGGATACTTTTAGGTTTTGGAATCTCCTGCTGCTCATGCCATTCCCACCATTATGAATTGGAATAAATTAGGATGTTGTATGCTAATCTGCATGAGAACTGGTATGCATGCCCCACATTGACACGTGTCAAGAATAGTGGTGTTTAACACAGCAAAGTAAAGCCTAGCAAGAAATATATGGGTTGTTTTTTTTAACTATCAGTAGTTTCTAATTGTGATACACCAAAAATGGCATTTTTGTATTTTTCTCAAATATATTTTTAATTGCAAAGTAAGAAAGGAGATTGTAAAATTCAAAGTTTGCTAGTAAAATATTTTCCTAAAATGTATATGAATAAAAGGATACTTTCTATTTAATATTGTAATTCAAGGGCCCCTTTTACAGAGCTGCGGTAGTGATTCCCGTGCAGCAAAATGTGGCCCGGCCTATTCAATTCCTATGGGCTGTGTCACATTTACAGCACCAGTACTTGGTTAGCCGGCTTTGTTAAAGTTGCCCTTGGGTACTAGTATGTAGACAAGCATGCAATGCAGTTTAAAAGTGTTTGAAAACATAAAATGAAACAAACAGACAATGGGCTTCCTCAGTATGCCAAGTTGGTAAAAGGATTCTTTGTACCACTATGTTTTAGAGACCTATTTTAGATTTTAAATCCCGTGGATTGTACAAATAGGGTAAACTCTGTTCTGGTCATGCTCGTATATTTTCTAACACATCATTTAGTCCACGGCAAGGGAAGTGTCTCATCTCATTCTTTGAATATTATGTTTGGATTCCATGAAGGATGTCCACGTGGAAGAAAATTGTATTTTGCTATTTTTTTAAAATAAATTTACCTTGTGTCTGCTAACATCTTGCCCAAGTATTTAAAAAAATGTTTTTTAAAATATATATTCTTCCATCTCCTTTTTCTAAAGCTCTAGAATCCTAGGCATGCCCCCTGCCTTAGCCTGTACCATTGGTTGAAATATCCTGCATGTACCCCAATAAGTTCACCTTGCTTGTGTGAGATCCCAGTATTGACTAGAGAACGAAATTCGATTCATACACTGTGGGCTCCTTTTACAAAGGTGCGCTAGCGTTTTTAGCGCGCGCTACCCGAAAAACTACCGCCTGCTCAAGAGGAGGCGGTAGCGGCTAGCGCACGGGGCATTTTAGCATGCGCTATTCCACGCATTAAGGCTCTAACGCAACTTTATAAAAGGAGCCCTGTGTCTTTCAAACCTTCCTTTTGTCTTTTCATAGTAGGGGTGCTTAACTTTGGTCCTTAACCCAGTCTGGTTTTCAAGATTTCCACAATGAATATGCATGAGATCTATTTGCATACAACGGAGGCAGTGCATGGAAATAGATCTCATACATATTCATTGGAGAAATCCTGAAAACTCAACGGGTTTGCGAACCTCAAAAAACAACATTGAGCACCCCTGCTTTATAGGAAAGGAATACTGGGCTTCTGTTACATTAGATTGAAATCAGTTGTTTGCTTCCTGTATACTATTATTATTAATAATAAAAAATCATTTTCTTTGTTTTAAACTTCAGTAATAGCCAGAAAACTCAAAGGATCTTGATTCTTCATAGGCTTCACCTTTAATCTGTTGTCTAAAGACAGTGTGTCTTACTTACTATAGAACTTCTGTGCCTATTGCAAAATTGTTTAAACATAGGGCCCAGAATAAGTGATTCAGGAATACCTAGATTAGTTATGAAATGACTTTATTTGGTTGAAAGGACATCTCCCTTGCCAGTTTAATATGTTAGCCATCCAAAAATATATAACATAAAAATATTTATAACATAAATATATTTATAACATAAAATATTTATAACCTGCAGAGCTTTACGGTTCACAGCGGCTTGCAAAAGAGTCAAGTTGTACAAAAACAGCGAAACTATAAATCTGACATCATTAAGTACAGTACAACATCTATATATAATCACTAATGCCCCAGATATTTAGTAACTAAAATCATTTTTAACTTGTGCCTAAAATTTAAACGAAGGGCTCCTTTTACTAAGGTGCACTAGCGTTTTTAGCGCGCGCTGCCCCCGGCACTACCCGTAAAAACTAACGCCAGCTCAATGGTGGCGTTAGCATCTAACACGAGCGCTAAAACCACTAGCGCAGCTTAGTAAAAGGAGCCCTATGAAGATGCATTATTTACCAGAGGGAGAAACACAAGACTCCCCTAGAGCGATTTGATGAGAGAGCATACAACTCAAAAAATTTCTTGTGTGCTACATTTTACTGAGACAAAAGCAAAATAAGTGATCCTTCTCAATCTCTGGGTTGCTGAATTAAAAACAAAATGTTCCTCCAAATAACTAGGCGAAAGACCATTAAGAAATTTGTATCTCCTTTCATATCTTACTTTATTTTTATAACATTTGTTTTTAGACATGAAATTTATACAGTGAGGCCCAGATTCTATAATCAAGAATTTCACAAAAAAAAAATATATATAATAATTGCTGCTCATATGTTGAATATATAAGTGAGGTCCTGGATGCCCAATACAAACAACTGGGTAATAATCAAACAAAAAATAGTTCCTAAAAATTCGTAATTTGCAAAAAACGAAATGAAAACCGTTTTCCTTTGGATCAGGACACATACCAAACTGCAGTTCATATGCAGCATAGCGGTTCTCTGAAGCAGCCAGTTTGGCGAAACGCGTCAGAACCTTGCCGGACCAACGCTGTCTGAACATTTAAGTTAAGTTATTTTTGAACTCACGTATTTTGAAGTTACTACGAAGTCACTAAAAGTTGGATATTTCACTTTATGGACATAAAAACAATTATGAGCATTCTCGAAAAGCACTTTTAATTACCTTTTACCCCACAATGGTGCAATGATAGATTCTGTAAGAAGCTCTTTAGGGGTTTGCTCCCCACATCGAGTTTTTTCATTCCATCTTGGATTCTGAGCGCCACTCAAGCTTAAAAGGTATTCAAAGTACTTTCGTTTGTTCCTATTCTGGTGTTTTTTGTGAATATATAAGTGAACCACCCTTTCCTTGGAGAACAACAATAGTCTGAAAAATTCATGAAGTCAAGGATAGTTTTGAGATTGTGTTTTAATGTTCTGGAGTCTGATGGATCTTCAGTGATGAAAAGTTCTGAATCCATTCCATTTAACTGCATTGAATTCACAAGAACAAATGACTGTTGATGTTTTCTGAGGTGCTCAAATAATTACATTGTTAAGATGGTGGTGCCACAAGACTGGAACCTAAATAAAGGATAGAAAATAAGTAAAAATATAAAACATTTTAAAATAAATACCATGTTTTTTTCAAAATCATTCCCCCCTCCCCTTTTAACAAGATGCAAGCTAAATGCCAAGCTGCCCATTCTTACCCGATGGACGGTTCAGCATTTAGTTCATGTTGCTTGGCAGCACATCTTGGTAAAAGGAGAGGGGGGAATATTATGGGGCTCATGTTCAAAGAACTTAGACTTACAAAGTTCCATAGGTTACAATTAAACTTTTGTAAGTCTACATCTTTTGAAAATAGACTTCTATGTCATCATACCCCTTGTTAGTCTTTCTAACTCAATAGCTGGAAAAATAGCTGAGGCGGCAGCAGTGGTCCTGACCTACCAACCCCTCCTCCCTCCCTCTGTGCCCCAAAGCAGTAGCAGCGGCAGCAGTCCTGACCCACCAACCCCCCATTCCTTACCTAAAACAGCAGTAGCAGCGCTGTAAATAGGCTGTTCACAGCAAGCCCTGGCAGGTCCTTTCCTCTGCCACATCACTTCGGATGCGGTAGAGGAAAGGCCTTGTCAAGGCTGGGTGCGAACAGCCTGTTTACAGCGCTGACACTGCTGCTTTGGGTAAGGAATGGGGGGTTGGTGGGTCAGGACTGCTGCCGCTGCTACTGCTTTGGGGCACAGAGGGAGGGAGGAGGGGTTGGTAGGTCAGGACCACTGCTGCCGCCTCAGCTATTTTTCCAGCTATTGAGTTAGAAAGACTAACAAGGGGTATGATGACATAGAAGTCTATTTTCAAAAGATGTAGACTTACAAAGTTCCATAGGTTACAATTAAACTTTTGTAAGTCTAAGTTCTTTGAACATGAGCCCCATACAGGTAAGTAATGGAAATCCAGGAGGCCAGACCCACGCAAAGGAAGGGAGGGCGGGCAGACCTATGGGGGTGGTTTACCAGGTCTGTGTGTGTGTGTGGAGGGTCCATCAGGGTGAAGGGCTGGGGAGGGGTAGCCTGTCCAAAGATTCAGTGCCGTGGCCAGGTAGGAGGAGTTTGAATTGGTGCAGGCTCTGGTGTTGGGGTACAGTTGGGTGAAGAGGGTTAAAGTAATGGGGAGGGGGAGAGTTGCAGCACTGTGAGGAGGGGGAAGGGCAGGAGAGAGAAATTGGTCCTGGGGTGAGGTACAAGATAAAGTGTAAAAAAGGAAGAGAAGGTGGGTAGGGGTGGAATATAGGACCAGGAAGAATGGCCTTGGAGGCAATGGAAGAAAGGATAGATGGGAATGGAGCTGGGACTGAAAGGGTGATAAATGCAGTGGAGGATCGATGAGGGCCAAAAGGGTACAGAGGACTAAGGAAATGGTGATAGATAGCGTCGGGAGTCAATAGAAGAAAGAAAGTCATAAAGACAGACGGGGCAGGGAGAGAGACAGAATGAAAGAAAGACAGGGCAAGGAGAGACAGAAAGAAAGATGGGAGCAGGGAGAGAGACACAAAGAAAGATGGGGTCAAGGAGAGAGACAGAAAGAAAAATTCTACACATCTATTCTAGCACCCATTAATGTAACGGGCTTAAACACTAGTTTTCATATAATATTTGTGAAGAAAAATTCTACACATCTATTCTAGCACCCATTAATGTAACGGGCTTAAACACTAGTTTTCATATAATATTTGTGAAGAAAAATTCTACACATCTATTCTAGCACCCATTAATGTAACGGGCTTAAACACTAGTTTTCATATAATATTTGTGAAGAAAAATTCCTCTGGGAGAGACTGAGGGAAAACCTGTGAATGGCACCTTTTCAGAGAACTCAGCTCTGAAACAGAAACCTAGGATTACTCTGATTCAGACTTAGATAATTACTCAGCTGGAAAATTCCAAGTCTGGCCATATTTAGAAGTCAAGACCTCACTGAGGGTATTCTGTGGCTGTTGGTGTCTAGATCTTGATGTCAATGGCTACCTTGGATAAACTTTCTCCCCTGATACACTTGATATGGCAAATGGGGGCAGCTGACCTTTACTCTGATTCTCTTCTGGATTCTGGCACTAATGACAAACTTCTAGGTAAAGCATGAGCTTTGAGGATTACCATAATGTCTAGCTGGCTCAGTAGTACTGAAAGATTGATTTGAGTCAGAGGAGTTGCTTCCCGATTCTTCTATCCAGTTTGTCTTCAAACACTGCCAATGCCAAGACACTGTAGGAGATGTCCTAAGGGTTCAAGTGCAATAGCAAATAACAAAGGGCAGCCCTGTCTTGTTCCATGGCTAAATATATCTTTAAAAGAAGCAATTTTAAGGCTTTTTCAAACGGCAAATAATTTTGTATTTTTCTAATCCCTTTGGGCAATTAGTACCAGATTACTAACACTTGATACATAAAGCTCAATGTAAAAGTACTCTAACTAGGGTTACCAGCACTGTTCCCTCTAAGCTGTGCGCTTGTGCGCACACACACAACTTGCCAAACCCGCACACACAAATTAAAATAGCGCGCACAAAAATATAAATTTTTGCCTAAAATGATTTTCACTGCTAAAATGAAATGTTGCAGAAGACCAGCTGTTCCGATTTCCCATTTATCACATTTATTGAAGCGCTATAATATAAATTTTAAGTCATTCATGTGATTCCATTATCTTTGGCAGTTGAACTTGACACGTCACGTGCCCCATTGGGCCATAGCCTATGGCCCATAGGATATGAAACACTTCCGATTCTTTGACTTCCTGAAGTTCCACCATATTGTTTATTTCGTGGAATTGTAGTGTGCAACGTGGTACTGCGGTTGTATAACTGTATTCGTTTATTAAATTGCAACCAGATATAACTCTTAAAATGTCTAAACTGCGAATGGTGAAAAGTGTAAAACGCAAGAGAGCTGCAACAGCTTTTAGGTCTGAATGGCTTGAAGAAACTGTTGAAACGGAGACACCGGAATCTCGAAATACAATGCATGTTCAACTGTGTGAAATATTTACCTATGACAAAGATGATGGAGTTGTGTGTTCTTATTGTTAAGATGCCAAAGCAACTGGAAAATTCTCTACTGGAAAAATATGGGATGATGTTTGGAAACTGGATTTTCTGAAACACCATCTATCAAGTAAATCTCATACCGACAGTATTAGGAAACTCAGAAGTAAAAATCCGAATTTAAGAGGGGGACTGGTTAACATGTTGCTTGAAAGCCCAACCAAAAAAGAAAACATGCAAATTAGTAATGAACGGAAGCATTCCAGTCCTGATGAAATTAAGGTTCTTGTCGATAGTGTTGTGCTGGCCATTAAGATGAATATCTCAATGCTCTCTGTTCAAGATATCAATGAGCACATGGCAAAGCATGTTAGTATACCTGATAGCTGGAGAAGCAAAAACTATGCGTTTGAATTTCTTGGAATTATCAATGACGTCGTGCAAGATGATTGTATGGCAGACATTAAATTAGCAATGTATCATACGTTAACTGTTGATGAAAGCACAGACATTTCTGTCAACAAGTACTTAATTCTCTACTTTAAGTATCGGCCAGTCAATTCAAATAGGATATCATTTGGTGGGATGCTACAGTTGGAAGCATGTGATGCTACATCAATAGTAACAGCAATTAGGGAATTCTATAGGAAACATGAACTTGACCTGAATAAAATGGTTATGTTCACCTCTGATGGTGCCTCTGTTATGTTGGGCAAAATAGATGGTGTTGCAGCACAGCTGAGAAAAGACATTCCACATTTAGTGCAGCAACATTGTGTTGCACATCGGGAAGATTTGAGACTTTCTGATTCATGGACAGAAGTAAAATTGATGAAAGAAGTAGAAACTGTAATGAGAACTGTGTACACGGAGTTTTGTCGGTCTTCTACTAAACGATACAAATTTCAAGAAATAGCAGATGCATCTGAATGTGAATCAATTGCTTTCAGACCTCCAAATGAAGTGCGCTGGTTATCTAGACACTTTGCACTTAAAGCAATTATTCAAAATTATGATCCCCTGTTAAACTATTTTGAAGAAGACAAAGATAATGATCCTATTGCAAAGTACTGCTATAAGAAGCTGAACAGTGAACAATTTCATATTACACTTGAAGTTTTGAATGATGTCTTATCAGAACTGGCTTCCTTAACCATTGGAAGCGTATCATCTTGCACAGGGTAAATTGAACAAACTTCGAATGCAATACTTAGGCGACAAGGTTAAGTGGAGTGATAAAGTCAACAGTCTTCTTGACAAAAGGATGAGGTCTGGAGAAAAAGTTTCAGTGGATACTAATTCCATATTAACCTTCATCAACATCCTATGTTTGCATCTGGGTAAAAGATTTTCTGAAAATGAAGTTGAGGAATGGTCTGCTTTTGACTGTACAGCAGTATCACAATGCAACTTTGACTTCGGAAATGGACATATCAGATCTCTTTGTTTAAAGTATAAACAATTTCTTCCGGAGGAAAGTGTTATTATTCAGCAATACAATGACTTTAAATTCCTTGTTTCAGAAAAAATCAAAAGCAGTCTGATAAACAGCTTTCCAGATATGACGAAATTTGCATTTCAGAATGATCAATTTGCAGATTTAGCAAAATTGATGGACATTGGTGCTACATTCTTAGCATCTAGTTCAGATTGTGAGCGTGGTTTTAGTCTAATGAACAATTTGAAGACTAAACAAAGGAGAGCATTCGGAAATGCTGATGCGTGTTAAGAGTCACCTTCAAGATGATTAAGTTTGATGAAGTTCTTCCACATCCAGTCATTTGTGCTTTCAGTTCAAAAAAACTGCGGGCAGCAGTTCCTACTTGCTGCCAGTGGCTGACCCGGAAGCCTTCCCTCTGATATCGGAGGGAGCTTCCCAGGTAAGCCATGGGTAGTGTGTAGGAACCGATGCCCGCGGCTTTGTGAAGAAGTGCAGCTGGAAGGAAGGAGGCAGAGGCCTACTTGAATGTCTTAGAGCTGGCCAGAATTGGTGCACTAATACTACTACTATTTATCATTTCTAGCTCTACGCAGCATGGTACATTAAACACACAAGAGATGAACCCTGCTCAAAAGAGATTACAATCTAATAATGACAGACACACTGGACAAAAATGGTGAATCAGTGGGAGGGGGCACAGGAGGGAGGGGGAAGTATGCATTAGGACACGGAAGGAAGGGAGGGAGTGTGAACTTAGGACAAAGGATGGAAGAAAGGAAGGGGAGGGGCACAAACATGGGACAAAGAATGGAGGAGAGAACATGAACTTGGGATGAAGGTTGGAAGGCGGGAGGGGTGCGAACTTGGGATACAGAAGGGAGGGAAGGGCAAGAACTTGAGACAGCATGGAATGATGAAAGGAAGGAAAGATAATGAGATGGGGAGGGAATACAAAGGGAGAATTGTTGGGCATGGGTATGTGAATGAGAGGGAAAGAGAGATGGTCTGCATGGGGAAAGGAAGAAAGAATTGTTGAACATGGTGGTGAGAGAGGAGTGAGGTAGAAATGCAGGGGGAAGGGACAGATGAGATGGAGAAATGTTGGATGTGGTGGTGGAGGGAATGGAGGGAGAGATGTGGCATGGTGCTGGAGGTGATAGAAGAAATGTTGGGCATGGGCAACAGATGCTGCACACAGTCCAGGGGATGAGAAAGAAAAAAAAGTTGGATGTGGCAGTAGAGGGGGTGGGAGAGATGTGCCATGGATCCCTCTTTCTCTCTTTCCCCCCCCCCCTCCCTTTGCAGCAAGGGAGGGATTAAGAGAAAGAGAGATGGTGTACAGTGAGAGAAAGGGAGACATGTTGCACATGGGGGTGGAGTAGAGAGAGGAAGAAATGCTGTGCAGGGGTGGCGAGGGGAAAAAGAGTGTGCTTTGTGTAGTTTAATTTTGTGGTTACCATTATGTATTGTTAATAAGGTTGTATTGTGTGTATATGAAAATGAATTGAAGAAATATCATTAGGGGAAAAAGAGTGTGCTTTGTGTAGTTTAATTTTGTGGTTACCATTATGTATTGTTAATAAGGTTGTATTGTGTGTATATGAAAATGAATTGAAGAAATATCATTACAATTAGTACTATTATTCATGGGGACGGGGTCTGGAGCAGAGCCTAGGCAGAGTCTAAAATGAAGCTTTTAGTCGTCCCCCCCCCCCCAACAAAAATGCATTCTCCTGCCTATGCTCTCCTAGATGAAAAGTGAAACTAAAAGCTTTACTTCTATAAAGAATAGAGAGAACTTTCTCATGTCTGGGCCTTGTTGGTGACATCACCTCCATATACTTGCTAACCTTTTTGCCCTGAAGAAAAATAACTTTCAAAAATTCTGAAGGGAAGAAAATAATTTTGTTTACCTTTCCAGGCACAGGATGAGTTGCTTACTCCAGTTTCACTCCAGCTGTCAGTATACCTATATAAAGAGAAACATATTGTGGAAGGTGCCATATTTCCTAAAATTAAATAATTTTGAACTTTTATAGCCCCTCTTGTATATGACTGTGTACAAACTACAACTTACTAGCAGAGCTGGAACCAAAAGTGACCTCATCTCAGGTCAGTGAACCAACTACAGTGGTACCTTGGTTTACAAGCATAATTCATTCCAGAAGCATGCTCGTAAACCAAAATACTCGTATATCAAAGCGAGTTTCCTTATAGAAACTAAGGGAAACTTGCTTGATTCGTTCCCACCCACCCCCATCCCCCGAGGCCAGCGGCACTGCTTTCTACCCCCCCCCCCAAAAGAACCGGCATTGTTCCCCCGCTCATGAAGGCCCCCCCCCCTGCTCGTTTCCCCCCCCCCCCCGTGATCCGGCACCCTCTGCTCACGTCGCACCCCCTCCCTGCCGTGATCCGGCATCAAAAAGGCAGCCAACCCACCCACCCGATCACATTTCTTACCCCCCATTTGGCACCGACACCAACACACAGGACATGCCAGTGCTGGTGCCCGAAGATCTGCCTCCGCGCTGGGCCTTGAGCATCTACGCATGCTCAAGGCCTTCGGGTTCCCGTTCTCTCTGAGATTCTCGGAGAGAACGGGAACCCGAAGGCCTTGAGCATGCGCAGATGCTCGAGGCCCAGTGTGAAGGAGGCAGATCTTCGGGCACCGGCATGTCCTGTGCGTTGGTGCCGGTGCCAATGGGGGTAAGGAATTTGATCGGATGGGTGGGTGCCTTTTTGATGCTGGATCACAGCAGGGAGGAGGTGCTACGCAAGCGGAGGGTGCCGGATCGCTGGGGGGAGGGTGCCAGATCGCAGGGAGGGCGCTCATAAATCGAGGCACGGTTCCTGAGGCACCAATTTTACGAATGTTTTGCTCATCTTGCAAAACACTCGCAAACCAGTGCACTCGCAAACTGAGGTACCACTGTATTTACAAAGACAAACTGCAGAACTCATACCATGAAGAAAGCCACAGCAGAGTGGCTGAAACGTCAGTTTCTACCTGACAGGACGCAGCAAGACCTGGAAACCTGCAACAAGCTCATCTCATTCAGTTCTAATGAAGGCAATTGGTTTCAAGCTCTCTGATAAGTACCACACATCTGCTAACATCGACTATTTCAGTCTATCAGTCATGTGGTTCTGACCTGTTTCTCTTCATTGAAATTCTATAATACAATGAAGCAAGAAAAGTCTAGCAACCATTCCTTCCCATTCTTACTTATCTTACCTTTTCTTATTTTCACTCTCTCATATGGCTATATGTCTTATTTTAGGTTCATTTTATTTTTGTCTGCTCAGCCAGACTTCTCTCATTCCATACATACAAACTAGGTCACCTTTTTCAAAAATATTAAGGGGCCTAGTTAACAGCTAAGCTGCATTAGCTATTAATATGGCAATTACTGTGCACTAATGATTAACATAGTACGTTAAGTTAGTATACACTAATACCTATGTTAACCACAATATAGAAGATGACATGGAAAGGGTGGGGAATGTGCAGGAAGTATACCTGAGAGTTACTGCAGAACTGGTCACTACACATTCTTGCTTTGCAGTTGACAATACATAGCATTAATATTTTTTTCCTCTGTGTTAACTGAATGGGAAATTTCTAGGAACACTGCATTCATTTTTGTAATTATTATGTGGTAACTGCACAACCGTATTACAAGTTAGTAAAAGGCCACTAAATGCAAAACAAAATATTGAAAAGTGCCCAGAAACAGTCATAAAAATAATATAATTTGAATTTGTCTGAGCATAATTTAGAGAATTTTGGTTTGTTCTACTCAAATTGAATAAGTTGAAATGTTCCTCTGTGGCTGTATGGTAACATGCTAGATTGTAAACTCCAGGGAGTAGGGACTAATGCTGTGTACAGGTCGTATGCACTACACATACTTGTATGAGTAATAATAGTGAGAGAAATTCTAACAATGGTATGGGTATTTGTGTTACAGAAAAAAAAAATACTTACTCTTCAAAGTTGAGAGCATTTGTCCATTTTAAGAGTTCATCTACTTCCCAATCCATCACTGTATCTAGTCCATGTTGTTCAACGCTGTATATTATCCCTTCTGTAGCTCGCTGAACCAGTTCAGCAGCAGTTGGGTCCTCTGTCTGAGTGTGCAAGCTGCCTTTATAATACCTAGATTACAAAAATTGGATAATACACGTTCTAATAAATGCTGGCATTGCCAATTAGGAATGGGAACATTAGATCATCTCCTGTTCATTGCCCTTTAATATTTGCTTTCTGGAAATCTATATGGAGCAAAATAACTTTTATTCTTGAAGCTCCTATTCCATTATCTTATGGAACAATTCTGTTTGGTACTTCACTTATGCCCAAGAGTCTGCTTAAAGACCATAAAGATAGACTCCTTATCATGACTAGAGTTGCTCTGCAAATGATAAGTAAGTTGAAGCAATGTGACCATTTAAATCTTCCATTTTGATGGGAAACTCTTTGTATGTACTATCGGTTTGAGAAAATGTTAGCAGAGCAATCGGGTGAATTTCAAAAATTCAAAAAGATTTGGGATCCATTAGAGTCTTATGTCAAACACCTTTAAAGTTCAAATTTTATTGCTAATACGTATCAGATTCGAGATTATTTTAAACTCTCTTTATACACATCCAATACGGGAGGGAAGAGTTGGAAGGGAGGGTTGTTTCATGTTCTCGTGCATAGTATGTAAGTGCTATTTGAAGATATTTCTGATATGTAAACTGTTGCACTTTGTATAAGTTATTTTTGCATAATCAATAAACAGTTATAAAATAGAAAACAGATACAAGGAAGAAACAGAAACCTCTAGCAACCAAATTTTGGATTTAAAATGATGCGATTTCTAATTAAGATGTTAGGGGTCCTTTTATTAAGGTACGCTAACCGATTTAGTGCATGCTAAAGATTTGCATGCACTAAATACTAAGGCATCCATTATGTTTAAATATGTTTATTGATTTTGCAAGAAAATAGCATCACACAAGTCAAACCATTGTCCTCCCCCTACCCTCCCCCTCCCTATCCCCAACACCCACCCTCCCAACATCCCACAGTAACAATGATCATCCTCCATCTATTGAAGTATTACAGGTTCAATAAGTGACTTCGTGCTTTATGAGTCAACGTTAACCAAAATGGTTCCCAAACAGAACTAAATAACCGGCCTCTAGGTGAGTCCAATGAAGTTAAGGACATACGCTCCATCAAGGCTTGACGAAGCATCAGAATTCTCCAGAATGACAAAGTTGGTGGGTCTGATACAATCCAGCAATGTAGTATAGTTTTCTTTCCCATGAGGAAAGTCCGGGCCAAAAAACCTCGGAAACCTCTCGGAGACCCCCGGGGGAGTGAGTCCATCGTGAACAGCAGTTCCGGACGATTTACATATCCCTGATGCCACATGGAAGTAATATGCCGCTGAAGTTGAATCCAAAAGTCCACTATCAATGGACACGACCAGAACTGGTGTCCCAGCGTTGCTCCTGGATGAGCGCATTTAAGACACGTATCCGATGTTCTGAGGTTAGCACGATACAGGTAAGTTGGTGATCTGTAGAGTCGTAAGCAGAACTTATAGTTCATTTCAATAAGGGTCACGTGAGAGGTAAGAGAGTGAATAGAGTGAAGACCCTGTTGTATATGTTGACCATTCACCTCACAGGGCAGATCCCCCGTCCAGCGGGCCGCATAGGCATCATAAGAAATTGACCCCAGACTGTCCCGTAAAAAGCGTAAATGAAATTTCAAAGGGATTTGTGTCTGTGCTGTTAAACATAACGCTTCCGAAATTGTCTCCTGACATTGGTTCGTGAGCCCTTCCGGTGGGAGAGATCTAATATAAGATGTCATCTGAGCATATGCCAACCAGTCCCGAGGCGTCCAACTATATTCAGTCTGCATCACCGCGAAGGATGGCACCGTGCCCTGTGCTGTTACCACCTGTGAGATATAGTGCAAATTGGACGTTCTCCACGCAGATACCGGAAACCTAGATGTCCCAGGTGGAAAGTCTTTATTGTCCAAGAAAGGTAAGTACGCTGTAGCGGTATGGTTGATCTTCAGCATTTTACACAAACGTCTCCACACTTGACGTAACGGTTGAAAAAGAAACTTCTAAGGCATCCATTATATTCTATGGGTGCTAATTAGCGTGTGCTAATCTTTAGCACATGCTAAATCGGTTAGCGCACCTTAATAAAAGGACCCCTTAGATGCAATTGTGTCCAAGTTCTAGTGATTCAATGAACTACAGATCTAAAATGAAACCAGTTTTGTGCTAGTCCAATACGGTCCTCCAGTATCATCGCCATGGTTGTTTTCAATGTGATCAGCCAGCTGGTTGCAGGTCACCCTCTTTGCCTGGTTCCTTCAATCTTCCAAAACATGATGTCCTTCTTCAATGATCTTTTTCTTCTGATGGTGTGACCAAAATAAGACAATCGTAACTTCATCATTTGGACTTCGAGTGGCAGGGCTGGTTGGATCTCTTCCAGAATCGATTTATTAGTTCTTCTGGCGGTCCATGGCATGCATAAAATCCTTCTCCAGCACCAAGCTCCAATAAAGATGTACAGGCAAAATAGTTTTGTTGGTTCTTGGGGGGCAAGGAAGGGGTTCTTTACATTTTAGAAATTCTATGTACAAGTTACAAAGCAAAAGAGAAAGTCTAATTGGTAAGTCATGTCCATTTATCTGTGAGTTAATTTCAGTTCAGAGATTGGGGAAGGTGCTACCAATTACTCTGTGGCTTGTGAAGTGCTAATACTACTGTTGTTGATTTAGACCTGTCTCATATTTTTGGACAGTGCTTTAGTCCTGATAAGGGTAGCCACTGTATCCAGCCATCCACACTCCTATGAAAGATGCATTATAGATATGAGCAAGATGCTACATGAGTAAATTAGTTCATGCATATTGACATCATCATTATGCCATTACAAATCATATTAACTCACATTTTTTTCATCCATTCAATTTTTCTTTGTTTCTGTCTTTTTTCAACTTCTTGTTTCCTCTTTAGCTTGGAATGGTGAAATTCCATGTCTTTGTTGTACTCAGCAGCATTTATGACATCCAGGTTCTTGATCGCCTAATAATAAGCACAGCATGAGATTAAACACAGACTACCATTATGGACTCTGCCTCCCCTAACTATGTGTTCATTAATAAGGATAAGCAAATTATTGGGGGGGGGGGGGGTGAAGCAAATGCAACAAAATCTGGACCATCTGTTATGCAAAAAACCATTTCTATCTACTAATATATTTAATCACAAAACATTTGCCTTATAATATCCAAGAAGCTTGGCTTATATGTTGGGATATTCATGGATCAAACTTCCTTTCTAGTCCCTTCCTCCTTCACATATAACAAATATATATGAACAATGCATATTTTTGTTCATTTGTTAAGATCTAGGTCCTTTTTATAAAGCTGTGGCAGTAATTCTGCCACGGCAAATGCACCGAAGCCCATTCCATTTCTATAGGCTTCAGAGGATTTACCGTAGCTTTGTAAAAAAGGCCCTTATTTTATACTTTTTTGAGGACATTCACCCAAGGTGGTATGCAACAAGCATAACCTGGACATAGGCAATAAACTATTACTACAGTAAAAATATTCAAATATCAGTACAGATTATGGCATAGTATACCACCTTGTAGAGAACAAACTTCTACAAACTGTTACTCATTCTATTCCAAGACCTCATCCACCCGAGGCATTACTTGAACATCTTTCGTGCCCTTAGTGGGGTGGCATATTCATCATTGGTCTTTTTTAGGCAAATACAAAACTTTTGTGATAAATCTTAATGTCAGGCTTTCAATTAGACTACTGTGTGTTACATATTGTGAAAGAAGAGTACTTAGTTTTTGCCCGATGGCTGCTCAATGATTTCACTTTGCAGTTTCCTCAGTGGCCATGCCTCTTCAAAGATCCACACATCAGCCTTTCTTGTTACTAGCTTTTTCAAAATAAGGGCAATCCTTATTGCTCTGAAATCCCAACCTACATCCCGACCTGAAGTACTTCAATGCCTCAATGCAGAACTTCAATGAAGAGCAGCACTGTGATGAGGACCGATGACTTGATGGACAGCATCGCTGCCCACTGCAGGATTGATGCAAAGTAGACTGATGCTTTGATGGTGATCCAGATGCAGTACCCTGCAGCCTCGACATGCTATGCTTAGGTTGGGCCAGTACCGAGGGAGTTGATGTAAGCAGCGGTGCCGCATGTAACTTGAATATGTCACCGATCTTCCTCTTGAAAAACTCATTTAACTGCTCTTTAAAGAGTTGCACCGGTACCATCGGTGCAGCAGGATGTCTAGGGGTGGGCAACTTCAAGGATGCATGCCTTGGAGATACAACCTATAAAGATGGGAGCGATGATGTTGGTTTTAAGCCTGCATCGAGGGACTCAATGCTGAAGAGGCTTCCCCAACACGAATCTCCTCCAATGTTGATGTTGATGCTGGTACCGCCGGTATTGGAGACTCAGAATGTTGCTCCAAAGTTGACCCCAAGAATATTTCCTGTTGAATGTGATGAGCTTTCAATGAGCGCTTCTGCAAGGTGGAACATCGCAGACAGGACTCTACCTGATGTTCAGGGCGTAGACACTGTAAACACCAGCTATGGGGGTCAGTTATAGAAATAGGCTGCTGGCACCAACAGAACTTTTTTAAACCTGTCAATGGCTTCAACATGGATGTAAAAGTAACGTCAGCCAAATTAAACTCAATTATTAGAATTAAGAAAAAAAACCCAAAGGAAATAAAACTAAGGCTGAACCTCCCATCAGAAAAAAAGGGTCTCACATGAAGTGAACAAAGATCCGCACTCGGCCAAAAGCCCAAGTGAGGAAATTAAAGTAAAAAATAATTTGACTTTTTTTTTTTAAGACAAAGGAAAAAGATAACACAAAACATAGCCAGAGACCAAAACTTGAAATTGAAATGCAGGTTGAAGGCACGCCAACCGGACGAAGTCCAGAAAACACTCTTCTTTGTTCCCCAGAGAATGAAAAACTGGGGAACCGTGAGCCTATGTCGGGCAGGAAGGCACTCGCGCACGTGTGGTGCAGCCAGTCATGAAGTTTCTTAAAACTTAAAATAACAGTTCACTTTTAACACTGTCCATACCGGGCTCCATGATGATGTCAACCCACATGTTGAGAATATGCTGCCTGTTTGTCCTAGGATAAAACAAATTCTCCATATGATGTATAAGATATGCCTTGCTGGGTCAGACCAAAGGTCCATCATATGCACCATCCTGTCTGTGGCCATGGTCAATCCAATATTTCTTGCAATTTCATAAAGTGTGACTTATCTATCTTTTAAAAAAAATCACTTCATTCCTAAGTGTTCCTTAACCACTTTGCTGGATGTATTCAGATATAGAAATCACTTTCATGAAAAGGGAGATTTGAAAAATTCAAATGTAAACTTTTCTCTTAATCTGTTTGAAGCCAGAATTTCCCTCTAACTTGTCATTCAGTGTCTAGACACAGGTGAGATATTTTTGCATATTTTGTCAGTAAAACAATTTGATTCCCATACACAGTGAGCCGATCTGCATGGCTGTGCCTTTGGCAAAGCATTGTTTTCTTTAAATCCTTATTACAATGAAATAATTTAAATTGCAATTTATTGAACAAAGAAAATATGGTTCGAAGAAGACATTTCAGGAAAAGGAAATAAATAGGACTTAGTTACCCGTTGGAACAAAGGTCTCCAGCCATTATTCTCTATGCGCTTGTACCAGCCAGTATTGCTGACGTTAGGGACTTCAACACGATTGTGAATTTGCTTGGCAAGTGGCTGTTTTGTTGCCTGGTTCATATAATCCTTGGGGCTGCTAGCACAAATATCCACAATAGGCCTGTGAGTGAATATTTTGTAATATATACTCGGAGGGAATTTCACCTGCAGACAGAAAACAACATTTTAAAATGTTGAAAACATTAGCTGTATGAATATCATTTTCAGGCTGCTTAATCTGCTTAGGAGTTTTGGCAGGCTATCAGGGAAGCACTTATCGTATATTTTGTATTTTGCTAATTATAATATCATAGTTGATGACAGCAGTAAAACAGATTTGCCCAGTGTTCTTCAACCGTTTGACACCTATAGACCGGTGTAAATAAAATACAGTGGTACCTTGGTTTACAAGCATAATTCATTCCAGAAGCATGCTCGTAAACCAAAATACTCATATATCAAAGCGATAGGAACTAAGGGAAACTCGCTTGATTTGTTCCCCCCACCCCCATCCCCCGAGGCCGGCGGCGCTGCTCTACCCCCCCCCCAAGAACCGGCATGGCTCCCCCCGCTCATGAAGGCCCCCCCCCACGTGATCCGCCATCCCCCCACTCGTTTCGCCCCGAGAATCTCGGAGAGAACGGGAACCTGAAGGCCTTGAGCATGCGCAGATGCTCAAGGCCCAGCACGAAGGAGGCAGATCTGGCACCGGCACCAGCATGTCCTGTGCATTGGTGCCAGTGCCAATGGGGGTAAGGAATTTGATTGGGTGGGTGGGTGGATGTCTGGGGGATGCCGGATCGCAGCAGGGAGGGGTGCAATGCGAACGGAGGGTGCCGGATCGCAGTGGGGGGGGGGGGGGCGCTCGTAAATCGAGGCACGAGGCACGCTCGGTTTCCGAGGTGCCGATTTTGCAAATGTTTTGCTCGTCTTGCAAAACACTCGCAAACCAGTGCACTCGCAAACCGAGGTACCACTGTAATTATTTTGTGGACCAGCAGTTGAAGAACACTGGGCTAAGTCGTGCCCATTTCCACCCAATCTCCGCCCCCATAATAGTACTAATTGTAACACCATTTTTCCACTCATTTTTCATATATACACACACACACAATATAATCATATTAACAACACATAATGGTTAACCACAAAATTAAAATACACAAAGCACACTGTATGCTTCTCAACATTCATTCCTACCAGAAAACAGATAACCCCATGCAAATGCAGGACCAAAAACTAAAAGTACTAATATTCACAAACAAACCCTAAGATGCAAGACTGCAAGCAGTACAACCCCAGAGGAAAAGAAACAAATGCATTTCTTTCTGAACAAACAAATCAATCACTAAATAATAATAAAAAAAAAAAAGCATTCCCCCTATCATTGTTGTTGCTCTCCCTCCATGCTGTGCCTTGCCTTCTGGCCTGACCCCGGTGTTATCTTCGGGCCGGTCCATGGTGCGATCAATGCGGCGTCTTTGGGCCAGCTCCCTGAGTGCTGCAGTGGACAAAGCTGTGGGCAGCGGCTCCTCGCGCATGTCCTGCACCTCATCTGGAAGCCTTCCCTCTGACGTTGCGATGTCAGAGAGAAGGCTTCTGGTTCTGGCTCAGGATGCACGTAGGAGCCTTTTCTCATGGCTTTGTGCACTGCAGCACTCAGAGAGCTGGCCCGAAGACGCCGCATTGATTGCACCATGGACCAGCGGCTGAAGAACACTGATCTGGTCTATCCAGTATGATGACAAAATTTGCTCAGGTTAGACAAGGGGTGGGCAACTCCGGTCCTCGAGGGCCGGAATCCAGTCGGGTTTTCGGGATTTCTCCAATGAATATGCATTGAAAGCAATGCATGCAAATAGATCTCAAGCATCTTCATTGGGGGAAATCCTGAAAACCCGATTGGATTCTGGCCCTCGAGGACCAGAGTTGCAAATGTCTGGATTAGACACTACCAGTGGTGTAGTAAGGGGAGGGAGTTGACCGACCTAGGTGTTTGGGTGCCGGCACCCCTCTTCCTCTCTGCCATCCCCCCTTCCCAATCCTCCCCCTGCTGCACGTGTGGCCCCTTCCCTTCCCCTGTGCCTTTTTAACTAGCACCATTATATCTCCCCTCGGCTGTCTCTTTTCCAAACTGAAGAGCCCTAACCTTTCTAGTCTTTCCTTATTCTTCTTTGAACCTTTTCTAGTGCCGAGCTCTACAATTGTGGAAATGATGCGGTATACAAACTTAAGGTTTAGTTTAGTTTAGTTTAGTTAGTTTCTTGAGATAAGGAGACCAGAACTGAATGCAATACTCCAGATGAGGTCACACCATGGAACAATACAGGGGCATTATAACATCCTTAGTCTTGTTAACCATCCCTTTTGTAATAATTCCTAGTATCCTGTTTCCTTTTTTTGCCTCTGCCATACATTGTGAGAAAGGTTTCATCGTTTTGTCTACGATGACACTCAGATCTTTTTCTTGGGCGCATCTGTCGACTTTGCATTTGTCCAGATTAAATTTCATCTGCCACTTGGATGCCCAAGTCTTCCAATTTCCTAAGGTCTGGCTGCAATTTTTCACAATCTGCATGAGTTTTAACAACTTTGAACAGTTTAGTGTCATCTGCAAATTTAATCACCTCACTCGTCGTTCCAATTTCCAGATCATTTATAAATAAGTTAAATGGCACCAGTCCCAGTACAGATCCCTGCGGCACTGTTAGGTGCAATTCACTAAAGAACTTAGATGCCTGCAATGTAGGCCAGGTGTCATTAGCCATAATTCTGTTAACAGCGCCTAAGCACGATTGACATGCGGCCAGTATCTATTTTTGTAAACACTGACAATTTAGGCACCATTTACGAATCCGGCCCAATATGTTTTACTCTTTACAGTCTTGCCTGGTACTTGTAACCTGGATTGTCACTGTTAGAAACAGGATACTGGGTTTGATGGACCTTTGGTCTGTCCCAGTATAACAGCTCTTATAAGAACATAAGAACATAAGCAGTGCCTCTGCTGGGTCAGACCAGAGGTCCATCGTGCCCAGCAGTCCGCTCTCGCGGCGGCCCAACAGGTCCAGTACCTGTGCAGTAATCCTCTATCTATACCCCTCTATCCCCTTTTCCAGTAGGTAATTGTCTAATCCTTTCTTAAACCCCATTACTGTACTCTGCCCTATCACGTCCTCTGGAAGCGCATTCCAGGTGTCCACCACACGTTGGGTAAAGAAGAACTTCCTAGCATTTGTTTTGAATCTGTCCCCTTCTATCTTTTCCGAGTGCCCTCTTGTTCTTTTATTTTTTGAAAGTTTGAAGAATCTGTCTCTCTCTACTTTCTCTATGCCCTTTATGATCTTGTAAGTTTCTATCAAATCCCCTCTAAGTCTCCTCTTCTCCAGAGAAAAGAGACCCAATTTCTCCAATCTCTCAGCGTATGAAAGGTTTTCCATACCTTTTATCAGACGTGTCGCTCTCCTCTGGACCCTCTCGAGTAACGCCATATCCTTCTTAAGATATGGTGACCAAAATTGGACGCAGTACTCCAGATGCGGGCGCACCATCGCCCGATACAACGGCAGAATAACTTCTTTCGTTCTGGTCGCAATACCTTTCTTGATTATACCAAGCATTCTATTCGCTTTCTTGGCGGCCGCTGCACACTGTGCCATCGGCTTCATTGTTGTGTCCACCATTACCCCCAAGTCCCTTTCCTGTGTACTCTCCTTCAATAATATCCCTCCCATCGTATAGTTGTACCTCAAGTTTCTGCTTCCCATATGTAATACTTTACATTTCTCAACGTTGAACTTCATCTGCCACCTCGTCGCCCATTCCCCTAGCTTGTTCAAGTCCCTTTGCAATTCTTCGCAGTCTTCTATAGTCCGAGCACCACTAAAAAGTTTGGTGTCGTCTGCAAATTTTATTATCTCACACTTTGTCCCTGTTTCTAGATCATTTATGAATATATTAAATAGCAGTGGCCCGAGCACCGAGCCCTGCGGTACACCACTCGTGACCCTCCTCCAGTCAGAGTAGTGGCCTTTCACTCCTACCCTTTGCTTTCTACCTTCCAACCAGTTTCTGATCCATCTATGTACATCTCCTTCCACCCCATGGTTCTTCAGCTTCTGGAGTAGACGTTCATGGGGCACCTTGTCAAAGGCTTTTTGGAAATCTAGATATATGATGTCTATGGGGTCTCCTCTGTCCATTTGTTTGTTAACTCCCTCGAAGAAGTGCAATAAGTTCGTTAGGCACGATCTACCCTTGCAGAAACCATGTTGACTGGTTATCAGTAGTTCGTTCCTTTCTAAATGTTCATCGATGTTTTCTTTTATCAGAGCTTCTGCCATTTTTCCCGGAACCGAGGTCAGACTCACTGGTCTGTAATTTCCAGGGTCTCCTCTTGATCCCTTTTTAAAGATGGGCGTAACGTTGGCTATCTTCCAATCCTCCGGGATCACGCCTGTTTTTAGGGACAGGTTGCAAATTTGCTGTAGTAGTTCCGCTATCTCCTCCTTTAATTCTTTCAGAACCCTTGGATGTATTCCGTCCGGACCCGGGGATTTGTCAGGTTTTAGTTTTCCTATCTGCCTGCGTACGTCTTCAAGGCTCACTTCTATGTATGTTAATTTTTCTGTTTGACTTCCATGAAAGAATTGCTCAGGTTCCGGTATGTTTGAAGTGTCCTCATTTGTAAATACAGACGAAAAAAACATGTTTAGCCTTTCTGCCACTTCTTTCTCCTCTTTCACAACTCCCTTCCTGTCTTCGTCATCCAGCGGTCCTACCTCCTCCCTAGCCGGCTCCTTCCCTTTAACATATTTAAAGAATGGTTTGAAGTTTCGTGCTTCCTTAGCTAGCCTCTCTTCGTACTCTCTTTTGGCTTTTCGAACCACACGGTGACATTCTTTTTGATTTTTCCTGTGCTCTTTCCAATTCTCCTCAGTTTTGTCCTTTTTCCACTTCCTGAATGAATTTTTCTTATTGCCTATTGCTTCCTTCACTATTTTGGTTATCCATGCCGGGTCTTTTGTTCGACTCTTTGTGCACCCCTTTCTGAACCTGGGGATATATGTATTTTGCGCCTCGCTCACCATGCCCTTGAAAAAAGACCAGGCTTGTTGTACCGTTTGCCATTTTTTGGAAGTGTTCCTAAGTTTCTTTCTTACCATTTCCCTCATTGCCTCGTAGTTTCCTTTCCTGAAGTTTAAAGTTGTCGCTATGGTTCTCTTCCCTTTCGGTATTCCTACTTCAACCTTGAACTTGATCATAATATGATCACTGCTTCCCAACGGTCCCACTATTTCTACTTCCTTTGCAGGTCCCCTTAACCCATTTAGGATTAGATCCAGAGTGGCATTTCCTCTCGTTGGTTCTCTAACAAGCTGCTCCATGAAGCAATCCTGTGTAGCTTCCAGGAATTCTGTCTCTCTAGCGCATTTTGAGCTTCCAAGACTCCAGTCTATCCCAGGGTAGTTGAAGTCTCCCATAATAACTGTATTCCCGCTTTTGCTTTCTCGCTTCATCTCGGCTTCCATTTCTTCATCGATATCTCCGGTTTGTCCAGGTGGACGATAGTACAGGCCTATCTTTATTTCAGGCCTTTTCTTTCCTGGTATTTTAACCCATAGCGATTCTAGCTTGTTGGCCGTCTCTGCTGTGTCCATTTTTGTCGATCGTATGCTTTCTTTTATGTATAGGGCTACTCCACCTCCTTTCTGTCCTGATCTGTCCTGGCGATAGAGTTTGTACCCCGACAGTGCTGTATCCCATTTGTTTTCCTCATTCCACCATGTTTCAGAAATTCCAATGATGTCTATGTCTTCTGCATTGGCCAAAGCCTCTAGTTCCCCCATTTTGTTTCTCAGGCTCCTTGCATTGGTATATATGCAATTTAGATCCTGGTGTTTTGTTGTCTTCATTTCCATTCCCTGTGCTTCAGTCTTTATTTTCTTCTCTTTTGCTACAATCTTTCTAACCTCCTCTTCTGGGTTAGTCGACTCTTGCAATTTGTCCCTTGCTTCTTCCCGGCCTTTTTTCCCCTCAGTATCTTCACAGGATACCTTCTTCCGAATCGTCGACGCTTGGTCGACTGTCGGCTTTCCCCTTCTTGTTAGTTTAAAGCCTGTTCTATTCCTCTCCTGACGTTGTTTGCTAGAAGTCTAGTTCCTGCCGTGCTCAGGTGTAGTCCATCTTTCCTGTAAAGCTTGCTCTTGCCCCAGAACGTTGTCCAGTTCCTCACGAAGTGGAATCCCTCTTCCTCACACCATTTCCTCATCCACGCATTTATTGATTGTAGTTCTTCCTGCCTTTTCACATCTGCCCTAGGTACTGGTAGGATCTCTGAAAATGCTATCTTCTGGGTCCTCATCTTCAGCTTCCTTCCCAGAATCTTGAACTGTTCTATCAGCTTGCTTCTTCTATAGTCTCTCCTGCTGACATCGTTCGTCCCGATGTGGATCATTACTGCGGTCTCTTCTGTCTCCGCACTGCCTAGGATCTTTCCAATGTTGTCCACGATGTCCTTGGTTCTTGCTCCTGGGAGGCAGGTAACCAATCGATCCTCTCTCCCTCCTGCTATGTGGCTGTCCACATGCCTCAGGATCGAGTCACAGTAATAAAAGTAAAACCCATCTATGCATCCCTTATTACGTCCCTAATAATTAAAAGTTTGTAACAAACTGACCTAAAATTAAAAAAAAATAAGGTATAGGTAAATGAGAAATACCTATTGTACCTGTCATCTTGAGGTACCTATAACTTTTCTAGAGTGTTACAAAAAGCAGGAGGAAATAAAATAGGAAACGTACTCAAAATAGACAATATTTTGGGTGTGCTATGCATTTAAATACAATCCACCATGCTTTGTTTTCCTTTGTTTTACAGACATGATAATGTGTGCTGAGTTCAGCAACTCCAGTCTTGAAAAGTTGGCACCTATGATCACAGCCCCTGTCAGATTCCTAGAAATCTGCAAAATCTGCTGCACCCCTTGGCAAGGATAGAACATGACCTTTTCTTTATCCTTTGATCATGAAATCCTATAAGTGACATAATCAATTGAGCACATTCTTCTGTAGTACTTTAAATGATTCAGCAGGTGTCTCTCTAATGCCATGTTACACGAGAGAGGTGCATTAATGATAATTATTCATAGAGTGTAATGGCTTATTCTCGGAAGAAAAGGTCAAAAGAAGACTTAGAATAATCATAAGATAAAAATCTTCTACCTGCTGCTTCCTGTAATTTGTTGTCAGTGCAACAGATTCGGTAAAATGAATGCCATTAATAACTCAGACACTCTTATTTAAAGAAAACATGAAAATGCACTAAGTCCAAGCTCAGTTATAGTAGTACTGTGGCTAAGAGCAGTAATATAACATATGATATAAAAAAGGCATAAGAAGTAAAATACAGTTTTATAATAATACTAGTTTTTTAGCCCGTTACATTAACAGGTGCTAGAATAGATGTGTAGACTTAGGCATTTCTTTCTCTTTTTTATTTTTCTTTCTGTATGTCTGTCTTTCTCTCTCCCTGCCCCCTTTCTTTCTTTCTGTCTCTCTCCCTAGCTGTCTGTCTGTCTTTCTTTCTGTCTCTCTCCCTAGCCCTCTGTCTGTCTGTCTTTCTTTCTGTCTCTCTCCCTGCCCCCTGCCTGTCTGTCTCTCTCCCCCGTTCAGCAGCACCCCTTCCCTGCTCCCCCTGTCCAGCAGTAGCCATTCTCCCTTCCTTTTACCTCCCCCCTGTCCAGCAGCACCCCTTCCCTGCTCCCCCTGTCCAGCAGTAGCCCTTCTCCCTTCCTTTTACCTTCCCCCTGTCCAGTAGTACCCCTTCTCCCTTCCCTGCTCCCTGTCTAGCATCCACTAAGCCGGGAAGTCTTGGTGCTTTTGCTAGCCTGGCCGCCTCACATTATCAAAGTTGGCCGGCCTAGCAAATGCCTCGCGGCTGCTTGATAAAACCGCGTCTGCTGCCGCTGCTGGTCCGGGGGTGAGAAGAAGAGGCATCCCGACAGTGTAGTCAGAAGACAGAAAGTCAGCTGGTGTCAGAGATTGGGGCAGGAAATCGGCTGAGGCAGACACTGCGCATGCGTGACACGGAAGCATGGCTGCACGGAGTTTGAAGTGTGCATGCGCGCTAAGGGTTTTATTATAGTGGATGATGCCAGCAACTACAGTCCGGCTCTGAATGTGCTACACACTTGGGAGCTATCTAAGAAAGGTTTGGAGGAAAAGTCCATAGTCTGTTATTGGGAAAGACATGGAGGAAGCTCTAGGTTGGTAGCATGGAATGTTGCTACTCCTTGGGTTTTGGCCAGGTACTAGGGACCTGGATTGGCCACCGTGAGAACTTGCTACTGGACTTGATGGACCATTGGTCTGACTCAGTAAGGCTATTCTTATGTTCTTAGGTCTATATGATTAAAACCCGAATTATACGTCAACTACTACTGCTATCATATATAATAAAATGGTAAGCGCGCATAGGCACTCGCGCCGCGTGTTCCCTGATCTGTCGCGCTGTGGCAGCACGAGTGCACATGCGCTAGATGGTGCGGAGTGAGGGACCAGCACTTATGGGAAGGAGAGCAGGCCCGGGATTCGGCAGAGGGCAGACGCCGAAAAGGGCTCAGCACAGTGGAAGACAGACAAACTGAAATCTGAAGTTGGTTGGGGGGGGAGAGGCGCTCGCTCGCCCCATGCCCCATCACACTCCCCATCCGCTACAAAGGACTCCAGGACGCCCTCAGCTGTCGGTTTAAGGCCCGCGCGGCGGTGCGGCTGCCAAGAGGAGTCGGTTTCCGTGTAAGGCCGATCGTCGTTGTCGCCCCCATCCCCCCCACCAGCGCACACGAACCCCTTCACGCGGTCTGGCCGCTACCCTTACTCCCTTGCCGCCCCCCCTTCCCGCGGTCCAGACAAACCTCTCGCTTCTAGCAGCGGACGCAGCACTCTACACATGCTGCTTCGCGGCCTTCTACTGCCCTGATTTGCTCCACCGCGTCCCTGATGACATCATCAGAGACGCCGCAGAGCAAATCAGGGCAGTTGAAGGCCGCGAAGCAGCGTGTGTAGAGTGCTGCGGCCGCTGCTAGAGGCGAGAGGTTTGTCGGGACCGCGGGAAGGGGGAGGCGGCATATACTGTATAATACGGAGTAAGAATATTTGTATTCATTGTAGTTGTCTTCCAACTATTGGCCATACAAAGTTATGTTAATTGATCCTAGAACAAGTTTGCTCATATTCCTGTAAATCTGTTCAGTAAAATAATGTTTTCCTCTTCCCTATGGTGAACACGTTCTACCTTGCCATTGCTGCAGTGTGCATATTTAATCACAAACTTTTATAAGGTAACAAATTAAATTCTATGCAATCAATAATTCTACATTTGCATGCCAAACAAAAGGTTCCCTATTTTATCTGAACAATCTAAACTGAACCACTTAATCAATAACCATGTTTCTCAATATAAAAGCCACTCTATTGGATATAATAAGAATAACTAGGGTTCACAACCTCCTTAAAAAAAAAAAAAGGACTGGATTACTTCAGTGCTCCTTTTCTGATTCAGTTTCCATAAGCATAAGGAGGTAATTTTTGAAGTCGTATGTGGCATCTCAACAAAGAAATAGTCTTATATTCCATTTAATGATGATGAGGGGCAGGGGAGGGTATTTTCCCTATCTGTCCTGGTGGGCTTACAATCTATGAATATATTCATGTAGACCGTTCTGAGCTCCCTTGGGAGAACGGCATAGAAAATTGAATAAATAAATTTTAAAAAACTAATGTATCTGGGGCAATGGGGGGATTAAGTGACTTACCCAGGGTCACAAGGGCCAGCATGGGATTTGAACCCACAACCTCAGGGTGCTGAGCCTAAAGCTCTAACCACTCACTCGGGCCAGGAGGAGAGGGAATGGGGTCTGCTTTGGGGGGAGGGGTGTGCTGGGGGCCAGACAGCAAACATGCTTTGCTCTGGGAGGGGGGGGAAAAGAAGGGGGTCATGGAGCAGGCAGCCATGGCACAACAGGGGGCCAGGGGGAGAGGTAAAGGGGCCTGCTTTGGGGAGGTGGGTGTGCTGGGGTAGGCAGCAATCATGCTTTGCTCTGGGAGGGGGGAACAGAAAGGGGGCCACAGAGCAGGTAGGCAGGGCAAAACAGGGGGCCAGGGAGAGAGGGAAAAGGGGCTACTAAAAAAACAAAAACAGACAGACAGTGGCCAAGGAGAGAGAGAGAGAGAGAAAGAAAGAAAGACAGACACACACATCTATTCTAGCACCCGTTAATGTAACGGGCTTAAAGACTAGTTATTTATAATTTCTGTAGAGCTGAAAGGCACTTGCAGTGCTGTACATTTAACATTCAATACAGTAGATGGTCCCTGCTCAGAAGAGCTTACAATCTAATTTGCATAGACAGGACATCAGACAGGGAGTTTCTAGCAGAAAGAATGTTACCATGAGTATAGGTATCTGACGGTGAGAGTTAAGAGTTGAAAGCAGCTTCAAAAAGGTGGGCTTTTAACTTGGATTTGAATACATCTAGAGATGGATCATGCTGTATTGATACTGTTCCAGGCATATGGCACAGCAAGAAAGAAGGGATGGACTTTGGAGTTGATGGTGGAGGTAAAGGAAACAGACAAGAGGGAATTAACCAACAAACGGAGTTTACGCGGGGGAGCACAGGAGAGATAAATGCAGAGAGATATTGAGGGGCTACAGAATGAATTCACTTGTAAGTCACTAAGAGGAGTTTGGAACTATATTCAGAAATGGATGGAGAGCCAACAAAGTGATTGGAGGAGAGGGGTAATGTGAGCGTGGTGGCTCTCAAGGAATATGAGTCGTGCATCAGCATTTTGATTGGATTGAAATGGGGGAGAGATGGTTGAGTGGAAGTCCTGAGAGAAGAACGTTGCAGTAGTCTAAGTGAGAGGTGATGAGAGCATGGATAAGGGTTTTGGTAGTGTGCTCGGAGAGGAGAGGTCAGAATTTGGTAATATTATAGAGGAGGAAGTTGGACACATTTTAGTTAACAGAAAATGACTCCAATGCAAAGATAAGCACTATGGGCCGGATTATGTATAGGATGTCCGGTCTCAGCAGCCGCCTAAGTGGCTTTTAAGACTCACACACAGGCATCCTATATAGAATCATGTCTGTCCTGATGGACAGATGCCTGACCCCACCTAACCACCCTGATTGCCTGGTAAAGGGTAGGCTTTCCCTTCAAGTTCAAGTTTTATTAAAATTTGATTGAACGCTTATCAATAGTTCTAAGCGATTTACAAGTTTTTTTGTTTTTTTTTTAATCTTTATTCATTTTCATATCTTACAACAAGTGTATAATATTCAATCAAAAATTTTTACAAATCACTTGACATTCTTACTTATAATCATTAAAATATAAAAGAATCCCTCCCCACCCACCCCATCCATTAATAATAAACCAATTAGCAAATATCATATTTCAAAATCCCACCCTACCTATATCTTATATAATAATAAGCGATTTACAAGTTAAAAAAAATAGAGGATACAATATTATTGATATATAACATCACATGTATAAAACAGAACAAAAATATCTAGCCAACAATAAAAGGAGGGAGGGAGGAACTACAATTCTTAATAGGATAGAAACATGTAAGGTAATAACATAAGGAAGGGGAAAAAAAATAACAAAAAAGAAAGAAGTTTAGTTTAAAATCCTGATTACAGTTGCTGAGCAACTGACTTGGTAGTCTCCCAAAGCGTCTCTGAAGAGAAATCTCTTCAGTGGACATTTATTTTATGATATAAATTTTATTATTTTTAATAAGAACATAAGAACATAAGCAGTGCCTCCGCCGGGTCAGACCATAGGTCCATCCTGCCCAGCAGTCCGCTGCCGCCGCGGCCCAAACAGGTCACGACCTGTCTGTATCACCAGAAGGGGCTCCCTTGCCACCTTGGTTTCTCATTTAAGTCCTGTCTTCCTATCGAAGTCCTAACCCTCCGGTCTTGCACATGCACGACCTGGTTTGGTTTCTATACTCATTACCTGGTTAGCTTTCTATACTTGTGTTACATCCCAGCTCCTCCCTCAGTATCCCATGATCCCTTTATCCTTCAGGAATCCGTCCAATCCCTGTTTGAATCCCTGTACCGTACTCTGCCTGATCACTTCCTCCGGTAGCGCATTCCAAGTGTCCACGACCCTTTGGGTGAAAAAAAACTTCCTTGCGTTTGTTTTGAACCTATCTCCCTTCAGTTTCTCCGAATGCCCCCTCGTATTTGCTGTCCCCTTCAGTCTGAAGAATCTGTCCCTATCCACCCTCTCTATGCCCCCTCATGATCTTGAAGGTCTCTATCATATCTCCCCTGAGCCTCCTTTTCTCCAGAGAGAAGAGCCCCAGCCTATCCAACCTCTCGTCGTATGGGCAGTGTTCCAGCCCTTTTACCATTTTCGTTGCTCTCCTTTGGACTCTCTCAAGTACCGCCATGTCCTTCTTGAGGTGCGGCGACCAATACTGAACGCAGTATTCCAGATGTGGACGCACCATCGCTCGATACAATGGCATGATGACTTCCCGCGTCCTGGTTGTTATGCCCCTCTTTATGATGCCCAGCATCCTGTTGGCTTTTTTCGAGGCTGCTGCGCACTGTGCAGATGGCTTCAGTGATGCATCCACCAGCACACCCAAGTCTCTCTCAAGTCTGCTGTCTCCCAACAATACCCCCCCCCCAATTTGTAGTTGAACAACGGGTTCTTTTTCCCTATATGCATGACCTTGCATTTGTCCACGTTAAAGCGCATTTGCCATTTGTTTGCCCAGTCTTCCCAGTAATGGTATGTTTGTTAGTTTATGATATATTATGGGCTCCTTTTAACTAAGCTGTGGTAGCGTTTTTAGCGCGCGCTACGCGGAGAAACTAACGCCAGCTCAATTGTGGCGTCAGCGTCTACCTTGCGTGGCAATTTAGGACACGCTAAAACCGCTAGCACAGCTTAGTAAAAGGAGCCCTAATTGTAGAAAAGTTGCAAATAAAATTAACGGATAAATGTGCTCCTTGTAATGCATTTGCATAGGATTCTCGGTGGTTTGGTAGAAGCCCTCGAGAACCCTTTTGAGCACTGGAGGCTGCCTTGCAACTAAAGGCTCCTTTTACTAAGGTGCGCTAGCGGTTTTTAGCACGCGCTAACCCCTGCGCTACACATAAAAACTAACGCCAGCTCAATGGTGGCGTTAGCGTCTAGCGCGTGTGCTAAAACCACTAGTGCAACTTTGTAAAAGGAGCCTTAGGACTGACTACTACCAGTCTAACTTCAATAACAAGCTTTTGAAAATCTCCCCCTAGGCAAAATTAGAAAAGTAGAACAAATTCAGACACTAGGCTGACCCGGTCTTTTTATCTGCATAAAAAGCAAGAGGTGTAAACACTTCATGAGGTCTAGTTTCTTTCTTGGACTACAGGCAATAGCCAGTGGCAGGGCAGCTTTCAAAACGTTTGTTGGCATTACAAAGTATTCAGAGATTTCGGCTGCGCTATTCCCCCGACAAAAGAAGGAATGCAAAAGATTCCATGTGTCAGCATAAGTAAAACGTACAAACTGGGATCACTGGGTGCTCTCTGATCTCTGACAGAAATTTAAATGAAATTGAATGAATAATTTGAGAGTTATTACAAGGGACCCACCTCGGCCTAGATTCACTAACCTGCCCGATCCTGTCTGCTCCGTGGCCGATCTGAGGCAGGCCGACTGATTCACAAATGGCGGTGATGCAAATGAGGGCGATTGGAGGCACGCCCCCCCCCCCCCCCCCCACTGACTGCACGGATTGCTGGAGAGCGATCCTTGAGCATGCGCAGACCATCTTCTTTGCCTGTAGATGGTCTGCGCATGCTCACCGCGAAGGAAGAGCTGGAAACTTTTTTTTTTTTTAGAGCTGGAAACTTTCACGAGCCCTTGGTATTAACCCATGGTTTGAAAGCGGGGCTGCACCGCGGGTTAAAACCACGGAGTCGGGGCAGAGAGCAGGAGAAGCAGAATCGGGGCAGGAGAAGCAGAATCGGGGCAGAGAGCAGGAGAATCGGGGCAGAGAGCAGGAGAATCGGGGCAGAGAGCAGGGTTTTTGCACAAGCGACTGGTCCTCAGCAGTCACTTGTTTTTTGATCGGGCAGCCCAGTCGGTTTCCTGGAAATTAAGAACATAAGAAGTTGCCTCCACTGGGTCAGACCAGAGGTCCATCGTGCCCAGCGGTCCGCTCCCACGGTGGCCCATCAGGCCCATGACCTGTGAAGTGGTTCCTAACTATTTCTATAACCTACCTCTACCTCTATCTGTACCCCTCAATCCCCTTATCCTTTAGGAACCTATCTAGACCCTCCTTGAACCCCTGTTTTGTGAATCACATTCTTCCTGCTTTACATGCCGTTCCCCCTCATTTGCATGCGCGGATCGGATCAGAGGATGACCGGCACAGAGGTTAGTGAATCGGGTCGGAGGAAAATCGGGTCGGTACACAATCACAAACATGATCGGTGGTCTTAGTGAATCTAGCCCCTGGTTTTGTCTCTGTTTTTCAACCTGTCCCTTATGACCTGAAGCCCTCTTGTCCTGTTACAAAGGAAAAAACAGAAATTTTATAAGGCCTATGGGAAACATAAGAACATAAGAACATAAGAACATAAGAAATGCCTCTGCTGGGTCAGACCCGAGGTCCATCGTGCCCAGCAGTCCGCTCACGCGGCGGCCCAACAGGTCCAGGACCTGTGCAGTAATCTTCTATCTATACCCCTCTATCCCCATTTCCAGTAGAAATTTGTCCAATCCTTTCTTGAACCCCAGTACCGTACTCTGCCTTATAACGTCCTCTGGAAGCGCATTCCAGGTGTCCACCACACGTTGGGTAAAGAAGAACTTCCTAGCATTTGTTTTGAATCTGTCCCCTTTCAACTTTTCCGAATGCCCTCTTGTTCTCTTATTTTTCGAAAGTTCGAAGAATCTGTCCCTCTCTACTCTCTCTATGCCCTTCATGATCTTGTAAGTCTCTATCATGTCCCCTCTAAGTCTCCTCTTCTCCAGGGAAAAGAGACCCAGCTTCTCCAATCTCTCAGAATATGACAGGTTTTCCATACCTATTATCAGACGTGTTGCTCTCCTTTGAACCCTCTCGACTAATGCCATATCCTTCTTAAGATACGGCGACCAATATTGGACGCAGTACTCCAAATGCGGGCGCACCATCACCCGATACAACGGCAGGATAACTTCTTTCGTTCTGGCTGTAATACCCTTTTTGATTATACCAAGCATTCTATTCGCTCTCTTAGCAGCCGCTGCACACTGTACCGACGGCTTCATTGTCATGTCCACCATTACCCCCAAGTCCCTTTCCTGGGTACTCTTATTCAATAACATCCCTCCCATTGTATAGTTGTACCTCGAGTTTCTGCTCCCCACATGTAATACTTTACATTTTTCAATGTTGAACTTCATCTGCCATTTCGCCGCCCATTCTTCTAATTTGTTTTAAAATGCTAGGAATTAAATATCCCCAATTTTTTAAACCATTTTCATAGGTCAGGAACTTTGCTGACAGCAGCCGGCGTGACCTATTAAACTCAGGGTGTGATGTACTAAATATTTTAGCCACAAACACAAAATGGGAAAGTCTTATTTGAAAAAAGGATACTTACTCCTCCTAGTCTGAATCTTATGTGAATTCCCGCAGCTGCATCTACAAGTTCTGCCTAGAAAAGATGATGAAACTCTTATTCTCTAGTCTTTTAAAGTATCCATAGTAACAGTTTCATAGTTGCATTCCATGTTTAGTTGGTTCTACATCATTTTCATTTGCTTATTTCTCATCATTTGGAATCATTTGTGTGTTTTTATGGTAAAAGCACAGAAGTTTATCTTCAACTATATTCATACTTTGGATTTGCTTGTAGAGTAATGGCACAAACAAAGTCATGATATGAAATATCTTGAAAAACCTATTTCACTCTTGGGAATTTTTTTTTTCCACTGCTAGCATAAAAAGTGCGACTATAGAACCAGATTGTTACGCAAATGGTAAATTAAATATTCAAGTCAACACCAAAAAGTCCAACAGGACAGAGAACCCACGGGTATAAAACAGCACAGAAGGAAGTGGGAATGGACAATGAACACTACACTGAAGATCACTGATGTAAGACCAACTTGTTTATTTCAGAAAAGGACACAAGCAGATGCTGTGGACCCGACACAGCACTGTGTTTCAGCAGCTGAGGAACGCCTGCATCAGGGGTCACTCGGTCCAACTAACATGCCAGAGTAACCAAAATCATTGATAAGCTATGGAAGCATATTCAGACAGAGGTTCACAGGCAGATTAGAAACATAGAAGGGGAAAATGTCCCCCCCAAAAAGGAAAGGAGGCAGCTCTGGGAGAGGAGAAAGAAGTGGGGAAAATCAAATGAAATGAGTCCAGAGACAGCAAAAGATGGCTGGATGCAAAACAAAAGGGCCCTTTTTCTAATCTGTGTTAAGCAACCAACATAGGTTGTACCACGCAGTAGAACTTAGCAGGGACCCCACACTGATGTCTTCTGCACTAAAAAAACAAAAGCAGCCAGTGCAGAAAATTCCCATGTTAGCTGCTTTGCCAGAGAGAGTGGGAGCTGGGTGTGACAAGAATGGGCAAAGGATCAGTTGTGTCAGCTAGTACATGGGTTGATACCATTCTTTAGGTATCACTGCTAGCTGTCAAAAGGAGGTGGTAATCGCTGTTTCTTTCCTTTTGGTTCATGGCGTTCCTTGGCTTTCTGTCCCACTACAAAGGAATTTAAACTGCTTTGTCACCTCTTTGTCTCCAATTACCAATGAAATGCTTTCGTGTTTCCCTTATATATATTGATTTTGCCAACATTTGCTTATTTCTGATCTGAGGAAGAATGGGTTATCTTCAAAAGCTAATCATAAATTACATTAACCCCCCTACCCCCCTTTTACTAAACCATGAAAGTGGTTTATAATGCTGGATGTTGTGTTAAATGCTCTGCACTGCTCCCAACGCTCATAGAGTTCTATGAGCATTGGGAGCAGCACAGATCATTCAATGCGCCAGCTTGCACTAAAAGTCACTTTCACGGTTTTCTAAAAGGGAGAGGTTAGCGTATGATTAGCTTTTAAAGGCAACCCCTTCTTCCTCAGATCAGAAATAAGCAAATGTTGGCAAGATTAATACATATTCCAATAAAAATCAGTATATAGTCCCAATAAAAAAGGTATTATTTTTTCCTTTATGTTTTTGTTTTATTTCTACATATTAACTTGAAGAATAGACTAACATGACCACCACATCACTTCATTGTTTTATCCTATATAATAAAACACTAGCCGCGCATGCGCACTCAGACCTGCGTGATCCCTGATCTGTGATCCGTAGGTCCGTGGTCAGAGTGCGTATGCGGCAGCCAGATCGGGAAAGCACAGCCGGCGACTCCCCCTCCCGCCCTCACTCACCGCCAAAACCACCACCGCCAAAGCCTCCTCCTCGCCGGCTCACCGGTGTTTAAATTGAGAACAGCGCTGCACTGCGCTAACGCTGGCTTTGCCGTCTTCTGTCCACTGTGGCCCGCCCTCTCTGACTACTTCCTGTTTCCGCTAGGGTTGGCCGCAGTGGATAGAAGACGGCGAAGCCAGCGGTAGCACGGTGCAGCGCTTTTCTCACAATTTAAACACGGCGGCGGGAAATGCTGCTTCTGCACAGGGAAGTGTGGGGGGGATTGCTGTTTCTGGACAGGGAAGGCCAGGAAATGCTGCTGTTGCACAGGGAAGGGTGGGAAATGCTGCTTCTGCACAGGGAAGTGTGTGTGTGGGGGGGGGGAAATGTTGTTTCTGGACAGGGAAGGCCAGGAAATGCTGCTGTTGCACAGGGAAGGGTGGGAAATGCTGCTTCTGCACAGGGAAGGGTGGGAAATGCTGCTTCTGCACAGGGAAGTGTGTGTGTGGGGGGGAGGGGGAAATGCTGTTTCTGGACAGGGAAGGCCAGGAAATGCTGCTGTTGCACAGGGAAGGGTGGGAAATGCTGCTTCTGCACAGGGAAGTGTGTGTGTGGGGGGGAGGGGGAAATGCTGTTTCTGGACAGGGAAGGCCAGGAAATGCTGCTGTTGCACAGGGAAGTGTGTGTGTGGGGGGGGAAATGTTGTTTCTGGACAGGGAAGGCCAGGAAATGCTGCTGTTGCACAGGGAAGGGTGGGAAATGCTGCTTCTGCACAGGGAAGGGTGGGAAATGCTGCTTCTGCACAGGGAAGTGTGTGTGGGGGGGAGGGGGAAATGCTGTTTCTGGACAGGGAAGGCCAGGAAATGCTGCTGTTGCACAGGGAAGGGTGGGAAATGCTGCTTCTGCACAGGGAAGTGTGTGTGTGGGGGGGAGGGGGAAATGCTGTTTCTGGACAGGGAAGGCCAGGAAATGCTGCTGTTGCACAGGGAAGTGTGTGTGGGGGGGAAATGTTGTTTCTGGACAGGGAAGGCCAGGAAATGCTGCTGTTGCACAGGGAAGGGTGGGAAATGCTGCTTCTGCACAGGGAAGGGTGGGAAATGCTGCTTCTGCACAGGGAAGTGTGTGTGGGGGGGGAGGGGGAAATGCTGTTTCTGGACAGGGAAGGCCAGGAAATGCTGCTGTTGCACAGGGAAGGGCAGGAAATGCTGCTGTTGCACAGGGAAGTGTGTGTGTGGGGGGGAAATGTTGTTTCTGGACAGGGAAGGCCAGGAAATGCTGCTGTTGCACAGGGAAGGGTGGGAAATGCTGCTTCTGCACAGGGAAGGGTGGGAAATGCTGCTTCTGCACAGGGAAGGGTGGGAAATGCTGCTATATTCTAGCACCCGTTAATGTAACGGGCTTAAACACTAGTTTTTATATAAATTGCTTTGAATTTAAATGCCAAAAAAAGTGATTCTGCAAATTTTAATACACCTAAACATACTCTGAGAACTCCAGCCAATCTAAAATTCCAGACAGAGTCAAGGTCACTCCTATAACCCAATCCCAGTTTCAAGACTGAAGTATGCTAATGGCATTTAAATATGTTGCTTGCACATGAACAATATTTATGAAAATACATTTCGTTCTTACCTCTCTGGGGTTGATGGACTTCAGCAAAATTCGTGGGTCTCCTTGTCTTTGAAACATGATCAGCTTTTTGTAGTGTTTAAATACATGGATATCCTGCAGTTAAAAGAAAAATCATGATGGGGTGACCAGTAATTCTCTAACTTTCCATCTTTTCATACTGCAGGCACAATAGAAATATAGCAGTAGATATCCAATTGCTATTCCTATAGAATTCCTATGAGCATCAGAGCATTTAGGGCCAGTTTCTATATAGAATGCCCAGAATCGCACATGGGCCTCCTATATAGAATCATGTATGTCCTCACAGACAGATGCCTAAGCCCGCCTAACACCACGATTCTCTAACCAGCGTCCATATCACAGACGCTGGTTAGAGAATCGAGTTGCCGCTGAGCTTATCGTGGCAAAGGATCTCCCTGCCACAATAAGTTTAGTGGCAAACTGATCCGCTCCCCCACCCCGTGTAGACTACTGGCAGAAGGGATGCCTAGTCCCTCCTGCCAGAACCCTGGAACCCCTCCCAAAACATCGCCGGCAGGAGAGATGCTCAGTCTCTCCTGCCAGAACCTGGGACCCCCCAAACATCGCAATAAAAACATACATACCTGCCTCCAGAACATCAGCACCTGGCATAGGAAAGCTTAGTAGAGCTGCACAGAAGTGGCTTAAGTAGTCTGGGCGTGGGCTAGTGAACCAAAGAGAGGAGGACCCAGTCCAATAAGCCACTCTAATCACTGCATCCATGATGGAAAATGTTAGTCCATCAAAAAAAAACCCAAATCTACTGTAGTGCCATAAAGGTGGCACCTGCAGCCATAAGGGCTATTGGGGTTGTAGACAGGTGGGTATAGTAGGTTTTGGGGATGTTTTGAGGGGCTCACCATGACCTGCAAGGGAGTTGTGGTGAAATGTTTATGGGTACCCTTTTTGTGAAGTTCACAGCAGTGCCCTGTAAGATGCCCCACCACTCTGTTGTCATGTCTGGTTGGCCAGTCCATCACTTTGCTGGCCCCTCCCATGTCCAAAAGGTCTTGCTCTAAGCCAGGGGTAGGCAATTCCGGTCCTCGAGAGCCGGAGCCATGTCAGGTTTTCAGGATATCCACAATGAATATGTATGAGATGGATTTGCATGCACTGCCTCCTTGAGATGCAAATCTATCTCATGCATATTTATTGGGTATATCCTGAAAACTTGACCTGGCTCCGGCTCTTGAGAACCAGAATTGCCTACCCCTGTTCTAGGCATTTGGGACTTGGATGATTTTTTGGATGAGAATGTAGTATAAAGATAGACATACTAGCGGTCTGGACGACCAAACACCTGGACGTAGAAGTAGACGATTTAAAATAAAAAATTGGGGGATGTATTTTTTGAGAATGGACTTTGGACACTGCCGACTTTGGGCGACTATCACCCTAAGCCCGAAACGGACTTAGACATTTGTTTTGATTATGCCCCTCCATGTGTTTTTCACCAAATTCTTTCAGCTTTCCTGATTCGTTTTTTGTTCTCTCAGACTTTCTGTGAACCAGGGCAACGAGAAGCATCTTGTGTTCGGTTTGGTTTCTTTGACTTTTGTTAATTTCTTGTGCCACGCCAGTGCCTTCTCCTTTACGGAAAACAACACTTCTGTTCTCCTTACAGAAGGCACTGGCGTGGCACACTGGCATAAAAACACTTTAAGAAATGATAGTTATGTAATCACATTTTGCACAAAATACGGTACAAGAACATTAACCAGTTACCAAGACTACCCAGTGGAAATGTTGTGAAAACAAAATACTCCCTACCACGCCTGCTCCTTTGAAATGATATGGGAACATGTTATGACTGTGATAGCCATGATCTAGTGTTTACTTGCTTATAGAGAGTCTGATGGCATGTTCTATAAATACTGTATATGTTGGAGTCAGTCCAGCTGCATGGCAAACATATACTTTACAGGATAAACACCCGGCCCAACCCTACTCACAGAATGGAGGTGAAAGAATTTTCTAGCATCTGGATTCAGCTTCAATTAACACTATCCTCTATATTAAAACCCTAAGTGCGCATGCGCACTTAGGGTTTTGTGATCTGTAACAGCGTGCTGTGTCCTTCTGTGGCTGTATTCTATTTACGGTGCACGTCAGCTTGAGGTGCGCGCACGGTGGCTTGAAGCAGTGCAGGCATTTGAGCGGCGGTGGCGGTTTCATTGCTGATAGCTGGTGCCTGGAGGAACGGCTGGAGGGTGTCGTGAAGTGTCCCATGCTGGTAAACATTCTCAAATGCTCAGGGACGTGGAGGGGGAGCAGGAAACAGGTGCTGCTGGACAGGGGGGGAGGTAAAAGGAAGGGAGAAGGCCTACTGCTGGACAGGGGGAGCAGGGAAGAGGTGCTGCTGGATAGGGGGGAGGTAAAAGGAAGGGAGAAGACTTACTGCTGGACAGGGGGAGCACGGAAGAGGTGCTGCTAGATGGGGGGGGAGGTAAAAGGAAGGGAGAAGGGCTGCTGCTGGACAGGGGGAGCAGGAAAGGGGTGGTGGTGGACAGCTGAGGAAAGAGAGAGACAGACAGAAAGAAAGAAAGACAGAAAGCAGCCAATCTATTCTAATACACGTTAATGTAACGGGCTTATAGACTAGTATACCATAATACTGTATCACATTGTTCAGTTAGACACACTGGAGTCCTTCTACAACAGGGTACCTATAACTATTTTTTAAAAGGCAACATCAGCATCTACAGTATGTGCTTTTATAAAACAGACTCCCACAATTTACTCATATAATGCACAAATCCTCTTGCACAGGGCCAGTATAAAGGACATTAGATGCCCTAGGAGAACTTTCAGCCCTGTGCCTTCCCTGAATTGTCTTTCATGTCCCAAGATGCCCTGAAATTTTCAAAATTAAACTCAAATATCCTGATTATGCCAACACCACCACTCATGCCTGAACAATCCTGTAAAACTACCTAGATGGACATCACAGTTTTAAATATTAAACGTTATTGTGCTTGTATATATGAGGACAATCTGAAAAGCATTTTCCTCTGGTAAATGACTATTTACCTAGATATATGGGCTATTGGAAAATTAAGAAGGCGACCAGGTGGTACTCAATATCTTTATTCTATGAAAACTCGACACGTACGTGTTTCGGCCCGAAGGCCTGCCTCAGGAGTCTTAATGCTCTGATCAATACAGTATATGTTGACTGTCCTATCTTATAAATTTATAATGATTGAGTCCATTCATCGAACACATCAATCAGAATGATCACTAGAAAATTTGTCCACGATGGAATCTGGGTTAATCTCCACATCGTGGACAAATCTTTTAGTGATCATTCTGATTGATGTGTTTGGCGGATGACTCAATCATTATAAATTTATAAGATAGGACAGTCAACATATACTGTATTGATCAGAGCATTTCGGGCCGAAACACGTACGTGTCGCGTTTTCATAGAATAAAGATATTGAGTACCTCCTGGTTGCCTTCTCTCTTTTCTTTGAGTATCTGCCTTGATAAGGTAGAATCTCATGTTGCTTTGTATCTATTTGAAAATTACCCACACTCCATGAGGTTGAATGTACATGTTGTTAACTCTTTTGAGTTTTCTGATCTATTGTTTTGCTCTAATTGCAGCTGTGCAGCTGCTCTTTGTCACCCTCTAGAAGCTGCTGTACATGGTGACTTCCTAGTTTAGCTAATGCTAAGCTAGCCTTGATCACACACAAAGTTACGCCTGCTCCAAAGAGGTGCAACTACATGTATTTGTTTTATGCATTTATGTTTGTATTTTGTATAATATGCTTGCACCTCACAACTCTAGCCAGCTCCACCTAAACACATTAAAAAAAAGTATGTTTCGACTTGCCTGAGCAACCTTATGACAGTCTTTTTTATATGTTTAAACATGCTTTAGAAGTGGAAAACATGCTTTATAAAACAGAATCCGCTACATAATATGTTGCATTTCAACTAGCATGAGTTCTATTTGCATGGTCAGATAAAGTACATGCTGGTGACTGGTGGTGCACCAGAATGGCTGAGAGTGAGTTCATCCTTACTAATTTCCTGCACTAGTTGCAAAAAGTTCCAGGATCTTAGGGAACGAACGGCAGACATGGAGCAGCTGAGGCAGACAGAGAGGTATAAAGAGTAGAGCGCACCCCACCCCACCCCACCCCCACACTCTGACGGCTCCTGTGCTGTTTTGGAGAAATAAGGCCATCAAGAAGGAAAGCATCACTTTGGTATGGTAGGAAACGATCCTATAGCTAGGACCTGCTTTCTAAATGCTGACCTGTCCCTGGAAACACATCCTGTTGTGCTAAGGCTATGTCTCAAGCAGGGGTGTAGCTATGGACGGGCCTGGGGGCCCTGCCCTGCCCCAATCTTGGCTCAGGCCTGTCCAGTCTCTCTCACGGCAGAATGGCAAGCACGTGGTAGATAATGGCCTGGCTCTGGCCCATGCAGAGAAGGCTGTCAAGGCGTTTGCCGCAGCAGCTCAGTTACTGCACCAGGGCCAGGCTGAAGTGCCGGTCCCATTTGCAGTGGTGCAACCCAGTGCTCTGCCTAAGGGGAAGGAGAAGTCGCCACCTGCTGCAGCCCCAGCACTAGAGGTGGGGGGGCAGGCAGGACTCAATGGCATGCTTGGTAGCCCTGTAGATTTTATCCTTTGTCCTATGCGCAGTCACACTCCTATAGGGTGGCCAGCCACACAAGTGGGCGAGAGAGGTTCCCGGATATGCCTGTCCACTTTGGGCTCCGGTTCGCCCAAAATTAGCTGTCTGGTTATTCTAGTGGTCTCCAGGAATGTGTACACAATAGGGAAGAGGCTGCTAGTACCTACTTTGGTGGCTGATGGGCGTGTGGGTCACTTGATAATTTGCCTGCCTAGTGTAAAGGTAGAAGACCTAACTATTATCTGGTAAGAGCCAAGTATTCAGTGCTGGTCCTTGGACATGGCCTATATTGAATATCTGGGGCTAATTTAGCTGGCCATGATCAGTGCTTAACCCCCCCCAAAAAAACACACCAAAAAAAAACAACTAACCACCGTGGGCTGAATATTGAACAGATAGATATTATTGTAGTTACATTACGTTAAGTTATTTTATTGTAGTTACGTTATATAAGGCTCCGTCTCTAGCGGTATTCAAATCCAGGCTGAAATCCCACTTATTTGAAGCTATGTTTAACTCCTAAACCTACCAACATATCTGTCATCCTCTCAATAGTCCCTACCACCTCTCCAGTCCACTCTAATTCCCTTCATGAGCACTGTGTTCCGATTCCCCTTTTATCCTGTCTGTCATAATTAGATTTAAGCTCCTCTGTTGTTGTTGTATAGAGAGCAGAAATACACTGTGCCATATATGGGGATTAGGGATAGGGACTTGAATATCGCGACCTCACTACTTAATTGGTGACACGTCTTGGTTTGTATAATGGAACAACTACATGGAAGGTGCTTTTGGTTTTCGCACTTGTATATTCGTAAAATGATTGCCAACAAATAGAGGTGCACTCCTGTGTGCCCTTATAGATATTTCATGATAAAGCTCTGCTGAATGTAGAGCCTATGTGAAATATGGCTGGAACTGGGCATGTAATAAACTGGATATGTGATGGGATAATTTAAGTTTGTCTTACATTTTATTAGATGGACATAAACTAGTGTACATAGATATATTATTTTATGCTAGTTTTCAAGGCCAGATAAGATTTTCATTTATCAAGTATTATGTTATGCACATTCACGTATTTAAATGATGGTCTCATAGAAAAACAGTCCACTAGAGTTTATGCAATTAATTCAATAGCTGTTAAAAACTCACAACATGTCTCTTCCAAGCCCTCTGTATTATTGTAGCAGCTTTCTCCTCTCTTAATTGTTTGAAAAATTCATTCCGTTCCATGGCATCCATCTCTTTTTCCACTGGTATTCTTAATTACCTACAATAATAAAACAACCACGTCTATGTAACTGGAAAAAGCCTCCATCAAGTTTCAAGTTTTATTAATTTTGATATACCAACCATCAAGTTAATATCTGGCCGGTTAACAATATATTTAAAAGAAAGAGAAACTAAAAGTTTCATCCTCTTTCTTTGGGCATCCAATCAATCTGGGCTTTGGCAAACCAGCTTATTTCTCCCCATATCTTACACATCTCTACCAAATCATTTAGCACAGTCATTGTAGCAATGGTCTTTGGATGGGAGGTTACGAATAATCAGATCAATTGCTCCATTCTTGGACTCATCATCACTGAATGTCCTTGTACATTCACTGATCATGTCAAAGTTAGATTACTGCGACTCGCTCTACAAAGGAGTCGCTCTTAAAGAAATCCGTCAACTACAAGTAATTCAAAACACCGCAATTAAAATTATAACAAATAAGAAAAAATTTGAGCATGTGACTCCTCTGCTCAAAGAAGCTCATTGGCTTCCAATTGTCCAGAGAATCTCCTATAAAATAGCTCTATTAAACATTCAAAATATTATCAACTAAAGCCCCGTCATTCCTAGAAAGGTATATTATTCCATATATTCCTACTAGAAGTTTGAGATCAGAGGACAAAACCTTCTAGTAATTCCATCACTTAGGGCTCCTTTTACGAAGGTGCGCTAGCGTTTTTAATGCACGCACCAAATTAGCGCATGCTATAGCGTGTGCTAGCCGAAAAACTACCGCCTACTCAAGAGGAGGTGGTAGCAGCTAGCGTGCTTGGCATTTTAGCATGCGCTATTCCGCGCGTTAAGGCCCTAACGCGCCTTCGTACATGGAGCCCTTAGTATAATAAATACAAGACAAAATACAATCATTGCGGTTACAGTGCCTAGAATATGGAACTCCTTATCATCATTTATTAAAGAAGAAAAATCAGTAAGGGCTCCTTTTACGAAGGTGTGTTAGGGCCCTATCGCGTGGAATAGCGTGCGCTAAAATGCCGCACGCACTAGCCGCTACTGCCTCCTTTTGAGCAGGCAGTAGATTAGCGCGCTAATTCGCTGCGTGTGCTAAAACCACTTGCGCACCTTCGTAAAAGGAGCCCTAAGTAAATTTAAAGGCTTGTTAAAATGCTGGTTTTTCAAGGACGCTTTTGAGACCTAATTGTAGAATTCTCTTGTGACCCCGTTCACTGCAGAAACTCATGTTTCCTCTGTTTTAGGTTCTGAGAAATTTAAAAAACAAACAAAAAAAGAACCTCTTAATTTTCTTTTTAATCTTGATTATACTTTTAACTACCCTCCCTTTGTACTTACCTTTCTTGTTTACTTTACTATGCTTATTGTAATTCTCCCCACTTCCCTTATGTATCAGTCTGCAATGTTCGTGTGTCTATTGTAGTCAATAACTAAGACCCTGTTTTTAATTGTAAATCGTTTTGAATTCACGATATTGCGACACATCAAAATTTTTAATAAAACTTGAAACTTTAATCAGAGGCGTAGTAAGGGAGGGGGGCAGTCCACTCTGAGTGCCATCTTGCCCGGGGTGCTGGCACCTCTCCTCCTCTCTGCTCCCCCCTTACCACTCCTCCCCCTGTGGCGCGAGCGCCCCTTCCCCCTTCCCTTTTTAACTTCGGCGCGAGCAGCTACCAACGTGCTGCCCACTTCGGCACTTTCTCTGTCACTTCTGGGACCCCCGCCTAGGAAATGACATCATTATGAAAGAATATTGTCAATATGTTAGTTTCTTTGTATTATACTCTATTTTTAATTTTGTTCATCGCTTAGTAATTTTAATAAGCGATTCATCAAACATATTAATAAACTTGAAACTTGATCAGAGAATGTATCAAAGCTGACATGGACAGTACATTGGTGGCTGCTCGTGCCAAAATTAAAAAGGTATGGGGAAGGGGGGGGACACACACGTGCAGGGCAAAGGAGTGGGGAAGAGGGCAGGGGAGGGGTATATCTGCCCTGGGCACCTCTCACTCTCGTTACACCACTTTCCTTTAATCACTTATTTTATCAAACAACTTCAGTAACATCTACCCAACAAAACTGACAAACATAAGATTTTAATTTGCTATTGGAACAGTTATGAAGTTATTGGGTGTAACATTGGACCAGAGTCTAACCATGAAAGACCAGGTGGACTCCTTAGTTAAAAAGGTTTTTTTTACTCTCTGGAAGCTTCGGTCCATTAAAGCAGTGGTTTTCAACCTTTCTACACCTATGGACCGGCAGAAATAAAATAATTATTCTGTGGACCGGCATCAGTCCATGGACCGGCGGTTGAAGAACACTGGGCTAAGTCATGGGCTAGACCCCGCCCATCTCTACCCAATCTCCACCCCAGACCCCGCCCCCATAATAGTAAGTCGTGGGCCAGACCCCGCCCATCTCTACCCAATCTCCACCCCAGACCCTACCCCCATAATAGTAAGTCGTGGGCTAGACCCCGCCCATCTCTACCCAATCTCCACCCCAGACCCCGCCCCCATAATAGTAAGTCGTGGGCCAGACCCCGCCCATCTCTACCCAATCTCCACCCCAGACCCCGCCCCTTTAATAGTACTAATTACACCTTGCACTTCCAGTGCCTCATCCGGAAGCCTTCCCTCTGACGTTGCAACGTCAGAGAGAAGGCTTCCGGTTCAGGCGCAGGATGCCCGTAGGTGCCACTGCCCGTGGTTTTGTGCACTGAATCAGTTAGGAAGAGGGAGCTGGCTCGAAGATAACGCCGCATCGATCGCACTGTGGACCGGCGGTTGAAGAACACTGTTTTGAGCCTGATGCACGTGCTGGCCCTGTGGACTGGCAGGAAATTTCTGTGGACTGGCACTGGTCCATGGACCGGTGGTTGAAGAGCACTGCATTAAAGCATATTTTGATGTCTCATCATTTAGAATCCTAGTACAATCCTTTATACTGAGTCAACTAGATTATTGCAATATCGCCTACCTGGCAATTTCCCAGAAGAATATGCAGCGATTACAATTGGTGCAAAATGTGGCAGTCAAGCTAATTTTGGGGTTGAAGAAGTTCGATTATATAACACCTTCCTACCGACTTCTACATTGGCTACCGATGGAGGCACGCGTGAAGTTTAAGTCTGGATGCTTTTGCTTTAAGGCACTATTCGGTTTAGCCCCTAAATATATAACTGACCTCGTCTCTTTCTCAAACAGACATACGAGAAGCTCACACTCAAATTTTGTATCCCCACTGGTTAAAGGATGTAAATTTAAAAAACACCATCAACATCTTCTCTCACATCAAGCGGCATTATGGGGCAAAGATCTGGAACAATTGCTCACATATACTATTTATGGGGAATTTAGGAAACACCTAAAAACATACCTGTTCCTGAAGTATTTAGGCAACTAACCTGTACAATCCTACTCCACAATAACTGATCTCTAGCGCCGTTAATAACTAGCTTCTAACCTTGTTAATTCTAAATAATTTGTAACATCTTTTAACCATTGTAAACTGCATAGAACTTCACAGTCCTGCTGTATATAAACTTTTATTATTATTATTAATGGGCTGTCCAGTACGTGTTACAGTTGGAAGATGACTAGGGCTCCTTCTCTCAGTGGCAAGGAACACTGGGGTTGATATTCAAGCAATTTAAGTTGCCAGAAATGGCTTCTTGCTGGTTTGACAGGGAGAAAGCTTAAGCCCCCGAATAAATTAATGTAAACCATTCCAAGCTCCCCTGGGAGAATAGGATAGAAAACTGAATAAATACATAAATTGCCTGTTTGGGGTTAACAGCTCATTTTCAGTGGCACTTTGGTTAAGGTCGCTGAAAATAACTGATCAGCGCTGAACTGACAATTAGCTATTTTGGGGTCATTCGGGGGACAGCGTTGGCACTTGGCTGCCTAAGTGCTGATATTCAGCACTTAACCAGCCATCTTTGCCGCATATATAGGACCACATAAAAGTCAGTTCTGTCTTTATGTGATGCCCCATAGCCAGCTAACTATTGACTATCACAGTTAACTGTTACATATTAGCTGACTCTGCAAACTCGGAAATTCAATGATGGTGCCCAGACATGGCTTGGCCTTGAGTTTCTACGTCTAACACCAGCGGCAGTCAGCAAAGCACTGATCGCCACCAACTGAATACTGGTCCTAGTCCCTGACAATGAAAGACCTTTTCTGGACACGTCTGTTTCATGGCAATATGCAGCTCTGCCATTCAGCCACTAGGACAACACAAATGTGTATGTACAGTGGACTCTCATTTAACTGGCACCTATGGGGATTCATAGATAAGAACATAAGAAGTTGCCAGAGGTCCATCATGCCCAGCGGTCCGCTCCCGCGGCAGCCCATCAGGTCCATGACCTGTGAAGTGGTTCCTGACCATTCTTATAACCTACCTCTGGTTCTCCTCAATCCCTTTATCTTTTAGGAACCTATCCAAACCTTCCTTGAACCCCGGATAAATGTAGTTTCTGGTAGCTGGAGAGTTACTATTAAAAATAGGCCTAACTAATACTATATCCCATACTATGCCATACCATAAACTGTTCCAAACTACAGGACATGTGGTAGGCAAAGCATGGGTGTACTCAGGTGTGGCATGCCAAGTTTACACTTAAATTTCTGCCAGAAATTGATTTTATTTTCATTTTTATTTAAAATACTACAGTATTTAATTGATTTCTTTTTGCTGGTTGCTAGAGGGTTCTGGTTGCTTGAGTTCCAATTAACAGAGAGTATACTGTATATAATGACAGGAGCACAGGAATTTAAAGCATCTATACCATCAAACTGGCTATGTCTCTCAAAGTTACAACTGTCTTATTTTTGTCACCCTGTCAGAAGAGAAAGATCATTGGCAAAGGACATCATGTTTGGGAAGCTCAAAGGCAAAGAGGGTTACCTGCAATCAGATGGCTGGACACGTTGAAAACAACCATAGGGATGGCACTATGGCATATTAAATATTGAACTAGGCCAGTTACTGGGCAGACTCGCACGGTCTGTGTCTGTGTATGGCCGTTTGGTGGAGGATGGTTAGGGGAGGGCTTCAATGGCTGGGAGGGTGTAGATGGGCTGGAGTAAGTCTTAACAGAGATTTCGGCAGTTGGAACCCAAGCACAGTACCGGGTAAAGCTTTGGATTCTTGCCCAGAAATAGCTAAGAAGAAAAAATAAAAAAAAATAAAAATTAAATTTAAATTGAATCAGGTTGGGCAGACTGGGTGGACCATTCGGGTCTTTATCTGCCGTCATCTACTATGTTACTATGGCACTTGAGGACCTTACCAGACTAGCATGAAACCAATTTCTTTTTAAATCTGTAATTCATCAAGTCGCTAGGACTCGAACACAAGTCAATGGCACCTAACATACCATCAAAATGTTTTGTATTATTTCAGTCAGAGGTAGAAGAGCAATTTAAAAAAATGGACAAACTCTCATCTAATTTTTTATTTTTGTAATTTATTCAACATATTTAATAGATGTCATAAGGCAGAATATAATTGCAAAAATGTTGATATTGAGTCTTGAAAGGCAACACGAGGAAACAAAGTTTGGGAAACTTAATAGACTTAATAAATACAAAAGATCAGTGGGGTTCGTTTCAGCTCTCCCAAACTGAATAGTATAATTTAAAAGAGCATCAGAGGTTTAATTTAAGATTTGGGGTAACACTCTTTTTTTTAATAGAGAAAACTGATTAGACATTTTTGCAGAAACAGTCAATAGATCAATTTATGCAAAAATGTCTATTTGGGTACCTGTATTAAATAAAAGTGGCAGTTATGCCAGATCTGTGGCAGGCATCAGGTATAAACTACAATATTCTGTAAATGGTAGTTTTTTTTACCCTCCTCCCCTTTTACTACGCTGCAATCGTGGTTTCTAGTGCAGCACGGAGCGCTAAATGCTCCAACGCTGCTCCAATGCTCATAGGATTCCTATGAGTATTGGAGCAACGTCTGGGCCGTAGTAAAATCCTCTACCACGGCTTAGTAAAAGAGGGCCTTACTTTGACCACAAAAAGATTAGCATCAGTACACGGTGCATCGGCCAGAGGATCATTCAGGTCTTCATCAAGGCCTGAGAAATGAAACTATACTTTTCTTCTGGCCGCCATTGCCGAGATTCAGAGGGCAATATTGTCGGTAGCAGAGGTAGCATTTAGCAAGTGGTACATATACTCTTGAAGCAAAGGGAGGATTTGTGAAACATTATTATGCCATCTATGTCGTAACAGGCTATGGTGATAATGCAGCATCTAAACCTGATGAGCAAAAATTTTAAAAGACAGTATGAGACTCTCTGGCACACCTTCTTGCCTAAGAATTTGGCTTAGCTGTCTGGGATTTTTTTTTTTTTTGGGGGGGGGGAGGGGTCAGTTTGTTTATTGAATATTTTTTAAGAAGAATACAACTGCGTCATCTCTCAAGAACACTATAAATATAACTATCCAAAGGAAAATGGAATACATTACAATCAGGTCAGAGAAAAGTAATAGAGAAGTCGCTAAGGAGTCCTTTTACTAAAGCGTGCTAGCCATGTTAGTATGCGCTAAATATAATGGACGCATTAGCATTTAGCGCATGTTAATATTTAGTGCACGCTAAAACGGCTAGCGCACCTTAGTAAAAAGACCCCTAAGTTAAGAAGTTAGTGATTGTTTAGTAACTATGGATCTATAGGAGACAATGGGCTCCTTTTACAAAGGGGCGCTAGCATTTTTAGCGCACGTACTGGATTAGTGCACGCTATAAGGCGCATTACCCGAAAAACCTGCTCGGGGCATTTTAGGCGTGCGCCATTCCGCGCGTTAAGGCCCTAACGCACCTTTGTAAAAGGAGCCCAATATTGATTGCTGCTCACTTTAATAATACCGTTGGAGAGTTTAAAAAAAAATATTTGTTCTATTGTTTTTAAAAACTGTGTGTATTTCCTGTGAACCGCTTAGGTTTAAGCGGGGTGTAAGTTCTTAAATAAATAAAAAATAACATAAATAATTAAAGACAGAGGAGATCTCTTTTCCGCTGCACTTACCCAAGACAACTACAAGTACATGCTTGCAATATTAGCTAATGCAGTTTTTGTTCAAAAATAACATGCATTTTAATTAAATGTAAACCAATTACAGCCAGGCCTCAGGGAGTAAAGACTTGGAGAGTTCACAGCTGCACAGAATGTTGATTGTCTAGACCCAGCATTCTTCTTTTTATGCTTATAAATGAGATGATATCAGCTGCAATAATATGGCTTTATTTGGCCATGCAATTTAATGCTATCCACAATGACTGTAGTATAATATAAGACATAAAGAAGCCAACAATAGCAGTTGTCATACCTTTGGCTTCTGAGTTTCCCACAGATTTCCTATGAAGTCTGTGGATAGGAACTTGTACAGAGTGTTTGCTATAGAAATGGTTTGGTTAATAGAGAATGACACGGGGACAAATTTTTCCCCGTCGTGAGGAAACTCATTTTCCCTGTCCCGTCCCCGAGAGTTTTTTTTTTCTGTCTCTGCCCCATTCCTGCAAGCTCTGTCCTCACCTGCACAAGCTTCAAACACTTTAAAATCATAAATGTCCGAGGCTTGGCCGGTTAAGGCAGAGCTTACAGGAATGGGACAGGGACAGTGACAAAAGTCATGGGGACGGGCTGGAGAAATTGAGTTCCTGTGGGGATGGGGGAAAATTTGTCCCCATGTCATTCTCTAGAGTTTGGTAATCTTCAACAGGGGTGGCCCATGGAGGATGCTGAGAAATGAAGGGCCATGTGGAAAATTTATCATAGGGCTTCATTTGCTTAAGTCTATAGAGACTGAAAAAAACACAGTTGCCCAAAATCAGGATCAGGCCAAATTTCAAAAAAAAAATAAAAAAAAATACTGAACTTTCAAGAGCAAATCTGCTAGTACAGAGCTACATCTATCCGAGTAAATCCACGAGCAGTTTCTGTCTGAGTTAATGGGAAGCACTGGAATTTTTCTGTACGTGCCTCAGTTTCTGAAACATCTACTCTCTTCAGAAACTATGATGAATAATGATCTTATGCTCAGAACACAGTATATTCGTCCTATTCCACCAGCAACTGAGCATTTGTTCCACCTTTTATATTGTTTAAACCACAATTTTTTTGAGAAAATCTACGAGCCTCAGCCCCACCACTCCACCGCATCAACAGACTTCCATTGCGGCAAGCTTTACGTGGTACTTCATCCTCGGCTCTTCCCTATAATTTATAAATCTTAAAAGTGCATTGTGCTATTGCTACAACTCCCTTATTTAAAGTCCTTCTTTTCATTTCATATTATTCATTTCATCCAATCATAATTTTCATAAATATGTAAATAACTTCCAAAACTTAGCTTTTGTTTCATTTCTTGCTTAGCATAATGAATTCTTTCGGTTTAGGAAGGACCCTTGTTTAAACTAGAGAATGACACGGTGACAAAATTCATCACCGTTCCCGTCCTCGCGGATAACCGCGGGAAACCATCTTCATGTCATTCTTTAACCCTTTCAGGACCAAGGGACATATTTGTCCCATAACTTTAAAATCCTATAAATTTTGATTGGGATAGTCTACAGTTCTAAATTTGATATGTACGGATTCCATATGATACTGCCTTTATGTAAACAAACTGGTTCCGACATTCATTTATTAGCGTCGTTGCCAGATTGACGAGAAGATTCACTTGCCACACTGTCCATAAGCCAGAAGTGTGATTTTTTTAAAAAAAAATAATGATATTTCACAAAAAAAATCAATTTTTTGGCATCTGCAAGCCCTTTTTACCATAAAAATGTCGTCAAAACCACAAAAATTGGCCTACGATCCTTATGGTCCTGAAAAGGTTAAGGAGAGAGGGAAGAATCAGAGTATGAATGGCCACAACCACTGACCCGCAAGCTTTGCTTTGAAGAATGCTGGTGTAGAAGGACTGAAGTTGAGAATGACAGTCTCTGGTATCCAGAGCAGATATTGTGATGTCATAATGCCTCATTCCACCAGTGCCTAAGAACCAATCACATCAGTGATGTCACAATGGCTTCATTATCCTTGGCTCACATAAGCACAGCCAATGACCCGCAAGCTTTGCTTTGAAGAATGCTGGTGTAGAAGGACTGAGGTTGAAATAGGCACTAAAAAATGACATGGGATTATTTCCCGCAGTTATCCGCGGTTGCGAGAATGGTGATGAATTTTGTCACCGTGTCATTCTCTAGTTTAAACAAGGGTCCTTCCTAAACCAAAAGAATTCATTATGCTAAGCATGAAATGAAACAAAAGCTAAGTTCTGGAAGTTATTTATATATTTATGAAAATTATGATTGGATGAAATGAATAATATGAAATGAAAAGAAGCACTTTAAATAAGGGAGTTGTAGCAATAGCACAATGCACTTTTAAGATTTATAAATTATAGGGAAGAGCCGAGGATGAAGTACCACGTAAAGCTTGCCGCGATGGAAGTCTGTTGATGCGGTGGAGTGGTGGGGCTGAGGCGCGTAGATTCTCTCTAAAAAATTGTGGTTTAAACAATATAAAAGGTGGAACAAAATGCTCAGTTTCTGAAACAGTCATTAGGCTGACACTGTAATAGCACATTGACAGCTAGGGCTCCTTTTACGAAGCCGCCTTAGTGGCTTTATCGCACGCAACTTTTTAGCACGCGCTAACCCCCGTGCTAGCCGAAAAACTACCGCCTGCTCAAGAGGAGGTGGTAGTGGCTAGCGCGGCCGGCAAATTAGTGCGTGCTATTACATGCGTTAAACCGCTAACGCAGCTTTGTAAAAGGAGCCCTAGATTTTTAGTCCTCTGGGGCTAAGGTAATACCTAGCATACCTGAATAACTTGCCCAGAGCTAAATCCCCCCAAATAAATAAATGACATTAAGCCTAACATTTCTATGTTATTCTTATATAGCAGCTTAACATTCTATTGGGGATATACTCATAATATTGAACATATGCAGTGCTGACTGCTGAACCCTGCAATTGCTGTAGATTTTAATAGGGGTCATCGGTTTTAAATACGTTAGCATTCACTAAGCACTGATATTCTTTTTTTTTTAAATTCTTTATTCATTTTTAACTTACATCAAGTGCATCAAAAAGTAACATCATTTTGACTTAAATACATCACTTGAAATTCTACAATTCTTCATATTACATAGAATTATCCCTTTCCCTCCCATCCTTTCAATACCTCATAAAGCATATACCATATAATAAAATCCCCCCTCCCCCCACCCCATTCTTTCATTTGTACAAATCAGGGAAAATAATACCTGTTCGGTGCAATAATTTGTTAATGGCCCTCACACATCTTGAAATTTATTAAAATTCCCTTTCTGAATAGCTAATGTTCTTTCCATTTTATAAATATGACACATTGAAGTCCACCAAAAATTGTAGTTTAATCTATTCCAATTTTTCCAATTACATGTTATTTGTTGTATGGTGACTCCTGTTAAAATAAGTAAATTTATTATTTTTGGAACATATTTGGCTCTTAATCCTCACAGACATGCCAAATAATACTGTATCATACGGTAATGCAAATCATGTACAAGATGCAGGCACTGTTTATTGCAATGTAAATGGTATAACAACTATTTACCAACCAAGGGACCCATAATAAATGGACAATAGAACAATAAATGATCTAAAGTCCCTGCTTCAAGATGACAATGCCAACATCTATCCAACTTAGAGCAATCTAAGTTCTGTATACGAACAGGGGTCCAGAATGCTCTATGCAACAGGAAAAACCATGTTTGTCTCATAGATGCAAACATCGTACAACTCATCCTCCAAGACCAAATTCGTGGCCATTGAGACGCAGTAATTTGATGCTTAATCTCAATACTCCAAATGTCCCGAGGACCAGTCTTTGGTTTTTTATTCATAAATCCAGATATTAATTTGTACCACTGAGCGGCCTGATGTCCCAGGGAAATCCACCTGAAAGCATAAGAATTCCAAACTATATTGATTATTAAGATTTTTCCATTCAGAGAACCCCACCTGAATGGTCTGTTTCAGTTGCATCCATCTAAAATTTTGTGATTTATTAAGGCCATATTTATGTTGCAACTGTGAAAACTCAAGCAGTTTACCATTAGAAATAACATCTTCTAATACACGTATTCCTGCAATCATCCAATGCTTCCAGATGACCTTAAATCCGCCAATTTGAATCTTGGAGTTCAGCCATATAGTTTGATTTGTGAATTGGAATAGGTGACAAATTACTCACATATCTTATTGTTTTCCATGTATCTACAAATAATCTATTTTCTTTATATAATCTAGGCATTTTGATACTAAGTACATGGCATAATCGCAGAGGAAACATGAGGCACCATTCCAACCATAACCAATCCAGGATATTATCAACAGGCTCTGGGAGGATCCAATACATACCCTGGTGCATAATATAGGATTGAAGATACCTATAAAAGTTGGGAAAATTTACCCTTCCCTCTGTAATCGGTTTTTGTAGAGATACTAAAGCAATTCTAGCCTTTTTGCCCAGCCAAATACATTTTGTAAGAATACAATTTAACTTTTTATAAAAGGACCCCTGAAAAAAACTGGTAACATACCCATTTGATAACAAACTACAGGCAAAATCAACATTTTAATAGTTTGAACTCTCCCCCACCAAGAAAGATGTAAAGGATTCCATTGCTCACACATTTCTGTTACCTTCTGTAATAAAATTTTTCATTGTTTCTTCCATTGTGTTTTTTATCCAAATGCCTAAATATTTTATTCTGTCCTCTTTCCATAGAAAGGGGAATGTTTCAAATAAACCTTTTGTACAATGGACATTAAGTGGAAGAACTTCTGATTTACTCCAATTTATCTTGTATCCTGAAAATTTTCCAAATTTTTCTATCAATTCTAATAAGCTTGGAATGGTTGTTTCTGGATTTCTCAAATGAAGCAATATATCATCTAAATAAGCAGAAACTTTATATTCCCGATCTGAATAAGGAATACCCTGTATCTCCTTTGCTTGCTGATTAGCTAATAACAAGGGTTCTAATACAATATCAAAAAGCAAAGGAGACAAAGGACAGCCTTGTCTAGCCCCCCCCCCCCTTTGCAGACTAAAACGCTCTGAGAAATTATTATTAATACTAGTCTTATAGCCCGTTACATTAACGGGTGCTAGAATATATGTGTGTGTGTCTCTGTTTATTTCTTTCTGTCCTTAGCCGCTTTCTGTATTTGTGTCTTTCTTTCTGTCTTTCTTTTTCCTCAGCTGTCCACCCATTCTCCCTTCCTTTTACCTTCTCTGTGTCCACCAACACCCCTTCACTGCTCCCCTTATCCAGCAGCAGCCCTTCTCCCTTTTTCTTATCTCCCCCCTGTCCAGCAGCACCTCTTTCCTATCCCCCTGTCCAGCAGTAGGCCTCCCTTCCTTTTTCTTCCCCCCAATCTTTTCCCCTGTCCATCAGCACCTCTTTCCTGTCCCCCTGTCCAGCATCCCCCCCCCTGAGATACAGTAAGTAATGTAATCCAACCAGCATTTCCCACTGCTATCTCCACTTTTTCCTCTTCAGGTTCTTGGCCTGCAAGGTCCTGGAGCACTACTGCCTGGCTGTTTCTATGGGAGAAGCCTGGGTTCTAAGTTCTTTCCTCCACCTCCTGCGTTTCTTTTGTCAGCCCCCTACAGAGTCACCTGATGCTAGGCAGTTACTCTTCGACCGTTTCCTCCGCTTACTGCCTGACACATCTTTCTCTTCCAACTTCTCCCCTAAGTGTGCAGAATGAATTGATCGAAAGGCCTCTCTCCTCCCTGCAGTATTATGAGGAGTGGTGGAGGGTTTATCTTGCAGCTTCCTTGGTCGACAGCCGCCGCGGCCTGCAGCCAAGAGCCGCCGAAGCTGACAGCCTCGTGGGAGGAAGGCCGCCGCAGCCTCACGCGACTGGTCAGGTGGGAGTTTGGTCGGTGTCGAGCGTGGGACTCGGTTTCACACACAGCGCCGCACTGTGCTTGGAGCGTCTTTGGCGGAGAGGGCAGAGGCCTGTGTGGGAGGAGAAGCCCCGGAGCCGCCGCCATGCAGCGGCTGTACACCGCGCTCCGCAGCATGAGCGGCAGCAGCCGGCAAAGTACCAGCTCGTTCGCCGACTTAGGCTTGGGGCCGAGGAGCGGAGCGGACTTCTGTAGGCAATCGGGTGGGAGGCTCAACGGGGATTGGGGGGAGGGGCGAAGATGACGACGACGAAGAAAGAACCGTAGGCGCGCATGCGCACTCCTGCAATGCCACAGACCTACATCTCACAGATCAGGGATTACAGATCACGCAGTCTGAGTGCGCATGCGCGTCTAGCGTTTTATTATATAGGATATAATCTAGCAGGGGAGCTATACAATGTTTGGATCATTTGTATAAATCCTGAACCTATACCAAACTATTCCATTGCTTGATACATGAAGGCCCATTCTACCTGATCAAAGGCCTTCTCTGCGACCAAGGATACAGAAAAGGCTGGATCATTTATGGCTTTTGTTAAATTTAACATATGAAAAGCCAATCTGGTGTTATTAGAGGAATGTCTCTGAGCAACAAATCCTGTTTGGTGCATACCAATAATAAAAGGGAGAGCCTTGGCTAGGCGTAAGGCCAATGTTTTAGCTAGAAGTTTGCCATCTACATTAATTAATGAAATAGGCCTGTAATTTGAAACCAATGCAGGATCTTTATTTGGCTTCGGCAAAACTATAGTAACATATTCTGCCATAGTACCTGTGATGCAGCCATTAGTTAGTTGGACCTGATATAAATTTAACAAATAAGGTAATAGGGTATTTTGAAATGATATAGAAAACTCTACTGTGAAACCATCACCACCTGAAGCAGATTCAACTCTAAGGGACTTCAACGCTGTTTGCAACTCTTTTAGTGATATTGGCTTTTTTAAACTTTCTTTTATATGCTCAGGAATTTTTGGTCCCTTAATTAATTTTAAAAATTCTAAACCATCCTTTTCTTTATCTAAGGCTCAGAAGAATACAGGCCTTTATAAAAATTTAAAAATTGTTTTAAAATCGGTCCAGTTTGAGAATGAGTATTTATTCCCTTTTTCATTTTTTACCGCCACTATTTTTGTTTTTCGTTTATTTCCTTTCAGATAGTTTGCCAATAATCTTCCTGCCTTATTTGAATTTCCATAATACAAAGCTTGTTGAGAAAATAAGTCTTTTCTTAACAATTTAGAAGAGATCTCATTATAGTTCCCTTTAGCTTTCAAGAGATCCTGTAGAGTATTCCCATTTATCAATCAATTATTTTTTTTTTTAGCACTGATATTCTATGGTTATGCTCAACGTTTTTCATCAACCACTTGCAACATCAGATAAGTGATTTTACCATTATTTAATACTTATCAAATTTCTTGCATAGCGAGTGGTTTGGGACCGTAAAGAGCAATGATGGTCCCATATTAACCATAGTCTGTTGTTATCACAGTATGATTTGGTTAAGGGTCTGAGCACTTTACACTTATAATTTGATAATATATGAACTAGAGAGCTGTGATCAGTAAAGTGAAGTATAAGTTATCATCACAGATTGCAAATAAGTATCTCCCTATTTGGGTTGAATGTAGATTTTAATATACATTCTTTACTTTACCAAACCCATAGTTAAGGTGTATTACAATTCAGATACTGTAAGTCAATTTCAGTCACAATATGAGATCACAAGTAAGAAGAGAATGCTATGGGCTAAAAGCAAGATTCCTTACCCAAATTATTGTACACCGCCTAAATTTTCTTAGATAAGCCGTCTATCAAAACTCAATAAACTTGAAAATTAAAGAGGAGCAGTGTAAAAAAAAAAACAGTGGATGGCAGTTATGTCTGAAGTCAATGTGAGCTGATGAGACAGGGAGGATGAGGTATATGAGGTAGTATCTACCCAATTCTGAACCAGAAAGGGTACTGAGCTGGGACTGTCCATGTCATGGTGCGAGCTCTCCCTATATCAACTAGTACAGAAGAATCTCCATCCAGGCACCATTCATGAGCTACTTATATGCATTCAAGGAAACAAGCTCCACCATCTGTATCGACATCAAAGCTGAGGAAACAGTGATCCAATGTCACCCCATTCTATGACTGGAAAATGAACACAGCGCCATCTACTGACCAAAACAAAAATAGCAAATCTCATTTCTGCAGGCAGATCTCCACTCCCCCTTCATTTAGAAACATAGAAATATGACGGCTGATAAAGGCCAAATGGCCCATCCAGTCTGCCCACCCGCAGTAACCATGATCTCTTTCTCTCCCCGAGAGAAGCCACGTGCCTATCCCAGGCCCTTTTGCTTCACTTACTCTTTCCTTGGTTATCCCCCCTCAAACTTGTATGGAGGAAAGTGGTGGCGGCAACAGCAACAGAAGTACAGCTCCAAGTTTCTCTTGTAACAAGAAGGGAAGTAGGTGCAAGTTGTTGAGAACTGTAAGTGCACGCTGGAGAAAAGGTCTGGAGGGAGAGGTTGAAACGTACAGGATCCGTCAGAGGTCAGTCCTGGTTTTGTTTTCATAATGTCATAAGTTTACATGCCAAAATGTCGACACATATTGAAGTAACAAAGGAGAAAGAAAATAAATCACAAGAAACGTATACAGTAATTTAACCAATTACTCAAAACAGGAAAAAAACATGAAGAGTATCCCAAATAAAGAGGAGGCTTTCTCCCCTTCAGCAGAGAATAAACGCAAAATGACTATTTAATTAACCCCCCCCCAAAACCAGAGGACAGTTATAAGGAAACAAAGAAACTAAATAAGACATTAATTAGCGAGTAGGACAGACATTTTGTTACTAACGGGGTCCAGAGAAACAGAGCAATTTCCCCTAAATGAAACCAGATTCTTTCAAGGAAATCTTATTTAAAAACGTGGCTTCTCTCCGTTAAAACTCGAAATGCCCGCCGCAGCAAAGCCCCGTTTCCTGTGACCCTGGAAGTGGTACAGCGCTTAGTACAGTGTACGCACCTTCTCTGGCAGGGAGCTCAGCGTCTTCCCTCAGGGCTCTCTGTTGCTAGGCGACGCTCACAGGACACAAAGCCAGAGCTGCACTTGTGCTGCCTTCCAAGGCCTCAAACGCTCTGAGAACAGCTCTCGCTTCATTTTCATCTAGGCTTTATTGTTTATTTGAGTAACGCGAAAAATGAAGCCGTGGTACAAATGCTTGATTAGAACACAGAGTTGAAAGGGAAGGGGTAAAACGCGGACTTCGCGGATGCCGCTATTTTAGCTCTTGCTTTTTCAAGTTATCATGCACTTTATCTAGCCAAATACAACTAGCGAGTTCATGTCTTGCTTTATTACCAAGTAAAGAAATGACCAATCAGTCTGTAAGGGGAAAAAAAACATCTATGGCCCAAAGGACTGGATTCTTATTTCACTTAGCTGTATGAATTACGTTCAAAATATATATAGGGCTCCTTTTATCAAGCCACGCTAGCGGGGTTAATGCGGGCGAATTTTCATCACGCGCTAACCCCAGCGCTGGCTAAAAACTACCACCTGCTCAAGAGGAGGCAGTAGCGGCTAGCATGGCTTGATAAAAGGAGCCCATAGCGTTCCTTTTATCAAGCAGTACTAACTGGGTTAACGTGCGCAACTTTTCATCACGCGCTAACCCCCACGCTGGCAAAAAAACTACCATCTGCTCAAGAGGAGGCAGTTGCGGCTAGCACGGCCGGCGGTTTAACACTATTACACGCGTTAAACCGCTAGCGCGGCTTGATAAAAGAAGCCCATAGTGTTCTGCAATAATATCCATTTAGACACCACCAGTCGTACTTCTGGTAGTATTTTATTGTCTTGTAACTAAGAGTTTTGCAAGAATCTTTCAGTAGTAAGGAAGTACAGCTAAAAGACTCAAAATCCAACTTATCCCTCCAGACGTTTGATAAAATCAGTTTTTAGCCTTGAAGTAAGACAAGAAGGGAGGAATTTCCATACTGCCTGCAAAGTCTCTGGTATTGTTTACTGGTACATTTTGCATCCGATTTCAAAGTTAAAATATACCTAGAGAGACTTGCACTGATATTTTCTTGCAAGTTGCATATTTTTTTTAAATTAGAAAGGTATGCTCACTGTTTCAGTCTCTTCCTAACTGGACCTCTGGTAACACTTCCATTGTGGGACGTACACACACATGTGGCATGCAGTGTTCAAATAGTTGAAGTCCATCCAAGGGCAATCTGCTTCTCAGGATGTTCTGGGCCTAATAAGCCAGATTCTGTAAACTTCTAACTCAGTAGCAGGAGTTAAGTTGAGGAATAGCCTTGTTGGCCAAATTCAAAAATGTAGAGATGGGAACTCATTCAGGAAAATGTTAAAAAACACAACTATTTGTAGATGCATTTCTTTGAGCAATTGACCTAATGTAAAGATTGCCCTCCAACCCAGCCAGCTGATTAACCCTTCCCCTTAACGGTATCAATTGCATCCTGTTTGTCTGTTTAGATTGTAAGCACTTTCGAGCAGGGACTGTTTTCTTCTTCTTTGTGACTCTGTACAGCGCTGCGTACATCTGGTAGCACTATAGAAATAATTCATAGTAGTAGAAGTATAAAGAGTTTCAGTCTTTGGGAAGCAGAGCTGTGATTGTGATGTCACAATGCCTCATTCCACCAATGCCTAAGAGCCAACTGCATCATAAGAGCCAACTGCATCAGTGATGTCACAATGGCTTGATTGTCCTAACCTCCCCGCTGCCCTCCAACCTAGCCAGCTGATTAACTGTTCCCCTTAACAGTATCCATGGCA